>NC_050101.1:84284099-84608668 GCF_902167145.1 Zea mays
CATGCATGTTTTCCCTTTCAATGTGATGTTCATCGCATACTAAATGTACCTTCTCCATGAGTGAGTTCCATCCATTCTCTCTTAGGTTTTGCAGCTCATTTTTTGTTCCCCTCACACATGACATTGCATTGAGGATATCTTGATCCTTCCTTTGTAATGATTGTGACGAAGTATTTGCACTTCCTAATATATGGAGCATCATGTGCTAATAAAACACAAAATCAAATGTCTCAAAATATGCTATAAGACCACGTGCTTGAGATTTCTTATCACTTTTCCCCTCTTTCTCAACATATTTTAGAACAGAAATAATAGATGGGAACAATTTCACTATACTTCAGAGGGTTCTATAGTGTGAACCCCAAAGTGTGTCACCAGCTCTCTGAAGAGTTTGATCTTGATTTAACCCTTTGTCAGTGATAAGTTGTCCACTTCCAATGGCCTTTGTTACATCATCACAATGTTTCTCTCTGATCATATCTTTTCTTTTGCAAGAACCTCCAACCACATTGAATAAAATAGAGATCATATAAAAAAATCTGCAACATCTCCATGCTTCTTTGCTACTGCCACAATAACCAACTGGAGCTGATGAGCAAAACAATGCACATAATATGTTGATTTATCCGCTTGCAAAATCTTAGCTTTCAAGCCATTAAACTCACCACGCATGTTGCTTGCCCCATCATAACATTGACCCCTGACTTGTTTTATGCTTAACCCAATATCAGTGAATAATTTTTGAAGAGCTTCCATGAGACATATTGCTGATGTTTCTTTCACATGTACAACTCCAACTAAACTTTCAATGATAAGTCCTTGCTTGTTGAGATATCCTAACACAATTGCAATTTGCTCTTTATCAGACACATCTGCAGCCTCATCAATTAATAAACTAAACACATCGCCTCCAATTTCCTTAATAATAGAATTTAAAGTTATCTGCTCAAAAGAGTAACAAGCTTATTAGAAAATTAGATATAACTTATAAAACATAGTAATAAGAATTTTATAATGATATTACCTTTGCAAAATAACTGGTGATTTCCTTTTGAATATCTCCACAAATCCATTGACAATTTTTAGGAGCATTCCTATTAGATTCACGTATAACATCATTTTGATCAGCTAAAGTATTCACCAGCTCTCGAAAGTTTCCCTTATTTTTTGACTCTTTTGATTCCTCATGACCTCAAAAAGCTAAGCCTTGATGAAGCAAGTATCTAACTGAATTGATTGAAGTATTAAGTCAGATTCTATTCTTCTTTTTTGTAAGATCAGTTTGTCTATCAAAAGCAACCTCAATTGACTGATTTTGATTCATCAAAGCATCACATCTTTTTACCGCAACATTATGAAAACTTCTAGCATAACCCTTGCCCACATGAGTATCTAATCTGCTTTTCTTGTTCCAACCATTCCAACCATTAATTGCAACTGCATCATTCCTAGCTTATCCTCATTACAATCTCTAAAAAGGTAGCAGTATAAACAAAAGGCCTTATGAACCTTGTCATTATACTCAAGCCAACCACCATATTCTTTAAACCATTCTGGATTAAATCTTCGACGGTCACTTCCAATTTCTCTATATGGATACTCAAAATTAGGTGGTGGTCTATAAGGTCCTCTAGTTAAATATCTTCTCCTAATCTCATCATGCTTCTAGGATTTTTAGTGTACTCTGTAATTCTCTTCCGATCAGATGGGTCATAAGGCAATTCATCTAAATCAATTTCTCTTTGATATTGGGCAGAAGGCTTTAGAACGCTAGCAGCAACATTTGCTTGCTTCAATCCAAGGACCGATCTTGAAGTATTTGTTGTATTATCATCTAAATCTAATGATCTATTTCTTTTCTGAAAATAACGTTCCATGAGATGCCCTAGAGTATTTAAGGTTTACATGGAAAAATCAGAGTATCAAACTCAGACCAATTTCAAACTTAAAGCCCTAATCTAGAATGAGTCTACGAGAGCTTATTAGCAGAGAAGGTGATTTAAATAATTAAATAGGGGAAGAGGATCACACCTAATTTTAGGAAATCAGAAGCAGCTAGGTGGTACTGGCAAGTGGCAACAGTCGACGGTAGAAGGAAGAGAATAAGCTACGTGCGATGATGAACGAGAACCAAGAAGTTGAAGCGACGAAAACCGAGACGAGCGAGACTGCGAGAGGGTGCGGTCACGGTCAGACCTCCGGCAAGGAGTCGTATACAAGCTGAAATGCTGCATTTACTTGGGCTGCATAAATGGTGGCCTATTAACCTATTAAAATATATGGATGCATGTCAGAGTGGCCGAGTGGGCTTATCCTTTAGGCTTTTGCAGCCCAAGCAGGACTGGCCGACATACCCATATAGGTCAATGGGTTGACGACCAAACTTTTGTTCGGTTAAAACAAATAAACAATATATACTAATCCTTATTTTGAAAAAAATATTGGTGTCAGCTGAACCCAATGGTTGATATGCAGCTCCGCCACTGGGCCAGTACACGCTCGTCTTCGCCAACTACCTTGACGGTGGCCTCAAGGTTGACATGGACGTCCGCTCCGTCATATACAACATCGACCCGACCACTGGGGAACGCAATATCTCTCCATGGGAGCCTCCGTGCTACCCTCCTTCTACTTCCTCTTCTACCTCCACTATGCCAGCCTCACCGCTGTCTGGGTCTCCATCCTTCTTCGTAAGCGAATCGATGTTTTCTGAATCCACTCCTTCATGCTCATCGTGCTCGTGCTCAAGCATCATTTTTTGATTCCATATCTATGTTTTATACTAATTTTTAACTCTCGTGGCAACGCACGGGCATATACCTAGTAATTGCTTGAAATATGGATTCAAAGCTTCTAGTGATTGACAAATATGTTCAAACGCGAGTTTTGTCATCAAAAACCTATATCAATGAAGTTTCATAGGTAAGTAATGTATGCCAACATAGTGGGTCAATGTAAGTTCAAAGAATTTAACCATCGAATGAACCTTCGTCGAAACATGTCATCACTGAAAACAGGGTTGTCGCAAAAGTAGTCTTGCATGAGCCTCATGTAACTAGAGTCCCTACCACAATTGATTATTCGATGACCAATTACGGACCCTTGGTGCACCTCTGGCTCCTCTTCTTGGACAACTTGTGATGCATGTAACATATGGAGTACTTCTTCGTTATATACCATGTGCATCATTGTTCGATGGCATTGATACTTGTTAGAAGATATTTTTGCAAACAGTGTGTGATGATGTAACCTAACATAAGTTACATGAAGCTAACATGTGACAATAGAATGAAACCACCAAGTAATATGCCCACCTACATCTGTGTCATGATTCGCACCTTATTACATATGGAACACACCAAACCTGAGGAATTGCATAATTTCTGACAATGTAGTAAACAAATCGCCTTAAACTATGTTGTCATGCACAAATGAAGCATCATCATGACACATTCATTGATTTGTTAATGAAGAAGGAACTATGTTTAGCTAGAGACAAGTACAAACTGTTGGCGATGATGCCGAACACCTGAGTCAGCAATGACGACGCTACACTGGCTTCTCTCCATCGATGGCTGCAGCATAGGACTGATGCCCCGAATGGCACTGACCGCGGCACCGACGAATTACCTGGGGAGCAGAGGGAAGTGCTATTGTCGGGATCTACGGTCTTGATAATCACCTAGAGGGGGTGAATAGGTGACGCCTAAAAAATCACAACTTGAACAAAAACTTGAACTAATTTAGATGTTAGTGCAGAATATAGATAGATCAAGTTAAGGTGATAAGGAAGAGAAGTTATTTCACTTGCTTGCTCTTTTAGATGAGGAATAACAACTTAGACCAATATTGCAAGTGAATTCAAGAACTTAGAGAGAGAGCGAGAGGAAGAATTAAACATACAAGACAAGGTGATTTATCCTGTGGTCCACTCAAGCCTCAAATGCTTGTCTACTCCACATCGTGGTCTTCCAATGTACAAGGGTTGCACTCAACCCCTCCCAAGTGATCAAATGATCAACTTGAGCCCATGGTCTTCCTTATACATTTCCCTTAACAAGGATCTCCACAACTTGGAGTCTCTTGCAGCCGTATAGAGTTTGATGAGTTAGAACTCTAAAACAACAAGAGGGAGAGGAAGAACATACACAAAAGCAAAAGTACAACACCACAAAGCCACAACACAAACACACAGCAACAGTACATCACTAGCTCACTAGAACGGGTGCTCGGATCGTTTTGGTGTGTCACGCAAATGCGTAGGAGTGAAGTACTTGGTCTTGGTATGTTTGGTATACAGTGGAGGTCGAAATGGCGACCTATTTATAGCCCCAAGGCTCCACAAAGTTGTTGAACCTTCCTTCAAAAACTCGTAGAAATTCTGCTCTCGGGTGGTGCACCAAACCGGTCCGGTGCACCATCGTCCTGTAGCGGCTCCTCTAGAATCTAGACTAGGGCCTTCCACATCGGACTACCAAATTTTTTGCATTTTAGCTCTTTTTGCAAAAAAATATTCATGTCTTGCCTCGTGGAAGAACTATGCCCGATTTTGGACACTTTGCTTGATGCCATGGGTCATGGCGTCGAGCAATGGGATGCACTGGCGTGCTCAAACTAGGCTGGCACTGACGTGGGCTAGCTCAGCGCCATAGATCTTGGTGTTGAGCTAGGAATACTGGAAGTCACCTAGAGGGGGGGTGAATAGGGTGAATCTGAAATTTACAAACTTAAGCACAACTACAAGCCGGGTTAGCGTTAGAAATAGAAATGAGTCCGAGAGAGAGGGCGCAAAACAAATCATGAGCGAATAAAGAGCGAGACACGATGATTTGTTTTATCGAGGTTCGGTTCTTGCAAACCTACTCCCCGTTGAGGTGGTCACAAAGACCGGGTCTCTTTCAACCCTTTCCCTCTCTCAAACGGTCACCTAGACCGAGTGAGCTTCTCTTCTCAATCAATCGGAACACAAAGTTCCCGCAAGGACCACCACACAATTGGTGTCTCTTGCCTTGATTACAAATGAGTTGATCGCAATAAGAATGAGAAAGAAACGAAGCAATCCAAGCGCAAGAGCTCAAATGAACACAACAAATCACTCTCTCTGATCACTAATGCTTTGTGTGGAGTTGGGAGAGGATTTGATCTCTTTGGTGTGTCTTGTATTTAATGCTAGCTCTTGTAAGGTGTAGAAGAGTGGAAAACTTGGATGCCAATGAATGTGGGGTGGTTGGGGTATTTATAGCCCCAACCACCACAAAGTGACCGTTGGAAGTGTGCTGTCGCATGGCGCACCGGACAGTCCGGTGCGCCACCGGACACTATCCGGTGCGCCAGCCACGTCAGCAGACCGTTGGAGTTCGACCGTTGGAGCTCTGACTTGTGGGGCCTCTGGGCTGTCCGGTGGTGCACCGGACAGGTCCTGTAGACTGTCCGGTGCGCCTTCTGGCGCTGCTCTGTCCTCTGCGCGCAGGCGCGCATTTAATGCGTTGCAGTCGACCGTTGCTCCGCGATATAGCCGTTGCTCCGCTGGCACACCGGACACTGTCCGGTGACTCACCGGACAGTCCGGTGAATTATAGCGGAGCGCCATCTGATTTTCCCGAAGGTGACGAGTTCGAGCTGAAGTGCCCTGGTGCACCGGACACTGTCCGGTGGCACACCGAACAGTCCGGTGCGCCAGACCAGGGTGCCTTTCGGGTTGTCTTTTGCTCTCTTGTTTGAACCATTTTCTTGGTCTTTTTATTGACTTATTGTGAACCTTTGGCACCTGTAGAACTTATAGACTAGAGCAAACTAGTTAGTCCAATTATTTGTGTTTGGCAATTCAACCACCAAAATCAATTAGGAAATAGGTGTAAGCCTAATTCCCTTTCAATCTCCCCCTTTTTGGTGATTGATGCCAACACAAACCAAAGCAAATATAGAAGTGCATAATTGAACTAGTTTGCATAATTGTAAGTGCAAAGGTTACTTAGAATTGAGCCAATATAAATTCTTATAGAATATGCATGGATTGTTT
Organism: Zea mays; assembly: GCF_902167145.1. Taxonomy (NCBI): domain Eukaryota; kingdom Viridiplantae; phylum Streptophyta; class Magnoliopsida; order Poales; family Poaceae; genus Zea; species Zea mays. The sequence continues at coordinate 84,290,119 of NC_050101.1, forward strand.
CTTTATTTTTAACATTTTGGACCTCGCTTGCACCACATGTTTTGTTTTTGCAAATTCTTTTGTAAATTCTTTTCAAAGTCCTTTTGCAAATAGTCAAGGGTAAATGAGTAAGATTTTGAGAAGCATTTTTAAGATTTGAAATTTTCTCCCCCTGTTTCAAATGCTTTGCCTTTGACTAAAACAAAACTCCCCCTCACTAAATTCCTCCTCTTAGTGTTCAAGAGGGTTTTAAGATACTAAATTTTTGAAGGTGCTACTTTCTTCCCCTTTTGAACACAATAAGATACCAATTTGAAAAACTCTTTTTAAAATAAGGGTGGTGGTGCGGTCCTTTTGCTTTGGGCTAATACTTTCTCCCCCTTTGGCATGAATCGCCAAAAACGTATACTTCCAGTGAAATATAAGCCCGTATTCTACTTTCTCCCCCTTTGGTAAATAACATATGAGTGAAGATTATACCAAAGACGGAGAGTTGCTCGGAGCGACGGCGAAGGATGAGTTATGGAGTGGAGTGGAAGCCTTTGTCTTCGTCGAAGACTTCAATTCCCTTTCAATATACCTATGACTTGGTTTGAAATTCACTTGAAAACACATTAGTCATAGTATATAAAAGAGACATGATCAAATGTATATTTATGAGCTATGTATGCAAGACATCAAAAGAAATTCCTAGAATCAAGAATATTTAGCTCATGCCTAAGTTTGTTAAAAGTTTGTTCATCTAGTGGCTTGGTAAAGATATCGGCTAATTGTTCCTTAGTGTTAATATATGCAATCTCGATATCTCCCTTTTGTTGGTGATCCCTTAAGAAATGATACCGAATGGCTATGTGTTTAGTGCGGCTATGCTCAACGGGATTATCCGCCATGCGGATTGCACTCTCATTATCACATAGAAGAGGAACTTTGGTTAATTTGTAACCATAGTACCTAAGGGTTTGCCTCATCCAAAGTAGTTGCGCGCAACAATGACCTGCGGCAATATACTCGGCTTCGGCGGTAGAAAGAGCTACGGAATTTTGCTTTTTTGAAGCCCAAGACACCAAGGATCTTCCCAAGAACTGGCAAGTCCCCGATGTGCTCTTTCTATTGATTTTACACCCCGCCCAATCAGCATCCGAATAACCAATTAAATCAAATGTGGATCCCCGAGGGTACCAAAGCCCAAACTTAGGAGTATATGAGAGCACCTAGAGGGGGGGTGAATAGGTGATCCTGTGAAACTTAAACTTATAGCCACAAAGACTTGTTAAGTGTTAGCACAACAATTGCCAAGTGGCTAGAGAGGAGTCTCAACAAAACACAATACCACAAGAGATCAAACACAGAGATGACACAGTGGTTTATCCCGTGGTTCGGCCAAGACCAACGCTTGCCTACTCCACGTTGTGGCGTCCCAACGGACGAGGGTTGCAATCAACCCCTCTCAAGCGGTCCAAAGACCAACTTGAATACCACGGTGTTTTGCTTTGCCTTTCAATATCCCGTTTGCGAGGAATCTCCACAACTTGGAGTCTCTCGCCCTTACACTTGAGATTCACAAAGAAATACGGAGTAAGGGGGGAAATGAGCAACGCACACAAGACTTCAAAAGATCAGAGCAACAACACGCACACAAGTTGCAACAAGAGCTCGCAACACAACTCAATGAGTTCACAACTCAACAAGAGCTCTAGATGCTATCACAATGAACCAAATGCGCGGAATCGATGTCTTGGTGCTTAGGAATGTTGTAGGAATGCTTGGTGTTCTCCTCCATGCGCCTAGGGGTCCCTTTTATAGTCCCAAGGCAGCTAGGAGCCGTTGAGAACAAATCTGGAAGGCCATCCTTGCCTTCTGTCGTCGGGTGCACCGGACAGTCCGGTGCACACCGGACACTGTCCGGTGCCCGATTTCCTTCCTTAAACAGCGCAGCCGACCATTGCAGATGCGGGAGCCGTTGGCGCACCGGACATGTCCGGTGCACACCGGACAGTCCGGTGCCCCCTTCTAGCCGTTGGCTCGGCCACGTGTCACGCGCAGATCGCGCGGCCGACCGTTGGCCCGGCCGACCGTTGGCTCACCGGACAGTCCGGTGCACACCGGACAGTCCGGTGAATTTTAGCCGTACGCTGTCGGCAAATTCCCGAGAGCGGCCACTTCGCCCGAGGCAGCCTGGCGCACCGGACACTGTCCGGTGCACCACCGGACAGTCCGGTGCCCCAACCGAAACAGCCTCTTGGCTGTACACAGCCAACTCTTCTCTTTTCTTCTTCTTTCTGTTTCTGATACTTAGACAAGTATATTAGTACACAAAACCAATGTACTAAGACTTAGAAACATACCTTTGCTCTTGATTTGCACTTTGTTCATCCATGGGCATAGATTCACATTTAAGCACTTGTGTTGGCACTCAATCACCAAAATACTTTAGAAATGGCCCAAGGGCACATTTCCCTTTCAATCTCCCCCTTTTTGGTGATTTATGCCAACACAACATAAAGCAACTAGAACAAGTGCAATATCACTTTAAATAAAAACTCAAATTTATTTTGATTCAATTTGGCATATATGGATCATCCTTTGCCACCACTTGGTTTGTTTTTGCAAATCAAACTCAAATCTCTATCTCTAAGTCAAACACACATGTTGAAGCATAAAGAGAGTCATTCCAAAAGAGATTGATCAAAGATTTCAAAAACTCCCCCTATTTCCCATAATCAACACTTAACTTTTGACAAAAGAGACAATACAAGAGTTTTGACAAACCAAAAGCTCTATCCTACTATTTTCAAAGTTTCTCAAGTGGTAGCTGATCCATCTATTGCTTTGGCCTTTATTTTCTCCCCCTTTGGCATCAAGCACCAAAACGGGATTAATCTTGGCCCTTTAACCCCATTGCCTCACCAAAATCTTCAATTAAGAGCAAATGGCAATAAGAGTTCATGAGATGGACTTGGAATAAGTTACCCTCTCATCGGAGTGCAGTGGAAGTCTTTCATGGTCCAAGTCCACCTTTTCCCTTTTACTTCTCCTTCGAGACTAAATCAAGCAAACTCAAGCATATGGTTAGTCTCAAAGGGTCAAGTTGTAACACAACTCCCCCTAAATATGTGCATCACTTACACAAGGACTTGTGAGGTCCAGGGAGTGTTTGTACAACTTGAGCACCACAATAAGCAACAAAAATGCAGAATGAACATGATCAAAGGCATAAACACATGTATGCTTTACTTCAATCCAAGTTCCGCGAATCTAAGACATTTAGCTCACTACGCAGCCTGCAAAAGGTCTTCTCATCTAGAGGCTTGGTAAAGATATCGGCTAGCTGGTTCTCGGTGCTAACATGAAACACTTCGATATCTCCCTTTTGCTGGTGGTCTCTCAAAAAGTGATGTCGGATGTCTATGTGCTTTGTGCGGCTGTGCTCAACAGGATTTTCCGCCATGCGGATAGCACTCTCATTATCACATAGGAGTGGGACTTTGCTCAGATTGTAGCCAAAGTCCCTGAGGGTTTGCCTCATCCAAAGTAGTTGTGCGCAACACTGACCTGCGGCAACATACTCGGCCTCAGCGGTGGATAGGGCAACAGAGGTTTGTTTCTTAGATTTCCACGACACCAGGGACCTTCCTAAGAATTGGCACATCCCTGATGTACTCTTTCTATCGACCTTACATCCAGCATAGTCGGAATCTGAATATCCAATCAAGTCAAAGGTAGACCCCTTTGGATACCAGAGCCCGAAGCAAGGCGTAGCAACTAAATATCTAAGGATTCGCTTCACTGCCACTAAGTGACACTCCTTAGGATCGGATTGAAATCTAGCACACATGCATACGCTAAGCATAATGTCCGGTCTACTAGCACATAAATAAAGTAAAGACCCTATCATTGACCGGTATGCTTTTTGATCAACGGACTTACCTCCTTTGTTGAGGTCGGTGTGTCCGTCTGTCCCCATCGGAGTCTTTGCGGGCTTGGCGTCCTTCATCCCAAACCGCTTCAGCAGATCTTGCGTGTACTTCGTTTGAGAGATGAAGGTGCCGTCCTTGAGTTGCTTCACTTGGAACCCAAGGAAGTAGTTCAACTCGCCCATCATCGACATCTCGAATTTCTGCGTCATCACCCTGCTGAACTCTTCACAAGACTTTTTATTAGTTGAACCAAATATTATGTCATCGACATAAATTTGGCACACAAATAAATCACCATCACATGTCTTAGTGAAAAGAGTTGGATCGGCTTTCCCAACCTTAAAAGCATTTGCAATTAAGAAATCTCTAAGGCATTCATACCATGCTCTTGGGGCTTGCTTAAGTCCATAGAGCGCCTTAGAGAGCTTACACACGTGGTCAGGGTACCGTTCATCCTCGAAGCCAGGGGGTTGCTCCACGTACACCTCCTCCTTGATTGGCCCGTTGAGGAAAGCGCTCTTCACATCCATTTGGAACAACCTGAAAGAATGGTGAGCGGCATATGCTAGCAAGATACGAATGGACTCTAGCCTAGCCACAGGAGCAAAAGTCTCCTCAAAGTCCAAACCTGCGACTTGGGCATAACCTTTTGCCACAAGTCGAGCCTTGTTCCATGTCACCACTCCGTGCTCGTCTTGTTTGTTGCGGAACACCCACTTGGTTCCCACAACATTCTGCTTGGGACGAGGCACCAGCGTCCAAACTTCATTCCTCTTGAAGTTGTTGAGCTCCTCTTGCATGGCCAACACCCAGTCTGGATCTAGCAAGGCCTCTTCTACCCTGAAAGGCTCAATAGAAGAGACAAAGGAGTAGTGTTCACAAAAATTAACTAATCGAGACCGAGTAGTTACTCCCTTGCTAATGTCACCCAGAATTTGGTCGACGGGATGATCCCTTTGAATCATCGCTCGAACTTGGGTTGGAGGTGCCGGTTGCGCTTCTTCCTCCATCACATGATCATCTTGTGCTCCCCCTTGATCACACATCTCCTGTTGATGAACCTGTTCATCGTCTTGAGTTGGGGAATGCACCATAGTTGAGGAAGAAGGTTGATCTTGTTCATCTTGTTCCTGTGGCCGCACTTCTCCAATCGCCATGGTTCGTATAGCGGCTGTCGGAACATCTTTTTCATCTACATCATCACAATCAACAACTTGCTCTCTTGGAGAGCCATTAGTCTCATCAAATACAACGTCGCTAGAGACTTCAACCAAACCCGATGATTTGTTGAAGACTCTATATGCCTTTGTATTTTAGTCATAACCTAACAAAAACCCTTCTACAGCTTTGGGAGCAAACTTAGAATTTCTACCCTTCTTCACTAGAATGTAGCACTTGCTCCCAAATACACGAAAGTAAGATACATTGGGTTTGTTACCGGTTAGTAGCTCATACGACGTCTTCTTGAGGAGGCGATGAAGGTAGACCCTGTTGATGGCGTGGCAAGCCGTGTTCACGGCTTCAGTCCAAAAGCACTCGGGGGTCTTGAACTCTCCTAGCATCGTCCTCGCCATATCGATGAGCGTCCTGTTCTTCCTTTCTACCACACCGTTTTGCTGTGGTGTGTAGGGAGCGGAGAACTCGTGCTTGATCCCTTCCTCTTCAAGGAACTCCTCCACTTGAAGGTTCTTGAACTCGGACCCGTTGTCGCTCCTTATCTTCTTTACTTTGAGCTCAAACTCATTTTGAGCTCTCCTGAGGAAGCGCTTGAGGGTCCCTTGTGTTTCAGACTTATCCTGCAAAAAGAACACCCAAGTGAAGCGGGAAAAGTCATCAACAATAACTAGACCATACTTACTTCCTCCTATGCTCAGATAGGCGACGGGTCCGAAGAGGTCCATATGCAGCAGCTCCAGTGGTCTTGAGGTGGTCATCACATTCTTGCTGTGATGTGTTCCTCCCACTTGTTTACCTGCTTGACAAGCTGCACAAGGTCTATCTTTTTTGAATTGAACGTTAGTCAAACCTATTACGTGTTCTCCCTTTAGAAGCTTGTGAAGGTTCTTCATCCCCACATGTGCTAAGCGGCGATGCCACAGCCAGCCCATGCTAGTCTTAGCTATTAAGCATGCATCTAGACCGGCCTCTTCTTTTGCAAAATCAACTAAATAAAGTTTGCCGTCTAATACACCCTTAAAAGCTAGTGAACCATCACTTCTTCTAAAGACAGACACATCTACATTTGTAAATAGACAGTTATATCCCATATTGCATAATTGACTAACCGATAGCAAATTATATCCTAGAGACTCTACTAAAAACACATTAGAGATAGAGTGCTCATTAGAAATTGCAATTTTACCTAACCCTTTTACCTTGCCTTGATTCCCATCACCGAATATGATTGAATCTTGGGAATCCTTATTCTTGACGTAGGAGGTGAACATCTTCTTCTCCCCCGTCATATGGTTTGTGCATCCGCTGTCAATAATCCAGCTTGAACCCCCGGATGCATAAACCTGCAAGGCAAATTTAGGCTTGGGTTTTAGGTACCCAACTCATGTTGGGTCCTACAAGGTTAGCACAAATATTCTTAGGGACCCAAATGCAAGTTTTGTCTCCCTTGCATCTTGCCCCTAACTTCCTAGCAATTACCTTTTTATCCTTTCGACAAATTGCAAAGGAAGCATTCAAAGCATGATATATTGTAGAAGACTCATTAACTTTCCTAGGAATATTAACAACATTTCTCCTAGGCATATTATGAACAACATCCCTTCTACCAACATTTCTATCATGCACATATGAAGAACTAGAAGCAAACATAGCATGAGAAAAATCATCGTACGTATTATAACTCCTATAAGCATTTCTAGTTTGTCTCCTATCATGATACAAAAAGGCATGGTTCTTTTTAGCACTAGTTGCCATAGGGGCCTTCCCTTTCTCCTTAGCGGGAATGGGAGCCTTATGGCTTGTTAAGTTCTTGGCTTCCCTCTTGAAGCCAAGTCCATCCTTAATTGAGGGGTGTCTACCGATCGTGTAGGCATCCCTTGCAAATTTTAGTTTATCAAATTCATTCTTGCTAGTCTTAAGTTGGGCATTAAGACTAGCCAATTCCTCAGTTAATTTAGAAATTGAAACTAAATGATCACTGCAAGCATCAACATCGAAATCTTTACACCTAGTGCAGATCTCAACATGTTCTACACAAGAATTAGATTTACCAGCTACTTCTAGTTTAGCATTTAAGTCATCATTAACACTCTTTAAAGTAGCAATGGTTTTATGACAAGAAGATAGTTCACTAGAAAGCACTTCATTTCTTTTAACTTCTAAAGCATAAGACTTTTGTGCCTCTACAAATTTGTCATGCTCTTCATACAAAAGGTACTCTTGTTTTTCTAAGAGTCTATCTTTTTCATTCAAGGCATCAATCAATTCATTAATTTTATCTACTTTAGTTCTATCCAATCCCTTGAACAAACTAGAGTAATCTATTTCATCATCACTAGACTCATCATCACTGGAAGAATCATAAGTATTACTGTCTCGAGTACATACCTTCTTCTCCTTTGCCATGAGGCATGTGTGATGCTCGTTTGGGAAGAGGGATGACTTGTTGAAGGCGGTGGCGGCGAGTCCTTCATTGTCAGAGTCGGAGGAGGAGCAATCCGAGTCCCACTCCTTTCCTAGATGTGCCTCGCCCTTGGCCTTCTTGTAATTTTTCTTCTTTTCCCTCTTGCTCCCGTGTTCCTGGCCACTTTCATTATCGGGACAGTTAGCAATAAAATGACCAATCTTACCGCATTTGAAGCATGAGCGCTTCCCCTTGGCTTTGGTCTTGCTTGACTGTCCCTTGCGACCCTTAAGCGCCGTCTTGAAGCGCTTGATGATGAGGGCCATCTCCTCATCATTGAGCCCTGCCGCCTCAACTTGCGCCACCTTGCTAGGTAACGCCTCCTTGCTCCTTGTTGCCTTGAGAGCAATGGGTTGAGGCTCATGGATTGGACCGTTCAACGCGTCGTCCACGTATCTTGCCTCCTTGATCATCATTCGCCCGCTTACGAATTTTCCAAGGATTTCTTCGGGCGACATTTTGGTGTACCTGGGATTCTCACGAATATTATTCACCAAATGAGGATCAAGAATGGTAAAGGACCTTAGTAGTAGTCGGACGACGTCATGGTCCGTCCATCGCGTGCTTCCATAGCTCCTTATTTTGTTGATAAGGGTCTTGAGCCGGTTGTATGTTTGGGTTGGCTCCTCGCCCCTTATCATCGCAAATCTTCCAAGCTCGCCCTCTACCAACTCCATTTTAGTGAGCATGGTGATGTCGTTCCCTTTGTGAGAGATCTTGAGGGTGTCCCATATCTGCTTGGCATTGTCCAAGCCGCTCACCTTATTGTACTCTTCCCTGCACAAAGATGCTAATAGAACAGTAGTAGCTTGTGCATTTCTATGGATTTGTTCATTTATAAGCATAGGGCTATCCGAGCTATCAAATTTCATTCCATTCTCTACAATCTCCCATATGCTTGGATGGAGAGAGAATAAGTGACTACGCATTTTGTGACTCCAAAATCCGTAGTCCTCCCCATCGAAGTGTGGAGGTTTGCCAAGAGGAATGGAAAGCAAATGCGAATTCGAACTATGTGGAATACGAGAATAATCAAATGAAAAGTTCGAATTGACCGTTTTCCTGTAGTCGTTGTCGTCGTCCTTTTGGGAAGAAATAGACTCATCGCTATCGTCGTAGTAGACGATCTCCTTGATGCGCCTTGTCTTCTTCTTCTTCCCATCTTTGCGCTTGTGTCCCAAGCCCGAGTCAGTAGGCTTGTCATCCTTCGGCTCGTTGACGAAGGACTCCTTCTCCTTGTCGTTGATCACGATTCCCTTCCCCTTAGGATCCATCTCTTCGGGCGATTAGTCCCTTCTAGAAGAGAACGGCTCCGATACCAATTGAGAGCACCTAGAGGGGGGGGTGAATAGGTGATCCTGTGAAACTTAAACTTATAGCCACAAAGACTTGTTAAGTGTTAGCACAACAATTGCCAAGTGGCTAGAGAGGAGTCTCAACAAAACACAATACCACAAGAGATCAAACACAGAGATGACACAGTGGTTTATCCCGTGGTTCGGCCAAGACCAACGCTTGCCTACTCCACGTTGTGGCGTCCCAACGGACGAGGGTTGCAATCAACCCCTCTCAAGCGGTCCAAAGACCAACTTGAATACCACGGTGTTTTGCTTTGCCTTTCAATATCCCGTTTGCGAGGAATCTCCACAACTTGGAGTCTCTCGCCCTTACACTTGAGATTCACAAAGAAATACGGAGTAAGGGGGGAAATGAGCAACGCACACAAGACTTCAAAAGATCAGAGCAACAACACGCACACAAGTTGCAACAAGAGCTCGCAACACAACTCAATGAGTTCACAACTCAACAAGAGCTCTAGATGCTATCACAATGAACCAAATGCGCGGAATCGATGTCTTGGTGCTTAGGAATGTTGTAGGAATGCTTGGTGTTCTCCTCCATGCGCCTAGGGGTCCCTTTTATAGTCCCAAGGCAGCTAGGAGCCGTTGAGAACAAATCTGGAAGGCCATCCTTGCCTTCTGTCGTCGGGTGCACCGGACAGTCCGGTGCACACCGGACACTTCCGGTGCCCGATTTCCTTCCTTAAACAGCGCAGCCGACCGTTGCAGATGCGGGAGCCGTTGGCGCACCGGACATGTCCGGTGCACACCGGACAGTCCGGTGCCCCCTTCTAGCCGTTGGCTCGGCCACGTGTCATGCGCAGATCGCGCGGCCGACCGTTGGCCCGGCCGACCGTTGGCTCACCGGACAGTCCGGTGCACACCGGACAATCCGGTGAATTTTAGCCGTACGCCGTCGGCAAATTCCCGAGAGCGGCCACTTCGCCCGAGGCAGCCTGGCGCACCGGACACTGTCCGGTGCACCACCGGACAGTCCGGTGCCCCAACCGAAACAGCCTCTTGGCTGTACACAGCCAACTCTTCTCTTTTCTTCTTCTTTCTGTTTCTGATACTTAGACAAGTATATTAGTACACAAAACCAATGTACTAAGACTTAGAAACATACCTTTGCTCTTGATTTGCACTTTGTTCATCCATGGGCATAGATTCACATTTAAGCACTTGTGTTGGCACTCAATCACCAAAATACTTTAGAAATGGCCCAAGGGCACATTTCCCTTTCAGTATAAACTAAATATCTCAAGATTCGTTTTACGGCCGTAAGGTGGGCTTCCTTAGGGTCGGCTTGGAATCTTTCACACATGCATACGGAAAGCATAATGTTCGGTCGAGATGCACATAAATAGAGTAAAGAGCCTATCATCGACCGGTATACCTTTTGATCGACGGATTTACCTCCCGTGTCGAGGTCGAGATGCCCATTGGTTCCCATGGGTGTCTTGATGGGCTTGGCATCCTTCATCCCAAACTTGTTTAGAATGTCTTGAGTATACTTCGTTTGGCTAATGAAGGTGCCCTCTTGGAGTTGCTTCACTTGAAATCCTAAGAAGTACTTCAACTCCCCCATCATCGACATCTCGAATTTCTGTGTCATGATCCTACTAAATTCTTCACATGTAGATTCGTTAGTAGACCCAAATATGATATCATCAACATAAATTTGGCATACAAACAAATCATTGTCAAGAGTTTTAGTAAATAAAGTAGGATCAGCTTTTCCGACTTTGAAGCCATTAGTGATAAGTAGGATCGACTTTTCCGACTTTGAAGCCATTAGTGAATCCATGTTTGTGGTGCAGCACGTGTGTTAACAAGTTCATTCCACCAAATGATAGCAAAATCTCTAAATTCACTAGTGGCTTGTCTAACCCTATGCTGCTCAGGAACAAGATGGGAATTAAATTTTTGTTCTACCGTCATCTCCTAGTCTAAGTAAGCTTCAGCATCATAAGAACCCATGAACGGTGGAATAGAAAACTTAATCTTAGCAAATGGATCATGGTCTAGTTCAGGATTATGATGACGACGTCTACCATTACCTCCCATACCTTGTCGATTACGTGCGAGGCGTTGTCGCAGCGGTGCATAAACATCGTCGTCATCGTCGTCGTCGTCCACAGGAGAGTGAGCTAGGGCTGGAGTTGGTGGTGGGGGACGAGCCTCCAGTACGTCCATGCGTGTAACAAGTTCAGCAACTCGTCGATCAAGCTGCTCATAGGATGTCGAGGCAGAGTCCTGGTATTTTTTAAAAGCTTCAGTCATCACGTGCATCATCTCCTTCAATTCTATTTGAGAGACACAGTCATCGTCGTTAAGTTTAGGTCCCTTGTCCTTGTCCATTTGATTCTTTGGTCCTGTCATTGTTAGCACAAAACAGAGACAAAAAGGCAACAAACAATGTGAACCCTACAACTATCTCTTAGGGTGGTGGTGGAGGTGGTGGAATACAAATTATGAAGCGTCTTACCCCGCTCTTACAACATTCTTACCAGCACTGCAGGTGGCACACGGTGACTGGTGTGACTGTCCAACGAGCGTGGGTGTGATTGCAAAAGAGTACCTGTTCTGCTCGAGAGAAAATTGGAGCTATGGGAAGGCTAACTAAATATATATATGTGGCACACAAGTCAGTAACAGATAGCAATGCTGAATAAGTGTTCCAAGTACTCGTCCTAGTTGCTGGCCTAGAAAATGTAATAGAACAGTTGGACCAAAGCACAAGAAAGGAGGTACAAGTATCTAGTGGGAATGGCAGTTCTAAAAATAGGGCAGATTTTTTAGCACTAGTAGAAATCAAAGGCGCGTTTCAAAAGGAGTACCATCAAAAGAGCTCGAAATATTCTGAATTTTTTACCACTGATCCAAAAACACAAAGGATGGAAGCACACAAAATTTCACTTGAAACAGAGTTGTATTGTGGCCTAAAGAAATTCACAAAGGATCTTTGAAATTCATGAAAACACTTAAACAATTTTTTAATTATCTTCCCGATTTTTTTGAATTTTTTGACCGAACCAAACAGGCCGTAGGCGAGTTTAGGTCACCCCAGAATGGAGTCAAGAATCTGCTGTAAAAATTTGAGCTCAAACGGAGCACCGAGCGAAAAGTTATGCCCGTTTTATGGAAGGTACCTCAAGTTATGGTTTTCAAAGGCACAACTCGGCAAGAACCGAAGCGACGGCTATGGAGCACAGGTTCAGTTTTAGAGATAGGATTTGTTTTCTGGATATGGTTGGTTTAGATATAGGATCTGTTTTGTGGATATGGTCGGTTTTAGAGATAGGATATGTTTTATGGATATTGTCGGTTGTAGAGATAGGATCTATTTTGTGAATAGGATCGATTGTAGAGATAGGATTTATTTTGTGAATAAGATCGGTTGTAGAGATAGGATCTATTTTGTGGATAGGGTCGGTTTTATATGATGGAAGCGGATGGATACAATCAAACTGAACCAAAACAAATCTAATCCAGCAACCAAACTCAACTAGAACACGAACTCAGAACTGCGGACTCTAAAACTGAATTGTGCAAAGGCGAAGGCGATGGTTTTAGGTCGGAATAAACTAATCGTAATTTTTTTTTGGCTTTTTGTGGACTATGGGACGAAACAAAACTAATCTAAAGGTAGAATTATACCTCACGGGCAACCTGGAAATCTGATACCAACTGATAGTAGACGCGGCCCGATCTTCCGTGAGATACGATAATTTGATTGAGTGGAGATCTCGACGTTGATGATCCAAGGCTCCGAGCGAACGGTTCCTCGCAATCACTACACCATGGCTCCATTGGTTATCACCCGTGACACACGAATGACCTCGCCACGAAGGCTTATCCCTGCAAGCGCAATCAAGAACACAAGCAAGAACAGGAAAGAAACGCAACCAAAATTGTATTGATTACGGGAAGGGGTCTCACAAGCCGATGACGGCGAGACTGTTCAATGACAGAATTGATCTAAGCAAAACTCAAAACTAAATGTGGCGGCGACTGCTGAATAAATAGAGTATTAGGGCGTGCGTAGCCCTGGACTCGCCCCTAATGGGCTCCGACGCGATACACGGCCCAACGGCCCAACAGACGGTGCCGCAGCACCAAAACAGAATCTGAACGCTGACTTGTTTCGACGATTCCCGTTGACTCCGGATGAATTTTAGGGTGGAACCAGTTGGGTTGGTTAGATAATCTCGTTATCTTTCCAACCATATCCAGTCCGTCGCAATCGGAGTCTGGATGCATCTTGGGCACCCATTTTAGTGCAGACTGGTCCTGGAACGCGAGATAGAGTCGCAGCCGACTCGGACTTGATCTCCTTCCTGTTGTGGACGCCCTTGCTGCTCCTCCTCAACACCTTGGCCTTTCCCAAGTCCTTGCTGGTCCTCTCCAAGGTACCTAATCATCAAAAAATCCATGGCCCCAAGCGTAAGCTCTGAAACACAATTGACTAGGGTAGAACGTACCTGGAGATTTAGCTGTCGTGCACGAGATCGTGTTATCGGTCCATTCATTGTATATATAGAAGTGATGTCCTCATCAGAGTCTTTCCACCAGGTCTTGGTTTCCGGTGTAGGAGCGAATTGTTGATTGTTGGCAAATGTTTGTGAAATATTTGTACTAAGTTTTATGCGCGCTAGCAGGTGGCTACACTCCAGATCATGCCCAGTACATTTTTCTTCTTCGATGAAGGCAAGTGAATGTAGCGGTGGTTGCTACCGTTTTGACGTGTTACTTCTATCGCCTACACTCTAATATTCAGAATTATTGGATTCTTTCATAATTGAACTATATGATGATGTTTTACTTGATTGTATTATATTGATGCTCTATCATATATTGATGATGATTGTGGTTCGAGTATGACCCATGAGATTAATTCACACCCCTGAAGGCAGATGAAGCATTATTTGAGGTTGGTATTGTATCTGAAGGCAGATGAAGTGTTATTTGAGGTTTGTATTGTATCTGAAGGCAGATGAAGTATTAATTGAGGTTTGTATTGTATCTGAAGGAAGTTTAGTTTATTGATAAATGTAGCATGCCATATACATTGCATGACTCATTTGCATCTGAAGTTTTGTCGTGACCTATGGTCCGACCGTATCAGTACAACTTAGCATCGTACGTTGCCCGAGTAGGGGTACGATGCGGCTTCATACCCTTAGAGGTATGAAGGCAGAGGACATATGCATTGCATTCATATGAATTCATTGAAGTGATATTTGCAGATGATGTGGTTTTATACCCTTAGAGGTATGAAGACAGAGGACCTACACATTTCATTCCTGTGCATACATTGAGTGATATTTGCAGGTATTGTTGACGTAGGGAAGTGTTATACAACCTATCGTGGTTGTTCGAGGAAATGAGATGGTATTGGTTATATTGGGACTACTGAGTTCTATATCTACAAGTATTTCTGATCTTATTTGTGATTCTTTTAGAATGTTGATTAATTCAATTTGTGGTTCAAATATCTCGTCAAAACAATTTGCTTGCTCAGATGTTTCATCTCACTCTTGCATTACTCAATGCAGGTGTTTGTAACTCATCAAGGGGAGTGGGAAGTATCAGCACATCCACCTTCACTCTCATAATAACGCTGCCTAGGCGCAGTCATGATTTAATTAGAAACTTCTTGTCAAAGGATGTTTGTTTTTAACTAGTCATGCGCACTGGTTAATTCAGTTCATGTCGTTATGGTTGTGTTCCCATTTCTAGCAGATTATTAATGTCTATTATGTTTTCTTATCATGATATCTATTTATACTTTGTTGCTTCCCCGTTTATGCAATTTTCAAAGGAGATGCTGTCGAAATTTTATATATGAATGTTAGATGTGTAGTTTAGTAGCATTCTGGGGTGTTTGTGGATCCCGGGGTGTTACACGTAGATTCTGATGACGACCATCCGATTCAAGAACTCACCGAGCAAGAAATAGAACTCATTAGACGTTTGTGTCGTGAATGTAACCCTACAGTTCATGAATTTAGCAATACGAGTCATTCCCATGGTGCATATGTAGAAGGATGAGATGATGAGCTGCTAGGAATACTCAGTGAAAGGTAAAAGACCGTTCATGGTGAGACATTCATATGAGAATGATGTTACACAATTGTGTGCGAGGTGTTGGATTGCAATTGGAGGGTATGTGCCCGCAAGCATAAGGCAACTAGAAAGTTTAAGATCACAAAAATTGTAGGTCCACACACTTATGCCCAGATAGAGCTGAACTCTAAGCATCGACAATTGACATTTACCCTTATTGCGAAAAGACCTTTGGTGGCATTGAAGGGTCGGCCCAATTTGAAGGTGAACTCAATAATGACCATGACTTGGGAGCTGTTTGGTTATAGGATCAAGTATGGGAAAGCATGAAGGGAAAAGCAACGGGCATGTAAGTTGATATACAGGGATTAGGAGGAGGGTTATGAGTAGTTGCAAGCATTTTTTAGTGCAATGAAAGCAAAAAAGTCAAGCATGCATTACGAGTACATCCCTAAACCTAATGAATGGAAGGATGGCAGAGAGATATTCTTTCGTGCTTTCTGGTGTTTCTCGCAGTGCGTCGGGCCTTCAGGCATTGTCGTCTCGTGCTATCTATTGATGGTAATTTTCCTGCTTGGGAAGTATAAAGGCACATTGTTGGTAGCCATTTCATGTGATGCAGACAACACATTGGTTGCCTTGGCATTTGCTTTGGTGGAGAGGGAGAACAAAGATAGTTGGGCTTGGTTCTTGCGTCTTGTTTAGATCAATGTTGTGGGCCCTAGTCAGGAGGTTGGTGTCATATCTGACAGACATTAGGATATTCCTAGTGCAGTGCAAGAGCAGATTCCTAGTTATGCACCCATGCACCAAAGCTTTATGAACATTCTTCATATGAGCATTATGAGTAATATGAGTGTGCTCATTATGAGGAACATAAGCACAAGAAGAATGAACATTTTGGATCATATGAGTCTTTCCCTTTTCGTTAACAAATTTTGGACATTCATGGCTACTACTAGATTTTTCTTTAGCTTCCTTTTAGAAGCCAAGACCATCCTTGATCCTAGGACGCCTACCATTCAAATAGGCTACCCTAGCAAATTTAACCTTTTATAATTCATCATTGCAAATTTTAACTTGAGCATTTAATTTAGCAATTTTATCATTCAAGATAGCAATGATGGCAACATTAGAATGGAAAGCATCAACATCTACATCCCTACATCTAGTGCAAATGGTGACATGCTCAATAGAGGATGTGGATGCATGACATTCTGTTGGGTACTTGTTCTCAAATGCTATGAGTTAAGAACAAGGCAACACAAAATGTTAATAGTTAAAGACCTTCGTCCTTCAAAGCATTATTTCCCTTAGGATATAATGATCTTTAGACGAAGGTTATGAAGGACATACCTTCGACATCTCAATATGTAATAATGAGAGTAGAAGCATATGAAACATGGAAAATAACATGAACAATCATATTGAATCGTTAGATTATTTATATTCTCTTTATCTCATCATGAATAAACATTGATAATGGTAAATTACATTTATACCTTCGGCTTGACATAAGGTACGAGTCCAAGAGTGACATGCGAGTGAATACTGGTCAGCATGAATAGTACTAGGGTACTGTTCATCTATTTATAGGCACGGGACGCAGCCCGGACAAAATTACATTTGTGTCCTTGATAACTAATCATAACCAAAACACAAGTTATCATGGACTAAACGGTCTTTTACTCTTTAAGTCGGTGCTGCTCTTCGTCTCAAGGCGCGTCGTCATGCTGAAGCTCTCTCGATTGTAGCTTCGGCTTATACCTTCATGTTGTGCCTGCTTGCATATCACCCTGTCGATGGTGTTTTTGCTTGGAGGACCTTTGGCAAAGAAGAAGGCCCCCAACAGTAGCCCCTTCGTGGTGCTAGATCATTTTTCGTAACGAGCTCGATCCGCAAAAAACCTCAAAGGCTTCGGAATGCCGAAGGTCCAAAAAACACCTTCCCTGAGCTCGTTGCCGAGAAACGATTAAAATACTCCAAGCGTCGGGTGATCCACCGTTCAGCGGATACGAGCGATCTGGCGGTCCACCTTCCAGGCGCTGAGTGGTCCACCGTTCAGCGGGTGCGGGCGATTTAGCGGTTCACATTCCCACCTGCAGCACTATATAAACAGACGGGTTGGAGCAGAGTTACCACAACATTCATTGTTGTTGCACTGTTGTGTTGTTAAAAAATTTAACCATAACCGAAGCTTTTTCACTGCGCTCTCAAGCGAACACTTCATCATTTAGAGTTAACTTCTTCAAAAGAGTGAGCTTCGTCAAAACTGCAAAAAAGAAACGCCAACTTTGTAAGAACCGCAAAAAATCCATCAGATGGCCAGAGTACGCTCGACTGCAAGGGTGACTCGTGAAGGAGAGGAGACCGAGACCATCGAGACAACTCCCATTTCCAAAGTCATGAGGCAGTCAGGTCTAGTTGTGACAAAGGGAACTACTGACGAAGGTGCCCCTGTTGCCGAAGCTGAACAGACTGTTGCTAAAGAAGATGTTGAAGAGGATGAAGAAGATTATAGTATTTTGATCCCATCAAAACTGAGCCATCTAGATTTTGATAAATCTACTGTGTCTGAAGCTGACGTGCCCATGATGATGAAGCTAGGCTACTTTGGAGAAGCTAAAAGGAAACTTGTCCAATTTGTCGGAGAAGAAACCACCCCAACGCCGAAGGATGATGAAGTAGTGGTTTTCAAGAGTTTTTTAGAGCGGGACTGCGGTTTCGTCTGAACGAGATGATAGGAGAAGTCTTGAAAAATTAAGAAATTTATCTTTATCAGCTGACCCCTAACGCCATTGTTAGGCTTAGCGTCTTCATCTAGGCCCTCCAAAGCCAAGGGATGAGCCCAGATGCCGAAGCGTTCTGCAGAGTGCATGAACTGTACTACCAGACGAAGGCCAGGGTAGACGGTATACATGAAAATTTTGGTTGCTATAACTTTGCGTATCGCAAGGATACGAAGGCTCCAGTTCTCAGTTATCGCACCAAGTGGCCAACCGGCTAGAAAGGTGAATGGTTTTATATCAAGGCTGATGAGAAGAAGAGGGGGAAACTGATGACGATGGTTATGTGCCCGCTATCTCTAAACTTCGGAATGACCAGGCCCCTGTGCAACATGCAGCTAGGGTCACCATGCCAGCTGGCCGCAGTAGAATTTAGGGTGGTGGCTGAACAAATCAGCACCTGGGACTTGGTGCAAGAATACCTGGCCAATAGGACATCTCCAACGTCAAGTGATTGGGACATGCCGATGCTAAAGGGAACAAAGAAGAAACATGAACTTGTTCGATTACCTTATCGTTTTAAGTTTGAGAAACAATTAAAGGAGCCTTGCCAAGAATGGCTAGAAATGATTGAAACTATGTGCAATGAAATTTTGGGAAATTATACCAAAAAAGAAGACCAATTGATGACAGCAGCCTTCGGCACCCGACCAAAACGAAGGTTAAACCGAGTAATGGACGCTCTAAAATTTGAGTACCCTAATTATGAGCGGCTCAACAAGGGCGCCGAAGGGGCAAAAAGGGAAAGGATTGCTAGCGTTCTGAGCAGACAAGCTGCCAAAATGGTGAAGGAGGATGAGAAGATTTTAAAGAAGAGAAAATCCACTCTTGAGCCAAAGGTGGCGACTTTGAAGAAAAGAAAAGCTGCAACTCTAGAGCCAAAAGTGACTGAGGTAAAAGAGGAGACTCCTTCGACACCTCCTGCTGCTGAAGTGGCAGAAATTTTAAAGGTAATGACTGAATCTCTACCTATCAAGATGCTAAGTCCTTTGGGACCAGAACTAACGAAGCTTTTACAGAAGAAGGACGAGCATTAAGCTACAAAAAAAGGAGGATGGGTAGAAAAAGCGAAGGATCGGCAGCATAATGGAAGCCATTGAACGGACACCACCATCGGCACCGCCCACTGCCGAAGCAAACATTCATGCTGAAACTGCAGCTGTCGCCGAAGCTGCCAACTTGGAGAGCACATTATCTGGAATTGATAAATTGATATTGGGTATGCCTACAGAAGAAACAGTTGAGGCTGCAGAAAAGGTCATGGCCTCAGTGCCTGACAAAGGAAAGAAAATTGCTGATGCTGCTTCGAAAGAAAAAGATTTCGACCTTCGGAACCTGGTCGGGCAAGAACTATCTGAGGCCGAAAAGAAGGAGCTACAGGAATATGGCATTTCCTGTGGCTAGCAGCCAGGAGCCATGCTCTTTGGTGGGATTGAAGAAGAGGCCTTAGGATGCATTCGCGACTGCACCGGGGCGAAGATAATCGGCACTCTATCGAAGAGTGTTGGTTTTCCGAAGCTCGAAGCTGATATTAGCAGCTACCAACGACAACATATCGTCGGTAGTTTGTTTTATTCCAACTTCAAGGTAAAATTCTTATGATGAAGCGAATTTTTTCTTTTTTATTTTTGCAAAGAAGCAAATTTGCTGATGAAGATTTATCTCTACAGAGTATGCTGCTAAGCAAAGCACTGCAAATGCAGCAAGACCTCGAAGATAAAAAGAACGAAATTATAATTGAGGGTTTAGAGAACAAAATTAAAGAATACAAAGCTTCTCTTGAAAAGAAAGATTTCTTACTCTAGGCAATGGAAGGTTCCCTAGCAGAAACGCAAGACGAAAATACTAGATTAAACGAGGAACTTCTGCAAAAATCAGAGAGCTTCGAACAAGAGAGAAAAAGCTTGCAGACAAAATACGAAGCCAAAGTTGTCGAAAATACGAAGCTGCAGCAATCTTTGAAAGAGCTTCGGAACATGTGTCTGGGCTTTGGCAGCCGCTGCGTACAGCGATTAAAAAAGGTTTTTAACTCACTTGGAGCCAACGCTGAAAAGTTTAGCCCTTCGGCCGAAAACATATCAAGCACCTTCGAACATATCAAGCACGGTGACTTCTGTGCCCTGCTAGCTTCTCACGACAGCAGCAGCATTTCTGAAAGCTGGTTGTACGCACGGGAAGATTGTCAATAGACCAACTTTCAGCCTATCTTCAATAGATTTGGTTGACATTCCCAACGAGGGCCGAAGCATAGGGAGCAGATTTATAACACAAATTTGGGCGAAGGGTGGTCGGGATTTGGCTGGTGACGAGGCCCGAAGCTTGCTTAAGCCAGTATGAAACTTATACATGTTGCTTACCATTTCTTGTGATTACTTTTTACCTTATATAGCTTTATTGTGTGTAGGATGATGATGCCGAAGATTAATAATCTGAAGCAGATTCCAAAGGCCGCTGAAGCTGTTTTTTAGGCCTGCCTGCATAGATCTTTAGAAGCATTTGTATTATCTCTGTAAAAGACATTGTAATCGAGAATTCAACATTACTCTGTATATTTGTCTATACCTTGTAATATATTTTTACCTTTTCATCCATATGTAAATTGCTTTGCTGTGGACAAAACTTGTATCTTTTGAGCCGAAGGCGAAAAACACCTTCCCTTCTTTTCGTACACAACGAGCATATCTTCGCTTCTTCATGCTCATCGAAGCATTGTTATCAAAGCTGAAGTATTTGTTTGTGCTTTATGTTATGATGATGGTGATCCTACGAATGTCTACATGAATGTATATGAATGCAATGAATGATGTAATGTAATGTGCAAATGAATGTCCCAAACACACACACGAAACCACACCCGGACTCTGCATCCCCTTAGGAACGACTTTTGAGTCTTAAGCTCTGCATCCCCTTAGGAATGAATTTTGAGCTTCTTCACCTTCTATTTCGGTGGCATTTAAGTTTTGCATCCTCTTAGGAACGACTTTTGAACTTCTTCACCTTCTATTTCGGTGGTATTTGGCTCTGCATTCCCTTTGGAACGACTTTTGAGCAGAAAACTTACTCTGCGCTCCCTTAGAAACGACTTTTTTGCAGCTTCATCATGCTTTTGGCTCTGCATTCCCCTAAGAGCGACTTTTTGCAGCTTCATCATGCTCTGCATCCCCTTGGAGACATCTTTTGAGCTTCTCCCTGTTTTCCTTTTTGCACTCGATGGTGCATGCTCAGATTTTACATATTACATATTTGGGGGATTTGGCCCTTGTAGGGCTAAATAAGAATGAAAAATTACAAGCTATGGCCCCATTAAAAACCTTTCTCCCCTCTTGAAAGGAAAAGGGTGCCATAGAAAAAATGAAAAAAGATTACATCATATTACGCATAGTATCGCCGAAGCTCATCCGCATTCCAAGAGCTAGGTATGTCATATCCTTCAATCTATAAGAACCGGGTCTTGACGAAGATACTACTAGAAAAGGATCTTCCCACTTCAGTTGCAACTTGCCCACTGTGTCTGGGTTGGCCACTCTCCGAAGCACCAGATGCCCTGGCTTGATATTTTTCAATCGAACTTTTCTGTCACGCCATTTTATTGTTTCGGCCTGATATTTATAGATGTGCTCTATAGCCTGAAGTCTGGTCCCTTCTATAGTATCTTTTGTTACATGATAATCAACTTTGTCTTTTGTCGAAGCTATTGTTCTTATTGACCCTGTCTTTGCTTCTTCTGGGGTTATTGCTTCGTCACCAAATAAGAGCTTGAAGGGTGTAAACCCTATTGACCTTGACGCAGTTGTGTTGTGGCTCCACACCACTTTAATCAGCTCGTCTGGCCACTTTCCTTTGGGCTGGTTGAAGATTAGCTTCATTATGCCTGTCATTATAATACCATTTGCTCTTTCTACCAGCCCATTAGATTCTGGATGCCTAACTGATGCAAAATGAATCTTCGTACCAATTTGGTCACAAAAATCTTTGAATGCTTCAGCATCAAATTGTGTACCATTGTCCATGGTTATTGCCTTCGGCACACCAAAGCGACAAACAATATTTTGCCAGAAGAATTTTTAGACCGTGACCGAAGTTATTGTAGCTAAGGGCTTCGCCTCAATCCACTTGGAAAAATATTCTACTACCACTACAACATACTTCAAGTTGCCTTGTGCTGGTGGGGTGGACCCAACAAATCTAAACCCCATCTTTACAATGGCCAGGTAGGTTGTATTAACTGAGTTAGCGACGAAGGTTGTTTCTAGTCTCTTGCACATTTTTGACAATTTTCGCACTTTGAACCAGATCTGCTGCATCCAAAGCTGCCTTCGGCCAATAAAACCCTTGTCTAAAAACCTTTCCCAGTAAAGGCCTAGACCCAATGTGAGATCCACACAAACCTGCATGTATTTCCTTCATTAGCTCTATACCTTTGGTTCTGGATAAACACTTGAGAAGTGGAGAGCAAACTCCATGTTTGTATAACTCCCCTTCTATCATGGCATATGGTCTTGTCCTTGCTTCCATTCTTTTATTATAAACTTCGTCATCCGAAAGACAGTTACCTTGGAGGAAATATATGATTTCAGTCCTCCAATCTTCACTATGTACAGGTGATATTGCAAGCACTGCTCTCTCCATAAGTTCAACCGAAGGTGCTTTTATTGTCTCAAAGAATACTTCCGAAGGTAGAGGGAGCCCCTGTGCTGCTGACTTAGCTAGTAGATCAGCATGCTCATTTTCCCCTCTTGGAATATTTTTTACAGAAAAACCTTTGAAAGAGGCCTCCAACCTTCGGACTGTGTCCAAATATTTTTCAAGCTTCGGATCCCTTGCATTGCTGCTTTTGTCTACATGGCCAGAGATGACTTGGGAGTCAGTTTTAAGGATCGCCCTTCTTATTCCCATTGCCTTTAGTTTCCAAAGCCCCAACATAAGGGCTTCGTATTCAGCAATGTTATTTGTACAACTAAAATCCAGTCTTGCTGCATAGCATGTTCTAACTTTAGAGGGCGCTACCAGGACAACAGCGGCTCCTGCGCCGAAGGTTCCCCAAGAACCATCACAGAAGACTGTCCAGGCTTTAGCGTCTTTTGTTACTTCTTCCCGAGCCCCTGGCGTCCAATCAGCGATGAAATCCGCTAATGCATGGGACTGAATTGAGGACCTGTGTACATAGTCAATAGAAAATTCATTGAGCTCGGTAGCCCATTTTCCGATCCTCCCAGTAGCTTCTCTATTCCTCATTATGTCTTTCAAAGGTTGCAACGAAGGAACAATTATATGATATGCTTGAAAATAATGCCGAAGCTTCCTGGAGGCCATTAACACAGCATAGAGCACCTTCTCCAATTCTGTATAATTTTTCTTTGATAAACTTAGAACTTCGGAGACGAAATATACTGGTGCTTGTTTTTTGACCTCGCCATCTTCTTCTCCTGTATAAGCGCCGGACTGACTACAGATTCAGAGGCTGCTACATATAAGAGTAATGGAGCCCCTAGCGAAGGTGGAGTTAGAGTTGTCAAGTCTATCAAGTATTGCTTTAACTCTTTGAAAGCCCTTTGCTGAGCCGGACCCCATTGGAAAACTTCGGCTGACTTCAGTATTTCAAAGAATGGTAGATTTCTTTCTGCTGATCTGGATATAAATCTGTTTAACGATGCCAGCCTTCCTGCCAACCGTTGGGCCCCCTTCTTTGTATTTGGCAGCTCCATCCGAAGGGTAGCTTCAATCTTATTTGGGTTAGCTTCGATTCCCTTCGTTGATACCAGACAGCCAAGGAACTTGCCCTTCTTTACTCCAACAACACACTTTTCTAGATTTAATTTCAGACCAGCTTGCCTAAAATTGGCAAATATCTCCTGCAAGTCAGCAATATGATTCTCTTGCTTCGTGATTTTTACTATGATGTCATCAACATAAGTCAGCACATTCCTGCCTATTTGAGAGTGAAGGACCTTGGTTGTCATTCTGCAGAATCTTCCTCCAGCATTCTTGAGCCCCTCAGGCATTCGAAGGTAGCAATAAGTGCCACTAGGAGTTATGAAGCTAGTTTTTGGCTCATCTTCCTTCTTCATCCAAATTTGATGATAGCCTGAGTAGCAGTCCAGTAGACTCATGAGCTCCGAAGAAGCTGCTGCATCTACAAGGGAGTCTATTCTTGGTAATGGGAACTCATCCTTTGGGCATGCTTTGTTGAGATCTGTGAAGTCAATACACATTCTCCATTTGCCATTAGCTTTTTTCACCATAACAGTGTTGGCTAGCTATTCTAGATATGTTACTTCTCTAATAACCCCAGCACTGAGAAGTCTCTTTACTTCGTTGTGAGCACCTTCAGCTTTATCATCAGACATCTTCCGAAGTCTTTGCTTCCTTGGCCTGAAAGATGGATCCACATTAAGTGAATGTTCGATGACATCTCTGACGACACCACAAAGATCATTAGCTGTCCAAGAATAGACATCTTTGTTGTTGAACAAAAACCTTATCATAGTTTTTTCTTGCTCATCGGATAATTGAGACCCCAGCAGTACCCTTTGATCTGCTATATCTTCACATAGGAGCATAGGATTCGGCTGATCTGCCGAAACAGCCTTCTCTCTTTTGTGTTTATATTGTTGACAAGCTTCGGCTCCATATATGTTGTGGATTGCTTTTGAATCTGTCCAACTCCCCTCAGCCCTTCTGACAGCTTCTTGACTTCCATGGACAACAATGGGCCCTTGTTCCAAAGGTATCGTCATGCATAAGTATGCTGGATGAAGTATTGCTTCGAAGGCATTAAGTGTTCCTCGACCAATGATTGCATTGTACGGGTACTCCATGTTGACAATGTCAAAAACAACTTGCTCAGTTCTTGTGTTGTGGACATAACCGAAGGTAAATGACATTGTGATTTTGCCGAGTGCCACAATCTGTCGTCCGCCGAAGCCACACAGAGGGTGTGTAGCATCATGAATCTTGTCCTCCGGTTCTTGCATCTGCCTAAAAGCCTTTGCAAATATAATGTCTGATGCACTGCCTATGTCAACCAGAACATTGTGGACTAGAAATCCCTTGATGACACAAGATATAACCATAGCATCATTGTGAGGATAGTCTTTTAGCTGAAGATCCTCCTGGGAGAAGGTGATTGGGATGTGGGAACACTTGGACCTGACGAAGGGTCCTTACACCCCAACATGCTGCACTCTTCTCTGCGCTTCCTTCATTTGCTTCTTGTTGGCTGGCTCTGAACTTGACCCGCCCGTGATTGGGAGCACCAGCTTCGTGACCGAAGGTGCTACAGCTTGGTTGTTGAACGAAGCCATCGTCTCAACAATGGAAGTGAGTTCACCGGAGGTGGGCGCCAATGTTGGGGACTTGTTCTCAAATGCTATGAGTTAAGAACACGGCAACACAAAATATTAATAGTTAAAGACCTTCGTCCTTCGAAGCATTATTTTCCTTAGGATATAATGATCTTCAGACGAAGGTTATGAAGGACATACCTTCGACATCTCAGTATGTAATAATGAGAGTAGAAGCATATGAGACATGGAAAATAACATGAACAATCATATTGAATCGTTAGATTATTTATATTCTCTTTATCTCATCATGAATAAACATTGATAACGGTAAATTACATTTATACCTTCGGCTTGACAGAAGGTACGAGTCCAAGAGTGACATGCGAGTGAATACTGGTCAGCATGAATAGTACTGGGGTACTATTCATCTATTTATAGGCACAGGACGCAGCCCGGACAAAATTACATTTGTGTCCTTGAAAACTAATCATAACCAAAACACAAGTTATCATGGACTAAACGGTATTTTACTCTTTAAGTCGGTGCTGCTCTTCGTCTCAAGGCGCGTCGTAATGCCGAAGCTCCCTGGATTGTAGCTTCGGCTTATACCTTTGTGTTAAGCCTGCTTGCATATCACCCTGCCGAAGGTGTTTTTGCTTGGAGGACCTTCGGCGAAGAAGAAGGCCCCCAACACATTTATTCTTCTATACTCTTAACTTTTAATTCATCATTAGCAGCATTAAGGCAGGAAACTGAAGAATGACAATCAAACAACTCTTTAGTCAAAATTTTATTCTTTTCTATGTCAAGAGCAAGGGCCTTTTCTACATTAACAAATTTATCACGCTCATCAAAAAGTCTTTTTTCTTTTCTATAAGTTCATTCTTCTCATTGATGGAGTTGATCAATTCATTAATTTTGTCAATTTCAAACAACTTGCTATAATCCTCCTCATCACCATTAGAATCATCACTAGAGGAGGTGTACTTCTGAGTGTCTATAGAAAATACTTTCTTCTCTTTTACCATCAAGCAAGTGTGGCACTCATTTGGGAGAAGAGACAATTTGTCGAAGGCGATGGTGGTGAGGCCTTCGTCGTCGGAGTCAGAGGAGCTGCAGCCCGAGTCCCACTCCTTGACGATGTGCGCCTTGCCCTTCTTCTTGTAGAATTTCTTATTTTCCACCTTATTCCCCTTCTTGCTCTTTTCCTAGTCATCACTTTCATTTTCTAGGTAGTTAGCTATGAAACGACCAGTCTTACCGCACATGAAGCAGGCACACTTCTCCTTTGATTTGTTCTTGTAGTAGTCATTGCGCCCATTCAATGCGTTATTGAAGTGCTTGATGACGAGGGCCATTTCATCGTCATTAAGGCTGACCACCTCAACTTGTGCCACCTTGCTAGGGATCACCTCCTTCTCATTTGTTGCTTTGAAAGCAACGACTTGAGGCTTGGTGGAGGTTGTGCTCCTATTGGCAACATCCTCTATGTACTTGGCATCCTTAATCATCATTTGATGGCTAACGAACTTACCAAGAACCTCCTTGGGCATCATCTTGGTATACCTAGGATTCTCACAGATCAAAGAAACAAGAGTAGCATCTAAAGCTATAAATGAACTTAGCATGAGTCGAACGACTTCATGATCCATCCATCTCTTTCTCCCATAGTTCCGCACTTGGTTCACAAGGGACTTCAACCTATTGTGCATTTCTTGTGGCCCTTCTCCCCTCTTCATGGCAAACCTCCCAAGTTCACCTTTTATGAGCTCCATCTTTGTGACTTTGATCAAGTTGCCCTCATGCGCGACCTCCAATGTGTACCAAATCTCCTTTGCATTATCCAAGCCATTCACCTTATTATATTCTTCCCTGCATAGATAAGCTAGCAAGATAGTAGTTGCTTGGGAATTTCTATGGATAATTTCTTCTACTTCTACGACATCGTAATTTTCATCATCACTATCAAGTATTTGCATTCCATTTTCTACAATATCCAATACTATGATGGAGAGAAAAAAGATGAATACACATTTTATGACTCCACCAATAATAATCATCCCCATCAAAGTGAGGATATTTGTCAAGAGGTATATGAAGTAATTGCACACTGGAATTACGAGGAATGCAAGAGTAGTTAAAAGGAGTGTGACTAAACTTACATTTAACTATTTTTTCTTGATGACTCTTGGAGGGAGATTCTTCGTCGCTTGAAGGAGATGGCAATGTAGAAGAGTTCGTCTCGTAGTAAAGATCTTCTTGATTCGCTTCTCCTTGTCATCCTTTTTGTTTGATGAGAGTCAGTGGGCTTCTCATCTTTTGTCTTGTCCTCCAAAGGCATCTTGTCCTTCTCCGTGTAGTTGGCCACATTCCCCATCTCTTTAGGATCTTCTTCCGACATCACTTCGAGCAGTTAGGCTCAACAATAAGTTTTGGGCTCCGGTACTAATTGATAGTCACCTAGAGGGGGTGAATAGGTGACGTCTGAAAATCACAACTTAAACAAAAACTTGAACTAATTTAGATGTTAGTGTAGAATATAGATCAAGTTAAGGCGAGAAGGAAGATAAGTTCTTTCACTTGATTTCTCTTTTAGATGATGAATAATAACTTAGAGCAATATTGCAAGTGAACTCAAGAACTTAAAGAGAGGGAGGAAGAATAAATTGCAAAGAATCGAACATAGAAGACAAGACGATTTATCATGTGGTTTGGTCAAGCCTCAAATGTTTGCCTACTCCACGTTGTGGTGTCCCAACAGACGAGGGTTGCATTCAACCGCTCTAAAGTGATCCAATCGAATGATTAACTTGAGCCCATGGTCTTCATTATACTTTTCCCTTAGCAAGGATCTCCACAACTTGGAGTCTCTTGCAGCTGTATCGAGTTTGATGAGTTACAACTCTAGAACGACAAGAGGGAGGAGAAGGACACACACAAGAGCAAAAGAACAACACCACAAGCCACAACATGAACGCACAACAATACCACAATACTATCTCACTAGAACGGGCATTCAAATCTCTTTGGTGTGTCTCACAAATGCGTATGAGTGAAGTACATGTTCTTGGTATGTTTGATATATAGTGGAGGTCGAAATGGGGCCTATTTATAGCCCCAAGGCTCCACAAAGTTGTTGAACTTTCCTCCAAAAACCTATAGAAATTGTGCTCTCTAGTGGCGCACCGAACCGGTCTGGTGCACCACCAGACCGAGTCCTGTAGCGGCTCCTCCGGGATCTTGACTGGGACCTTCTTTCTCAGACTAACACTAGGCCGATCCGGTCCACCACCGGACCACCACGTGTCACCCGACCGTTGAACTAGTCGTTGCGTGCCGAAGAGCCATTGGAACCCACGGTCTGGTGAACCGCCGGACCATGAATAGTGAAGGTCTGATGAATTTTATAATAAATTCTTGAGACTGAGCAGTTCGTACGGAAGCAATACGGTGCACCACCGAACTAGTCAGGTGCACCGGGTTATTGAAGTCTTCCTATAGTCGTCTATGATAAACAGGTATGGTGGCACACATACCCTGTCCGGTGTGCCACAAAACCCTGAGTTGAAGTCCTTTTTGGACCAAACTTGTCCAAATCGATTAGGCTTTCCTTGACAGCTATACTATGATTTAGACAAACATATTTAGAGTATGTTTGACCTGCCTAAGTCATAGGTCCATACCTTTAGCTCATCTCCCTTGTAGTCTTCCTGTTTCAACTCAAACACAGGCCAAAAATGAACTTTTTGCTAGAAACTGAAATAGAGATCAAACCAAAATGCTAGCAACATTCAAATAGGTAAATCCAACATATTCAGATATTCAAACCTTACAGTTTTACGCTTTTACAAAATGTTTCATTTCCAAACCTTTGTTGAGCTGAATTGAATTTTCCTTCTCTCAATTTGTTTGAGTTAAATCTGTGCTCATAGACTTATGCAATAGTTATCCCAATGTGTTGTATTGGACATTAATCACCAAAACAATATGGAAATGGCTTATTTGTCCATTTCCCTTTCAGGCCTCAACACCTTGGCACTGTGTCCGTCGGCGATGGTGGGATCTCGAGGTCGGTGGGCGAGGGTGCGAGCACAGAGCCTCGCCGCCATAGGTTCGAGCTCAGGGTCGGGAACTGAAGGTGGGGAAACCGTTGGCGCACGTGCGAGGTTGGCGAGGAAGCTTGAAACAAACGGCAACAATGAAGCTTTTTTGCCATTGTCGAGACCGAGGTGGTCGTTCCCGTGTTGGCATAGAAAGCAAGAATATGGATCTCTTTGCGGAGTCTGCTAGAAACGAGCGAGCAAGCATACCGCCCATCGGTGCCAACAACTCCCTCAAATGTGGATGGGGAATGGTGCCTTGCTGGAGTTGGTCTAAGGCCATTCTCAGTGGTGAGTTTGAATGCACTATTTCTAATACAACCACATCAGATTTAAACTAGGTAATCGTGTATGACAGGTTTCATCCCCATGAAACTCTACCATCTCCAATAAAACTCTCTATATCTCACCTCTTAATTACACTGTCATGTCACCAAGCATGATAATGTGTCACTGTATTTAATGAGTATGAAACTCTTATTAAGAATGGACTAAGGGGGTGTTTGTTTGGGATTATAATCCATCTAGATTATATAATCCAACAATTTTTGAACTAACTCTTAGGGCCTGTTTGTTTACCCCCCAGATTATATAATCTGGATTAAATAATCTTAAGAGGCAAACAAACAGTCTAACTTATTTGCCGAGATTATATAATCTAACCCTTTGGATTATGATAATCCATAAGCAAGTGAGGAGATGCTTATTTCAGATTATTTTTTCCCACTTCCCCACTACCCTTTCAAGTTTCCTAGAAATTACCCACCATTGCCATTATAATCCACCGAATCGTTTTTGCGCCTATTGGATCGGAGAATCCTATTAACAACTCAAATAATCTGGGTAAACAAACAGAACTACTCAGATTATATAATCTTCCAAAAATAATCCAGATTATATAATCCTCCAAAAATAATCCAGATTATATAATCTATGGGGGTAAACAAACAGGCCCTTAGTTCAAAAGTTGTTAGATTATATAATCTGGATAGATTATAATCTCAAACAAACACCCCCTAAGCAACCCGCCGTGGCTGTAAGAAAAGCGAGGCAACTAGCCAAGAAGATTCAGGCAAATCTGGTGTTGTGAAGAAAAGCGAGGCAAGCAAGAATTTTTTTTTTTTTTTTTTGTGAACTGAGGACTTTTTGTCCTGCGAACAAAAATTTTGGCAATTATTCTAACATGTTGCCTTTACTTCGCGGCATAAATAAATGAGGTAAGAATGGGGCGGTAATAGATCACGATCTAAATGTTTCTTCATAATAAGTTTGGACCATTAATAAATTCTAGTTTAAAAATGAATAGAAATAAAACCTGATTCTAATATGATTCAATCATTAGATTTTATAGTCTAAAACTTAGAGCCCATTAACACCTCAAAAGGCAAGTTAGCCAATCTACCCTGCTGTTCTTAATTCTTCAATCAAATATCCACAACATATTCGGTACCCCGAAACAGTCTACAGAAAAAATCAAATGCCGCTCCCTAGGTTTCAAGGGAAAACAGCACGTGTATGGTATCCTCTGGTCACATTTACAAAACAGACCTATATAGAGAATGAATACACCTCGTCACTAAAAATGTGGAGGTTCAAGAATGAATATGCGCCCAGCGCACTAACGCGAAGAGAACAACAAATATACAGATGCCGGAGCATTCTCAGCAGTTCCCGCTATAAGCATGTATATCAATATGCAACCCACTGCTAGTCTTCTCAAAATGGGAATTCTGATCCGATGGAGTTAGCTCTTTGCTTGACAGTGTAGTCAGCCTGGCTGTTCAACCAAGACGAGAATTGAACATCCATCGTGACAAACATAGCTCACATCAGATTTTGGTGTGCATAGTATAATCACACCTAGCCTTAGCTGTGTTCTTCGTGCATGTTTTCCGGAGAAAACCTCGATAAGTAACTACTATTTCAATAGGTTCAGGCATGAACAAGCCTGCAAAATAAAGAAGGTTAAATCCTCAATACATCGTTTATGGAATTAAATATTAAGACAACATAGTATGAGCTCATTGATCTTTTAAAATATCACTGGCATACGTCAACATGATATTCCCAAGTCAGAGCACAATGGAATCCAAATATCCAGTAAGAAAACGCAGGACCCTGTGGCTTTCAGATATAGGGAAAGCGAATATCTCCCCTTTTCACTATCACCTCTATCATAAGGACATAGGGTCGAAAGTAAAAATGTTTACACTCAAGCATTGTGAAACCGAAGGCTATGGGAAGTTGGGAACCATACTCAGATATTTTAAAATTGCTAGTTGTTTTGTTTTACTTTGACACAAATACAAATCTAGTAATAAAATGCAGGAAAAATTGAGCACATGGGTGGGGAGGGGGGGCTTTCTTTACACTTACCAGTGGCAGTTAGAATTCACTGTATTACAGAATTATGTATCTTCCTCAAATTCATTCTGATATTCCAAGTCGTCTATAATAATGTACTTGACGTCACCAGTAAATGGAGAGCTGACGTCATCCTCATTTATCTGACCCCTTTTGAATCTCTCATACCTGTGATTAGGGACAAATATTGTTACACCATGACAAGATAACTTCATGATATGGTGTCCAGTGAGTGTTTAGCTACTTATGAGTTATGGTTAGAGGAACTAGTATGTTATATGTTCACAATGCTTCCAAAAGTTACTCAAATGCACAACAGTTGGTTTACAACAATATCAAGAAAGTAAAACTTTTTATGACATTACAGGTTTGGGTATCCTTTGCTTACTTTCTTCCTTGTAAATGAACCTATAGCAAAAGGGCATCTAGCTGAGTTGGTTAGGTGATTTAAAGTAGCACGTCTCAGCTTGAGTTTGACTCCGCGTGAGAGCAAATTTCACCAAAGCATAAGTCTAAGATCCAACCCTGGTTGTGGTCATTCTCATATGAGCTATGTTGCCTTTGCATATGGGTGGGGGTTCAGAGGTTTTCTAGATTTGTGTGAGGTCTTGTCTTTATACAATGCCCAAGGACTGTCTTAACACCCCCCACCCCCCCACCCCCCCCCACACACACACGTTTCAGTTTGTAAACTGAACCTATAAATTTGAAATTTGTGTACATGCAACTAGTATAGAATCACTACAAGACTACAATGTTCTCGGTAGCAATTGTGACCACTGGTGGAGCTAGGGATGGCAACGGGGATTTTCCCATCGGGGAATGGCTCCCCGTCCCCGTCCCCGCGGGGAGAAAAATTCCCCGTCCCCGCGAACGCTCATGGGGGAGCTTTTTCTCCCATCCCCGTCCCCATCGGGGAATTTATCCCCGTGGGGAATCCCGCGGGGAATCTGTCCCCGCTAGAAGTATCGACATTTAAAGATATATTTAAATTGATTTTATCAAATTAATACAAATTTAACAAAATTGAAAATTACAAGGGACATCTACTTTAGAGTTTAGTTTGCTATTTTATAACATGTCATGCCGAGTTTACTATAATTTTAACAACTAAATAGACTAACTTGGATAAAAAAGTTTCATGGGGCGGACACATGGGAAACGGGGACGGGATGCTTCCCCATCCCCGTCCCCGCGAACCCGACGGGGATTAAATTTTTCCCATTTAGATCCCCACGGAGACTAAATTAGTCTCATAACCATCCCCTAATAAGGGAATTCCCCGCGGGGAATCGGGGATCGGGTCCCCATTGCCATCTCTAGGTGGAGCTAATACTTTGTTTTGGAAAGACACTTGACTGCATAACAACTTGATTGACACTCTTGCTCCTCACCTTTTTGCCCTCATCCCAAAACAGTGGGCTAACAAGCTTCACATTGAAGGAGGGAACCAATGGATGAGCTTACATGGACTCAAGATGTACTAGGAGCTTTATCTGTGGCAGCCCTGACAGAGTATCTTGATCTTTAGGACCTATTATCTGTAGTAGTCCTTCAACTACTAAAATTCAACTAGCCATAAGAAATTAACTTTATCGTTGTATTTTAGCATCCATGACAATTGGCTATTAAAATATCAATGCTATGCTTCTCTGAGCAGTCATTCTTTAAAATTCTAAAAACACCAACACCACATAAACCATCTATCATTACCTACTCGTCTACAATGCAGTCTATAACTTGACTATTGACGGAAAAGTTCAGTTTATGTTTAGCATTTTAACTTGACTCGCCATAAACATATTGGCCAATAAATTCATGCCAAGCTATTCTTGATGGTTGCAATGTTAATTATGAACAAATAAACATCTCTGGTATTACTTCCTGAGACTATAATAGCTTCCTTCAAGAAAAAGTCGTAGTTAACTTGACCAAATGTTAAAGAAAGATGTTTCAGTGTAGCTGTTTGGCATTTCCCTCTTAGCCTGGGGTGAACAAAAGTTTTGCTTATAGGAATTAAGGACTTTGAAACCACGTCGTGCTGTGCAGGAGTTGATCTTGGAAAAATAGTACTTACTTGTACCAATTGAACAAGCTAACACCAACCATAATGGTGAAAAGACCAAACCCTTTCAACCAAGTAAATTCATCATGGAAATAAAATACCGCAACCTGAAAGACCAAGGTACACAGATCCTTAATAAGAGGTGTTAGAAACTAAATTCATGTAATTATAAATTACATGGAGCCTAGGAATTACATACAACCTATTTTCTAATCTTTGGGGTCATCAAACTTTTTCGTCATAGTGTTAGCAGACAACTAATGTGTTTAGCCTTGACATAACTTTGTTGATACTTCATATCTTCCGTCTAATGCTGTCTACCAAAAATCGAAGGTACTAGTTGGTTTTTTCCCATTCTTTCTTCGAATGATTTGTATGCACAAACAATGAACTGCTGCCAGTTTTTAGAGTTCAAGACTTGTTAACTTCTATACCATGAGCCACTCAATTGTCGACCAACTATATCATACTGATGTTTGTTTCAGATAAAGTGTAGTTCATGGTTGACAAACAGTTCACAAAATTCATATTGCACAGCAAAGCAAGAAAATAAATAGAGGGATAACTTTAGAAAGGATCAGTTTTAAATATTACCAAAATGGTTACAGCTTCTTTTACTACCCCAGCTATCGTCACGGTTATGGCACTTGTTGCTGAAATAAGTATATACTCTGTTAACACCTGCAGTTAGAATAAAAAGACCATGAAATATCCGATAATTATTGAAAGTACATGCCGCATATCATGTAAAACTCATTACCATGAAAAAAGCTAAGGATCCTCCGATAAGCATAAGTAAGCAACTGCGCATGACATGCCAAGGGCTATCAAAATATGAATTCTTTTGAAATTCACTCCAAGGATCCAGTAATAGAGATAGTATCATAGTGGCGATGGCCATCACTGGTGTAACATGGCTCATCAAGGTAATCGGATTCTTCAGGCCTGCAAAAGGAAGATAGTTCATGAACTACTAATAGTCAATTCATAATTTTTAACTAAATAGTATTGATCCCACTTTTATCCAAGCTTAGGACGCAAGCTAGAGTCAGATAACCAAATGAAATGGCTCAAGCAGAAACTAGAGCGACAGAGCCCACATTTGTGTGAAGTGTTCTTCCTGATGCTTCAGAAGCAGATCAACATCATCTGATGTTGTATACCATTTGGGATCAAATTATAACAACTGTTTTGCTCTGCCACTTGATTCACTGTTAAATGGCTAAACATTGGCTTCAGAAAGACAGGGTACAGTTCTCTTCTAATTCTTAGGTTTCTAGCTTTTGAACACCGCCCCTCATTTGGTAGAGATAGACTTGCAAAAACCAGGCCAGGC
The DNA here is from genome assembly GCF_902167145.1 of Zea mays. Taxonomy (NCBI): domain Eukaryota; kingdom Viridiplantae; phylum Streptophyta; class Magnoliopsida; order Poales; family Poaceae; genus Zea; species Zea mays. The sequence goes on from NC_050101.1 coordinate 84,325,001, forward strand.
TTGGCCTTATGTTAAATTAAGAAACCAGCTCCTAACATGATTACCACCCCTAATTGGTAGAGATACACTTGTAAGAACCAGGCCAGAGTAGGCCTTAGTTTAATTAAGAAATGGGTTTGATTGGTAAACATAAATAAGTTGACTGAATAATCAGATATGTAGAATTAGAATGCATGTACCCTGCAATCCTGTACTACTCTTATAATCAGAATTGATATTCAAGAATAAAGCAAAGCTTACATACCGTAATTGTCTTTCTTGAAACATGAAGATCCACATGCACATAAATAAAGAAACCATTAGCCTAGGAGCATCAAAGAAACAAAAGAGTGAAACGTGGGATTGATCATAACCATACAAGAAAAGGCATAAAATTCGTCAATACGCTTACCTGCAACAGAATCTGAGTCATGGACCACCGGAATCCTGACATAACAGCAGCAAGCGTCACAAAAATGAAGCCCCAGAAGTCAAACTCCGTCTCCTTGGAAACTGATGAAAATAGTATATATAAATCAGAAAACATAAATCCAAGATTTTTTTAGCACTGATACAATAACTACACATCAGCATGTTACAGTTAACATGGTGAGTTGGTGACTAAGATAAGGAGAACATTCAGTTACTAAATTCAAGTTTACTACAAATTATAGTGAACTTTAGTGAACTCAACATGATGTGGAATTGACTATTTTTAACAACACGGGCGTACCCAGTGCCGTAGGCTTCCCGCACTGTGCGGGGTCTGGGGAAGGGTATCTTTAAGCGCCAAGCCTTACCTGCATAATATACAGAGGCTGGGGCTCGAACCCGGGACCTTCCGGTTACAGACGGTAGGCTCTACCGCTGCACCAGGCCCGCCCTTTTTAACAACACATCTCTATGAAAAACTACTTCAGAGTGATGAAACTGAATAACATCCAGAACTTCCAGATATTCATTTAATTATGAAAGCTAACAATGATTTGGCATGTATTTTTATTATTTTTATGAAGAGCATCAAAAACATTTTGGCCTTCAGGTCAAAGCAAAGTTTATTGACTTAACAAGTTGCTGAAGTGAGTTTGAATCAAGTTAGATAGTCAAATATTCACATGCTCTTATTGTGACATGCATGTCCAAGAGAATTTACTTTTTTCTCAAATCGGAAGGAGAGCAGCCCATCATTATATTAAGAAGAGAACAAATACAAGAAAACTACCAAACCAGGGCCAAATATACCCAGAAGCACACACAGCCCAAAGAAAAAAAAGTGTAAAAGAAAAGAAATACTCCCAAGAGAATATAGTGAAATGCTGGGAGCCACATTCAGTAGCTAAAGATAAAACTAGAAATAAGATAAAATCCTGCAGTAAAAATAAGAATACAACATCAACAGAGGATGTGGATTCCTGCAATATTATGCGGATGTCAACTTTGTGAGGAAAATAAAGCCAGTCTGAAAGTAGCTCATGCTTAACTCTATGGCATTGCCCAACATTTTGTACTGGATATTGAGCCAGAGGACACTTTGATTATGCTGTAATAACACTGAATTTACTGGTCCTGATGCAATGCAATGAACCGGGGCTTTGTCCCTGGAACTCTAAAAAACTAGTATAACACACACACACACACACACACTGTGTCTGTGTGGAATATCTGTATCTATCCTAACAATACCTTTCTATAGGTGAAGCTTTTTTCATCACCTGAAGGTTTATGTTCCAAAGTCCAAACAGTGCAAGAAAAACAAGTGTTTGAAAGGCATCCAGGCGTACCTATACATGTACATGTGGGCCGGCCTGGCCCGGCACGGCACAGGCCCACAAAAGCACGGCCCACAAAGGCACGGCCCACAAAAGCACATATCTAATTATGGGCCGTGCCGTGCCAGCACGTGTGCCCAGTCATCGGCCCACGGCACGGCCCACAATTAGTTATGTGTGCCAGGCCGGCCCAAATAGCCCAAAATGTCTTAATGTGTCAGACCGGCCCATATACATACAACAGTAATACATCAACAAAAAGTATAAAATATATATATGACCAAAATAAAACTAAGATGTTTTGTGGATGCACATTATAAACCTTTGGTCAGAAAGAAAAAAATATTACAACTAGCTCACAAATAATATTCAGTTCTCTGTTTAGTGTTTAATTGAGTACTATACATCCATACAGAATACATATACAATGATCATCATCACTATTCACTATCCATATATAGGTATTGGTTTTCGATGGCTTATTGAAGCTCTAGATTCTCCAAGTTATGCTAGTCATGTGGGATTTGATGGACCTTAGTTAAATACTGAGTCTATATTTAGTGGGCCTCGGTGGGCCTTAGTTAAATGGGCCGTGCCAGGCCGGCCCGTGGGCTTGACTTGAGGCCCAGGCACGGCCCACAATGTGGGCCGTGCCGGCCCAGGCCCACAATTAGGTTGGGCCGTGCCAGATATGGGCCGTGCCAAAAATTGTGTGCTTTGGGCCGGCCTATTAAGCACAGCACAAATGTACACCTATAGGCGTACCCAGCTTGCCTTGGGAAACAGTGGTGCCTTGTCGCCTAGGCGCCGCCTAGTCATCTAGGTGGATCCAGCACTCAGCTGGACATGCCTAGCCGCCTTTTAAACACTGGGAAAAATACAGTCTAGTAATGACAGGCAAACAGTTAAATCTTAGAAGCACATTGTACCTGTCAACAGAACTCCAGTAGAAATAACAACTATAATTCCTAGAAGCTTGATGCTAGGATTCTCCAACCTTGAAAATAGGAAGAAACATTTAGAGGCGTATAACATCGAAAACAATAAAAAAGAAGAGAAAATGCTTAGACATGCATGTTAGTTAGTTAGCCATGGTGACCACCTTCTTAAGAAAACAAATGAATATTATGAGACTGTAATAAACTTGTCGCAATAAAATAATAAATGGATAGTATGTAATCAAATAAGTTAGTGAATGAGAAGGTTCTATGTGATCCAATGAGGTTGCAATTGTAACAAAACTATCAAAAGAATATGTAATGCTCATGTGTACTTAAAGAATATTTCACAAGTTATAATTAAAGTAGTACCTGAGAAATATTTCATATGACAAGTTATTATAAAAAAGTGTGCTTATTCGAAATTAGCTTACTTACAAGTCTTCTTTGAAAAGGTTACATTGTACCGCTTGGCATATCCAGATACTAGGCAATTTGTGTGGCTGTGTCCATTTGAAGTTCACACCAGATCCTCACGTGGGTTAAGGGAAGTGTGGGTTTATCACTGCTTTACATTGGGACCACATTTTTTGGTTTCATGTAACACGTTTCTAGCTTAAGACTACCATGTTTCATTAGTGCACAGCATTAATTGGCTGCTTCAACTAATTGTCTTCAAAAGGCAGGATAAACATAAAACTGTATCAACAAAAAATTTTGGCAAATCTGTAACGATTGTTGCAGAATATGAGTGTCCTGCTGTACTAATATGGATATAGTGCAATTTACAACTAATTTCCAAGTAGGCAAATTATAACGGGGAAATGAAGCCCAGCACTCACCTAAATGCAAAAGCAAAGAGCAACAAGAATATCGGGGAGGCTGATTTACACTGCAAAAGATCAATTTCATGAACTCTAGTTACTGAACAAATCAAGGAATCTAACTAAAGGAGAGCAAGCAAATTAAATCCTTTGGTAAACACACCATAGTAGCAAACGTCACCGAGATGAACACCAGAGACGCGTTGCTCAGGTTTATGTCCAAGGCCGTCCCGAGAGCAGTTGGCACGACTGCATGCAGAACGGCTAGTAAGGATCGATCGCTACTCAGCCGTAACAAACAAGCAAGAGCAAACCATGGCTGCGAATTTCTCGTAGAGCGAGATCCACACCTCTCATGAAGTAGTCCTTCCACCCCATGTCGACGGCGGCCTCGGGCCCCTTGGGCTGGAACCAGATGATGAGCTTGGAGAGCCCCGCCTGCAGCGCGAAGTGCACGGTGTTCATCAGCAGCGGCGCCGGGAACTTGCCGAGCTTATCCCCCAGCAGCGTCTTGTTATATCTGGCACCCACCACGCAGCAACGAAGCAGTCAGGCCGCCGTCTCCTCCGCAAGCGGGGGGGAAGCAGGAGAGAGGGGGGGATCCAGGCCACTCACAGCGTGAGGCAGGTGCTGAACGCGTACCACACCAGGATGTAGAACCCGGTCCTGAGCACCACGGCGGGCGCCAGCGCGGCACGCTCCAGCGACTCCAGCTTGGTGACGGACTCGCTGGGCCGCAGCCCCCCGCCGGCGGAGCAAGGCGGGTTCTCGACGTGGAACGGCCGGCGCGCCGCCTCCGGATCCGCGGCGGCGGCGGCGGCGTGCATGCTCCGCTGCCGGAAGTAGCCGGACCGCGGGGAGCCCACCTCCGCGGCGGCCCCGTCGTCGTCGCCGCCGCCCTCGGGCTTGGGATGCATGCGGCGCGATTCCGTCCGTGCTCCGAGGCGCTACAAGGCTCCTCGCATTTCGGACCGGGGTGCCGGTGCCAACCGGGCGGGGGATCTGAGAACGCGCCGCGCGAGGGGGAGTGGGGTGGGGGAGCGGGAGCGGGAGCGGCTGCCTGCCGGAACAGGACGGGGACGATGGGGCGGTTGGTTGCTTTGGCGGGTGCGCGCGATGAGCAAGCAGGTCGGGTACTCGGGTGTCCGGACCGGATGGACGCGCCCCGACGGCCCTCCTCCTCATGTGTTTGTGGGGCGCACGCTGGCAGCCGAAGAAGACACCTGTGGCTGTTGTACCTAACACACGGGTAGTACAATATAAAACTGGCTGCACGCCGCCATGGTGATCTCACTCCCAACACAACACATGCTTTTTTTGTGCGGCGATATGTAAGCTCTGACCAACACCTTCTTTCTGCCAGAAGTAGAAACAAAGGACTGCAGGTGGGCTGTGGTTGGGAACTTGGGACTTGGGAGTGCTGCACTTGTGCGTGGCCGCCCAGGACGGAGGACTGCAGGTAGGCACCGCACCTGCTCAGGCTACAGCAAATGCACATCAGGCCCTGAAATTTGGCATTGCTGGAGACACACAGCTAAATGTCAGCATCTAATGGTGCTATATATACACGCTTGAATGCTTCAGATGAAGTGGCCAGTTCTATCACTTTTGCTTCAGGCATTTAATGTAACAGGTCACCTAATCTGTTTTTCTCTTTGTCCGGCATCGACATAGAAGAGTGAAAATAAGCAACTTGCATGTTTCGTATACGACCTGATTGTCCAGAGCGTCTGGAAACCAAAATTTTCATGACCGGTGCACAACAGACAGACGGGAAATGCAAAATACCGACATGAAAATAGGAAATTAGTTTTTATATCGGTTTACCGTTCACCTACAGCAGATAGAATACTACTATTCACGGACAAATTTGTATATCCAATTGAGTGGATAACTACAATTTACTCGTTTGAGTTCATTTTTCACCAACATGTTGCACCCACTGTTTGTGTGCGCTCGCTAACAACGCACACGACCACAAACACTGTAAGGAAAATGGACCTCCGTCTATTTGACTAATTGATTCTGGTGTTTAATGATCAACATAGCCTAATATGGTTGCTAGGGTTTGTGTTTGTAGTTCACAGGATGTTAAAGTGAGCTTTACAACAAAGGACAACCTTAAAAATTTGGTACAACCAGAATAAATAAGATGTTTCGCCTCTTTCAGCACTACACCATAAAATGACTCATTGTCATCATTAGTATTGTCTCCATCCTCATTTTCACCATCCTCTTTATCTTGGTCTTCTACAGTGCATAGGTCTTGTAACATCCCATCAAAACGATCATCACCATAGTTGCCATCCTCAATCACACATGTCCCATGTATCGAATGATCGGCATCTTCCTCAAAGTTCTCTCCATGATGTATCCATTGAATATATGTACTTTCCATCCCATTCATTAATATATGCTTCTCCACAAGGGCTTGATGAAAGGACTTCTGGTTGATGCATCTACTACATGGACACAAAATATCTTCATCCTCACCGAATTTTTTTTGAATAAAGCTCATAAATTCTTTGACACCATTGATATATTCGGGGGAAAACTGTGTACCATTTAACAAACTTCTATTCATCTAATAAAGCATCACAGAAAAACATAAATTAACTATTTTTCAAGGTTTCAAAAGCTAGATCGAACAAAGTCAATCAAAAAACACTGAGACATACCTTGGCAATCGATTTGTGCTGAGGGGAGAACAAGGATTGCCCGAACACCAACCTGAATACCTGAATAATAGCAGATAGATTCAGGGTGCCTCAGTCTAAGGTTTCTGTGGCTATGCCGGTGGACGGGTGGGTGGAGGGGTGGAGTCCAGAGGGCAACAGGTGGAGGCGGGGCTAGCGGCTAGCGGCGGGCGCAGTCGCGCAGGGCGTAGGCGGTGTCGCCGCTTGTCGCAGTGGCAGGCGCAGCGTAGGCGGTGGTGGGAGGCGGAGGTCTTTGGCGAACCGGCGGTGGCGGGCGTAGGGGCAGCCAGTCGGGGTGGGCCAGGTGGTAGGCGCGGGTGGCCGGGCGCAGCAGCAACACAGGCCGGGTGTGGGCGTGTGGCGGCAGGTGAGAGCTCCTGGAGTAGTGGCTGGTGGAGTTATGGAGAGGGTGAGGGAGTTCGTGAGATGCTCCCGGAGTCGTCCTAGTGGCCAGTGCCGACATGCACCCGAGGATTTGTCGTCGTCCTAGAGGCGGAGGCAGAGAATTGGGGATGAATCCTATCTGGTCGTTTTTGTTAAGTGTGCAGAATAGAAGGTAAAACGTTACAATATCTAACTAGAAGCAAAGTTGCACTTGTAGCCTAGTGGTAAGCTTGGTGATTTCCTTGTAGGATGATGAGGTCTCTAGTTTGAATTCTTTATGTGGATTCTTTTTTGTTGGATTTTTTTGTTTTTCTGTTTAAAACCTTCACAATTCATACCTAACATATGGACCCAATCTGAAATGAGCTAATAAGGTGACTGACTAATGGCATTTTTTCTTAGTTGTACCATGAAAATTTTTATTTTGTCATAGTGTCATTATGTATCATAGGATAAATTGTGACGTTTCATATCTAATGATCTGTGACGAATTTGAGTGAACGTAGTGCTTTGGGCTAGGAAATTTGGGCTTATGGGACGAAAAATCTATAATCCTCACAAACGATAGCATATTGGTGACATTTTTTATAAACTTCACGAGGAATCCGTCATAGATTACATGATTTGTTGTAGTGACAGAATCAAAGAGCTGACTTATTTTTACGATTTCTATTGACTCCGGATGAATTTTAAGGTGGGACTAGTTGGGTTGGTTAGATAATCTTCTTATCTTTCTAACCATATCAAGTCCGTCATAATCAGAGTCTGGATGCGTCATGAGCCTCCATTTTAGTGTAGATTGGTCCTGGAACCCGAGATGGAATCGCAACCGAGTCAGACTTGATCTCCTTCCTGTTGTGGACACCCTTGCTGCTCCTGCTCGACACCTTAGCCTTTCCCAAGTCCTTGATGGTCCTCTCCAAACTTCCTAATCATTAAAACATCCATGGCACCAAGCGTAAACTCTAAAACATAATTGATTAGGTTAGAACGAATCTGGAGATTCAGCTTTCGTGCGCGTGCCCGTGTCATCGATCCATGCATTGTTTTTATGCGAGTGATGTCCTCATCAATTATGATAGATTGGTATTGGAGTACCAACAACATATGAGACAAAGAACCTTTCTATCGTCTGCTTGTTTAATTCAGAGGTTTAGATGATATTTAGTAGATTCGTTGGACGTATTATATCTCTTGATCTGACCAACTTGTATCCTAGGACTGGCTGGCATTGAAATCCACATTGCTTAGTCTTGCATTACATGCAATTCATCCACTGAATAACTAATAAGTTTGTCTCAATATTTTTTCCTAGAAAAACACATCTAAAATTAAGGAATATACTATTTGTTGGGGGTATGCTTCGTCGCCGAAGATCCTGTAAGAAGAAACACCTTTGGCAGATCCTCTCAAAAGCAGTACCGAAGTTATCACCCATAAAGCTTCGGCATAGCCACATGTCTCAAGACGAAGGAGTGAACCGACTTAAAGATGAAATGACCAATTGACCCGTGATAGCTTATATTATGATTATAAGCATTTGTAAATGGCATGAATGTAATTTCTCATAGGCTGCGTACTGTGCCTATAAATAGATGAACAGTACCCCTGTACTGTTCACACAATCTTGTAATCGCTTGCACGCGACACTCGAATTATTGTCTCCTGTCAAGACGAAGGTATAAATGTGATTAAATGTTATGTTCTAATATTTAAGTTTGTATGATGAAATATATGAATAAGTTTATGTGTTTAGATATATTATTCTTTCATGTTTCATATTTTATATATTTTATCTTTCATTATTTCATAACTCTAATCACGAAGGCATGACCTTCGTGATCTTTGCTCATGCCCTTCGTCCGAAGTTCATTATACCCTTGGGGAGATAATGCTTCAATGGACGAAGGGCATTAACATTTAATATTTTATGTTGCCTTGTTCTTGATTCGAAGCATTTGAGAACAAGTTCCCAACATTGGCGCCCACCTCCGGTGAACTCACTTCCACTTTTTGAGCTGATGGCTTCGTTCAACAACCAAGCTGAAGTTGCTTCGGCTACGAAGCTGGTGCTCCCGATAACAGGCAGTTCATGCTCAGAGCCGGCCAACAAGAAGCAGAAGAAGGAGGCCCAGAGAAGGGAACAACATGTTGGGTTGCAAGGACCCTTCATCAAGTCAAAATGGTCTCACATCCCAATTACCTTCTCCCAAGAGGACCTTCAGCTCAAGGATTACCCTCACAATGATGTTATGGTCATATCTTGTGTCATCAAGGGATTTCTAGTTCACAATGTTCTGGTTGATACAGGCAGTGCAGCGGATATCATATTTGCTAAGGCCTTCAGATAGATGCAAGAGCTAGAGGATAAGATCTATGATGCTACACACCCTCTTTATGGCTTCGGAGGAAGGCAGATCGTAGCACTTGGCAAGATCACAATGCCAGTGACCTTCGGATTTGTCCACAACACAAGGACTGAACAGGTTGTGTTTGATATTGTTGACATGGAATACCCCTACAATGCAATCATTGGTCATGGGACACTCAACGCCTTCGAAGCAATACTTCATCCAGCATATCTATGCATGAAGATACCTTCGGAACAAGGACCCATTGCTATTCATGGCAGTCAGGACGCTGCTAGAAAAGCTAAAGAAAACTGGACAGATTCAAAAGCAATCCATAACATAGATGGAAATGAAGCTTGTGAACAGTACAAATACAGAAGAGAGAAGGCTGTTTCGGCTGATCAGCCGAAGCCTATGCTTCTATGTGAAGATATAGCAGAGCAGAAGGTATTACTGGGTTCTTAGTTATCTGAAGAGTAGGAGAAAACCTTGATAAGGTTTTTATTCAACAACAAAGATGTTTTTGCATGGTCAGCCAACGATCTCTGTGGTGACAACAGGGATGTCATTGAACATTCACTCAATGTCGATCCATCCTTCAGACCCAGGAAGCAAAAGCTTCAGAAAATGTCTGACGATAAAGCCGAAGTGCTCGGAACAAAGTAAAAAGACTTTTCAGTGCTGGTGTCATCAGAGAAGTAAAATACCCAGAATGGTTAGCCAACACTGTTATGGTGAAGAAGGCCAATGGTAAATGGAGAATGTGCATTGATTTTACTAATCTGAACAAGGCTTGTCCAAAGGATGAGTTCCCATTACCAAAAATAGATTCTCTAGTAGATGCAGCAGCTTCGTCAGAGCTCATGAGTCTACTAGATTGTTATTCAGGCTACCACCAAATTTGGATGAAGAAGGAAGATGAGCCAAAGACCAGCTTCATAACCCCAGTGGTACATATTGTTATCTTCGGATGCCTGAGGGGCTCAAGAATGCTGGAGGAAGCTTCAGCAGGATGACAGCCAAGGTTCTTCACTCTCAGATAGGCAGAAATGTACTAACATATGTTGATGATATCATAGTGAAGAGCACGAAGCAAGAAAACCACATTACTGATTTACAGGAAACATTTGCTAATTTTAGGCAAGCTGGCCTGAAATTAAATCCAGAAAAATGTGTCTTTGGAGTGAAGAAGGGCAAGTTCCTTGGCTGTCTAGTTTCAACGAAGGGGATCGAAGCTAACCCAAGCAAGATCGAAGCTATCCTTCGAATGGAGCCGCCAAGCACAAAAAAGGGGGCTCAACGGCTGACAGGAAGACTGGCATCTTTGAATCGATTTATATCTAGATCAGCAGAAAGAAATTTACCATTCTTTGAAGTACTAAAGTCAGCTGAAGTTTTTCAATGGGGCCCAACTCAACAGAAAGCTTTCGAAGAGTTGAAGCAATACCTGATTGATTTAACAACATTAACTCCACCCGTGCTAGGGGCTCCATTGCTATTGTATGTGGCAGCTTCGCACTCTGCAGTGAGCGCGGCGTTTGTACAAGAGAAGCTTGAAGGACAAGCTAAAAAGCAAGTCCTAGTATACTTGTCTCCGAAGTTTTGAGTTTATCAAAGAAAAACTATACAGAATTGGAGAAGGTGTTGTATGCTGTGTTAATGGCGTCCAGGAAGCTTCGGCATTATTTTTAAGCATATCACATAATTGTTCCTTCATCACAGCCCCTGAAGGATATCATGAGGAATATAGAAGCTACTGGAAGGATTGGAAATTGGGCCGCGGAGCTTAATGAATTCACTATTGATTACGTGCACAGATCTTCAATTCAATCCCAAGCGCTAGCAGATTTCATCGCTGATTGGACGCCAGGGGCTCACGAAGAGGGGACAAGTAAAGATGCCGAAGCTTGGACAGTGTTTTGCGATGGTTCTTGGGGAGCCTTCGGTGCAGGAGCAGCTGTGGTCCTTGTGGCACCTTCAAAAGTTAAAACATGTTATGCAGTCTAACTGGATTTCAGTTGCACAAATAATATTGCTGAGTACGAAGCACTTCTATTGGGGCTTCGGAAACTAAGGGCAATGGGAATAAGAAGGGCCATCGTAAAGACCGATTCTCAAGTTATTGCTGGCCATGTGGACAAAAGTAGCAAGACACGAAATCCGAAGCTTGAAAGATATCTGGATACAGTTCGAAGGTTGGAAGCTTCCTTCGAAGGTTTTTCTGTCAAGAATATTCCAAGAGGTGAAAATGAGCATGCAGATTTACTAGCCAAATCAGCGGCTCAAGGGCTCTCTCTACCTTCAGAAGTATTTTTTGAAACAATAAAAGCATCTTCGGTTGAGCTCATGGAAAGAGCAGTGCTTAATATTTCTCCAGTACACAGTGAAGACTGGAGAACTGAAATAATATCTTTCCTCCAAGGCAATTGTCTTTCATGTGACGAAGCTTATAACAAGAGAATGGAGGCAAGAACAAGACCATATGTGATAATCGAAGAGGAATTGTATAAACATGGAGTTTGTTCACCACTCCTCAAGTGTTTATCAAGGACTGAAGGTATGGAATTAATGAAAGAGATACATGCAGGCCTGTGTGGATCTCACATTGGATCTAGGCCCTTGTTGGGAAAAGTTTTTCGACAAGGATTTTACTGGCCGAAGGCAGCTTCGGATGCAGCAGAATTAGTCCAAAAATGTGAAGGCTGTCAAAAATGTGCAAGAGACCAGAAGCAACCTTCATCTCTCACTCAGTTAATACAGCCCACTTGGCTGTTGCAAAGGTGGGGCCTCGATTTGCTAGGCCCACTTCCACCAGCACAAGGAAATCTAAAATATGTTGTGGTGGCGGTAGAGTATTTTTCCAAGTGGATTGAGGCGAAGCCTTTAGCCACAATAACTTTGGTCACTGTCCAGAAGTCCTTCTGGCAAAACATTGTTTGTCGCTTCGGAGTGCCGAAGGCTATTACTGTAGACAACGAAACACAGTTTGATGCTGAAGCTTTCAAGGAATTCTGTGAACAAATTGGCACGAAGATTCATTTTGCATCGGTCAGACATCCGGAGTCAAATGGACTTGTTGAAAGAGCCAATGGCATTATAATGACGGGAATAATGAAGTTATATTTCAATCAGCCCAGAGGAAAGTGGCCAGATGAATTGATCAAAGTGGTGTGGAGCCACAATACAACAATATCAAGGTCAACAGGTTTTACACCATTCAAACTATTGTTTGGTGACGAAGCAATAACCCAGAAGAAGTTAAGGCAGGATCAATAAGAACAGTGGTTTCAGCAGTGGACGAAGCTGATTATTCTGTGGCAAAAGATGCTATAGAAGGGATTAGGCTTCAGGTCGTGGAGAATATCAATAAATATCAAGCCGAAACAATATTATGGCGTGACAGAAAAGTTCGGCTAAAGAACATTAAGCTAGGGCATTTGGTACTTCAGAGAGTGGCCAACCCAGATACAGTAGGCAAGCTACAGCTGAAGTGGGAAGGACCTTTTCTGGTAGTATCTTCGTCAAGACCCGGTTCTTACAGATTGAAGGATATGGACATCAATGACATTCCTAGATCTTGGAATGCGGATGAGCTTCGGTGATATTATGTCTAGCTTGATGTAATCTTTTTTATTTTTCCTATGGCACCCTTTTCCTTTCCAAAGGGGGAGAAAGGTTTTTAATGGGGCCATAGCATGTAATTTCTCTTTTTCTTATTCAGCTCTACGAGAGCAAAATCCCCCAAATATGTAAATGTAAAAACTGAGCATGCACCATCGAGTGTAGGGAAAAAGGAAAAAACAGGGAGAAGCTCGAAAGTCGTCCCTAAGGGGATGCAGAGCACGACGAAGCTACAAAAAGTCGTTCCTAAGGGAGCGCAGCGTAAGTTTTCTACTCAAAAGTCGTTCCCAAGGGAATGCAGAGCTTACAGCGAAAAGTCAACGCTGATACCGCCGAAATATAAGGCGAAGCGCGAAAAGTCAACGCGATACCGCCGAAATAGAAGGCGAAGAAGTTCAAAAGACGTTCCTAAGGGGATGCAGAACTTACAGCGAAAAGTCAGCGCTGATACACCGAAAAATAAACGGCAAAGAGACTTCGGTCATTCCCAAGGGAATGAAGGCTATGGTTGTGGCTTCGTATGCGTGTGTTTGGACATTCATTTGCACGACACATTACATCATACATTTGCATTCATAAACATCTATTTAGACATACATAGGATCATCATCATAACACAGGCGGATGCTTCGGCTCTAAAGATAAGGCTTCGGCAAAAAGAAAAAGAAGCAGTTTCATGCTTCGTTGTGTACAAAAAGAAGGGAAGGTGTTTTTCGCCTTCGGCTCAAAAAAATGCTAGTTTCGTTCACAGCAAAGCAGAATCATGCTTCATTGTGTACGAAAAGAAGGGAAGGTGTTTTTCGCCTTCGGCTCAAAAAATGCTAGTTTCGTTCACATCGAAGCACTTCATACATTGATGGAAAGGTAAAAATATATTACAAGGTATGGACAAAATTTACAGAGTAAAATCTAATTCTTAAATTACAATATTCTTTACAAAGGTTATTACAAGAGTTCTTAGAGTTTTTTCTACAGCTATCGATTCAAGCTTCATCATTATCTATTAAGCTTCGGCTTTGTGCTCTTCAGCTTCGTCATCTTGCTCCTCAGCTTCTTCATCCTGTACATATTTGTCGGGGACCATAAGTAGGGGTACCCTCAAGACGCCTAATTCTCAGCTGGTAACCCCCATCAGCATAAAGCTGCAAATGCCTGATGGGTACGATTAAGTCAGGGATCAGTCCATACGAGCGACTCGATCACGCCTCGCCCGAGCCTAGCCTCGGGCAAGGGCAGCCGACCCCGAGGGGTTTCCGTCTCGCCCGAGGCCCCCCATTAACGGCGGACACATCTCTGGCTCGCCCGAGGCCTTGCCTTCGCTAAGAAGCAATCCTGACTAAATCGTCGCGCCGACCGACCGAGTCGCAGGAGCATTTAACGCAAAGGTAGCCCGACACCTTTGTCCTGACGCGCGCCCCCCGGTAGAGCCGAAGTGACTGCCGTCACTTCGCCGCTCCACTGACCGGTCTGACAGAAGGACAGCGCCGCCTGCGCCACTCCGACTGCAGCGCCACTTGACAGAGTGATGCTGACAGGAAGCCAGGCCCTGCCAAAGGCGCCATAGGAAGCTCCGCCCGACCCAGGGCTCGGACTCGGGCTAAGCCTCGGAAGACGGCGAACTCAGCTCCGCCCGACCCAGGGCTCGGACTCGGGCTAAGCCCCGGAAGACGGCGAACTCCGCTCCGCCCGACCCAGGGCTCGGACTCGGGCTAAGACCCGGAAGACGGCGAACTCCGCTCCACCCGACCCAGGGCTCGGACTCGGGCTCAGCCCCGGAAGACGGCGAACTCCGCTCCGCCCGACCCAGGGCTCGGACTCGGGCTAAGACCTGGAAGACGGCGAACTCCGCTCCGCCCGACCCAGGGCTCGGACTCGGGCTCAGCCCCGGAAGACGACGAACTCCGCTTCACCCGACCCTAGGGCTCGGACACCGCCCTGGCCTCTGCCGACGACCTCCGCCTCGCCCGACCCAAGGGCTCGGACTCGGCCTCGGCCATGAAGGACAGACTCAACCTCGGCTTCGGAGGAGCCTCCACGTCGCCCAACCTAGGGCACAGGCCCGCCACGTCAACAGGAAGCGCCATCATCACCCTACCCCGAGCCGACTTGGGCCGCAGAGAACAAGACCGGTGTCCCATCTGGCCAGCTCCGCCAGATAGGCAATGATGGCGCCCCGCTAGCCCCATGACGACGGCGGCTCTCAGCTCCCTTACGGAAGCAGGGGGACGTCAGCAAGGACTCAACCGCTCCGACAGCTGTCCCTCCGCCAGGCTCCGTTGCTCCTCCGACAGCCACGACACCACACCAGCTGGGTGCCAAGATCTCTCCGGCTGCCACATTGGCATGTACTTAGGGCGCTAGCTCTCCCCCGCTAGACACGTAGCACTCTGCTACACCCCCATTGTACACCTGGATCCTCTCCTTACGCCTATAAAAGGAAGGACCAGGGCCTTCTTAGAGAAGGTTGGCCGCGCGGGGACGAGGACGAGACAGGCGCTCTCTCGGGGCCGCTCGCTTCCCTCACCCGCGTGGACGCTTGTAACCCCCTACTGCAAGCGCACCCGACCTGGGCGCGGGACGAACACGTAGGCCGCGGGATTCCCATCTCTCTCTCGCCGGACTCCGGCCTCCTCGCTCCTTTCCCCCCTTCGCGCTCGCCCACGCGCTCGACCCATCTGGGCTGGGGCACGCGGCACACTCACTCGTCGGCTTAGGGACCCCCCGGTCTCGAAACGCCGACAGTTGGCGCGCCAGGTAGGGGCCTGCTGCGTGTTGACGAGCAGTTTCCCGTCAAGCTCCAGATGGGCAGTCTCCAACAACCTCTCCAACCTAGGACGGTGCTCCGTTTCGGGAGTCTTGAGTTCATGTCCCTCGACGGCAGCTACGACATGGTACTCCTTCCACCGCCGCGCGACAACGACAATGGCGGCTGACAACCCGCCCGCCGGCGGCGGAATCGACGACATCTTCCCCGTGTGGTGGAAGGACGACATTCGAGCTCGCCTCGTCCTCTCCCCCGCCAACGGAGGAGGAGGCAGGGCAACCAAGGCCAAGCGGGAGACCGCGCTTCGTCGGCTGTCGAGCGAATCGACGCCCCCAGCGCCCCAACGGGGGATGCGTCGGGCGTCGACCTCGCGTTTGAGACGGAGGCGAGCGCCGTCCCCCGCGACACGCCAATCCCGAGCAAGTGGACGACGCCAGCACGCTCGCGGAGGGCCTGCGGGACGTCGCCCTCGTACCCAAGACGACGGCGCAATCAGTCCCCGACGTGACTCTGTCGCTCCTCGTCGACCAAAAGGTACTAACTGATTCCCATCCTACGTCATTTCGACTCGGCCTCAACCCGTCTAGCGACCTCGCTTTGGCGGGCGCTCTCGTTGAGGCGAGTGCAACCCCTCTGGGGTTTCGTATGCGGTCGCCTTGGGACCGATTGACGGACGTCTCGACCTACGGGCCCTCTGGGTCCGAGGAAGACGAGGATCCCAGCATCTGCTAGGATTTCTCTGGATTTGGCAACCCCAGTGCCATGCGGGACTTCATGACCGCATGTGACTACTGCCTCTCCGACTGTTCCGACGGTAGCCACAGCCTTGACGACAAGGACTGCGGCCCAAGCCGCGAATGTTTCCACGTCGAGCTAGGGGATCCCTCCGAAGGCAACCATCTCGGCATGCCGGAGGACGGTGATCTCCCTAGGCCGGTGCCTCGCGCTGACATCCCGCGGGAGCTAGCTGTGGTCCCCGTTCCGGCGGGGGGTCACGACCCACAGCTCGAGCAAGTCCGCGGGGCGCAGGCCAGGCTCGACGAGGGAGCAGGGGCGCTCGAGTCGATCCGCCGGGACGTCGGGCAGGTATGGGCGGGCCAGCCCCCGGCCGGAGAAATACGTCACCTGCCCCAGGGTTTCCAGCACCGCGTCGACGACGACGTCAGGGTCAGGCCGCCTCCCGCATCCAGCGGGGTCGGTCAGAACCTGGCAGCCGCAGCGATGCTCATCCGCGCGATGCCGGAGCCATCAACCACCGAGGGTCGGCGAATCCAGGGAGAGCTCAAGAATCTCCTGGAAGGCGCTGCGGCCCGACGGGTCGAGAGCTCTGCCTCCCGAAGGCAGGGATACCCCTCAGAACCTCATGCCGCGACTTCCCGATTCATGCGGGAAGCCTCGGTCTACACCGGGCGCACGCGCAACACTGCGCCTGCGGCCCCGGGCCGCCTCGGCAACGAGCACCATCGTCGCGACCGTCGGGCTCACCTCGACGAAAGGGTGCGCCGAGGCTACCACCCCAGGCGTGGGGGACGCTACGACAGCGGGGAGGATCGGAGTCCCTCGCCCGAACCACCCGGTCCGCAGGCCTTCAGTCGGTCCATCCGACGGGCACCGTTCCCGACCCGTTTCCGACCCCCGGCTACTATCACAAAGTACTCGGGGGAAACGAGACCGGAACTGTGGCTCGCAGACTACCGCCTGGCCTGCCAACTGGGTGGAACGGACGACGACAACCTCATCATCTGCAACCTCCCCCTGTTCCTCTCCGATACTGCTCGTGCCTGGTTGGAGCACCTGCCTCCGGGGCAGATCTCCAACTGGGATGATTTGGTCCAAGCCTTCGCCGGCAATTTCTAGGGCACGTACGTGCGCCCCGGGAATTCCTGGGACCTCTGAAGCTGCCGACAACAGCCGGGAGAGTCTCTTCGGGACTACATCCGGAGATTCTCGAAGCAGCGCACCGAGCTGCCCAACATCACCGACTCAGATGTCATCGGCGCGTTCCTTGCCGGCACCACCTGCTGCGACCTGGTGAGCAAGTTGGGTCGCAAGACCCCCACCAGGGCGAGCGAGCTGATGGACATCGCCACCAAGTTCGCCTCTGGCCAGGAGGCGGTCGAGGCCATCTTCCGAAAGGACAAGCAGCCCCAGGGTCGCCCGTCGGAAGAGGCTCCCGAGGCGTCTACTCCGCGCAGCGCCAAGAAGAAAGGCAAGAAGAAGTCGCAAGCGAAACGCGACGCCGCCGACGTGGACCTTGTCGCCACCGCCGAGTACAAGAACCCTCGGAAGCCCCCCGGAGGTGCCAACCTCTTCGGCAAGATGCTCAAGGAGCCGTGCCCCTATCATCAGGGGCCCGTCAAGCACACCCTTGAAGAGTGCGTCATGCTTCGGCGCCACTTCCACAAGGTCGGGCCACCCGCAGAGGGTGGCAGGGCCCGCGACGACGACAAAAAGGAAGATCACCAAGCAGGAGAGTTCCCCGAGGTCCGCGACTGCTTCATGATCTACGGAGGGCATGCGGAGAATGCCTCGGCTCGGCATCGCAAGCAAGAGCGCCGGAAAGTTTGCTCGGTGAAGGTGGCGGCGCCAGTCTACCTAGACTGGTCCGACAAGCCCATCACCTTCGACCAAGCTGACCACCCCGACCACGTGACGAGCCCGGGGAAATACCCGCTCGTCGTCGACCCCATCGTCGGCGACGTCAGGCTCACCAAGGTCCTGATGGATGGGGGCAGTTGCCTCAACATCATCTACGCCGAGACCCTCAGGCTCCTGCACGTCGATCTGTCCTCCGTCCGAGCAGGCGCTGCGCCCTTCCACGGGATCGTTCCTGGGAAGCGCGTCCAGCCCCTCGGACGGCTCGACCTTCCCGTCTGCTTCGGAACGCCCTCCAACTTCTGAAGGGAGACTCTGACGTTCGAGGTGGTCGGGTTCCGAGGAACCTACCACGCGGTATTGGGGAGGCCATGCTACGCGAAGTTCATGGTCGTCCCCAACTACACCTACCTGAAGCTCAAGATGCCGGGCCCCAACGGGGTCATCACCGTCGGCCCCACGTACGAACACGCGTTCGAATGCGACGTGGAGTGCGTGGAGTACGCCGAGGCCCTCGCCGAGTCCGAGGCCCTCATCGCCGACCTGAAGAACCTCTCCAAAGAGGTGCCAGACGTGAAGCGACATGCCGGCAACTTCGAGCCAGCGGAGACGGTTAAGGCCGTCCCTCTCGACCCCAGTGGCGACACCTCCAAGCAGATCCGGATCGGTTCCGGGCTCGACCCCAAATAGGAAGCAGTGCTCGTCGACTTTCTCCGCGCAAACGCCGACGTCTTTGCGTGGAGTCCCTCGGACATGCCCGGCATACCGAGGGAAGTCGCCGAGCACTCGCTGGATATTCGGGCCGGGGCCCGACCCGTCAGGCAGCCTCTGCGCCGATTCAACGAGAAGAAGCGCAGAGTGATAGGCGAGGAGATCCACAAGCTAATGGCAGCAGGGTTCATCAAAGAGGTATTCCATCCCGAATGGCTTGCCAACCCTGTGCTTGTGAGAAAGAAAGGGGGGAAATGGCGGATGTGTGTAGACTACACTGGTCTCAACAAAGCATGTCCGAAGGTCCCCTACCCTCTACCTCGCATCGATCAAATCGTGGATTCCACTGCTGGGTGCGAAACCCTGTCCTTCCTCGATGCCTACTCAGGGTATCACCAAATCCGGATGAAGGAGTCCGACCAGCTCGCGACTTCTTTCATCACGCCCTTCGGCATGTACTGTTATGTCACCATGCCGTTCGGTTTGAGGAATGCGGGCGTGACGTACCAGCGGTGCATGAACCATGTGTTCGGCGAACACATCGGTCGCACAGTCGAGGCCTACGTCGATGACATCGTAGTCAAGACGAGGAAGGCTTCCAACCTCCTCTCCGACCTTGAAGTGACATTCCGGTGTCTCAAGGCAAAGGGCGTCAAGCTCAATCCCGAGAAGTGTGTCTTCGGGGTGCCCCGGGGCATGCTCTTGGGGTTCATCGTCTCCGAGCGGGGCATCGAAGCCAACCCGGAGAAGATCGCAGCTATCACCAGCAAGGGGCCCATCAAGGACTTAAAAGGCGTACAGAGGGTCATGGGATGTCTCGCGGCCCTGAGCCGCTTCATCTCACGCCTCGGCGAAAGAGGTCTGCCTCTGTACCGCCTGTTAAGGAAGGCCGAGTGCTTCGCTTGGACCCCTGAGGCCGAGGAAGCTCTCGGGAACCTAAAGGCGCTTCTTACAAAGGCGCCTATCTTGGTACCCCCAGCCGATGGAGAAGCCCTCTTGGTCTACGTCGCCGCGACCACTCAGGTGGTTAGCGCCACGATTATGGTCGAGAGGCAAGAAGAGGGGCATGCATTGCCCGTCCAGAGGCCAGTTTACTTCGTCAGCGAAGTACTATCCGAAACCAAGATCCGCTACCCACAAGTCCAGAAGCTGTTGTATGCAGTGATCCTGACGAGGCGGAAGTTGCGACACTACTTCGAGTCTCACCCGGTAACTGTGGTGTCATCCTTCCCCCTGGGGGAGATCATCCAGTGCCGAGAGGCCTCGGGCAGGATTGCGAAGTGGGCGATGGAAATCATGGGCGAGACCATCTCGTTCGCGCCTCGGAAGGCCATCAAGTCCCAGGTCTTGGCGGACTTCGTAGCCGAATGGGTCGACACCCAGCTACCGACGGCTCCGATCCAACCGGAGCTCTGGACCATGTTTTTCGACGGGTCGCTGATGAAGACGGGAGCCGGCGCGGGCCTGCTCTTCATCTCGCCCCTCGGGAAACACCTACGCTACGTGCTGCGCCTCCATTTCCCGGCGTCCAACAATGTGGCTGAGTACGAAGCTCTGATCAACGGATTGCGAATCGCCATCGAGCTAGGGGTCCGACGCCTCGACGCTCGCGGTGACTCGCAGCTCGTCATCGACCAAGTCATGAAGAACTCCCACTGCCGCGACCCGAAGATGGAGGCCTACTGCGATGAAGTGTGGCGCCTGGAAGACAAGTTCTACGGGCTCGAGCTTAACCACATCGCCCGGCGCTACAACGAGACTGCGGATGAGCTGGCAAAAATAGCCTCGGGGCGAACGACGGTTCCCCCGGACGTCTTCTCCCGGGATCTGCACCAACCCTCCGTCAAGATCAACGACGTGCCCAAGCCCGAGGTACCCTCGGCCCAGCCTGAGGTACCCTCGGCCCATCCCGAGGCGTCCTCGGTTCAGCCCGAGGTACCCTCGGCCCCCGAGGGCGAGGCGCTGCGCATCGAGGAGGAGCGGAGTGGGGCCACGCCAGACCGAGGCTGGCAAACCCCGTACCTGCAATATCTCCGCCAAGGAGAGCTACCCCTCGACCAAGCCGAGGCTCGGCGGGTAGCGCGACACGCCAAGTCGTTCGTCTTGCTGGGCGATGAGAAGGAGCTCTACCACCGTAGCCCCTCGGGCATCCTCCAGCGATGCATCTCCATCGCCGAAGGTCAGGAACTCCTGCAAGAGATACACTCGGGGGCTTGCGGCCATCATGCAGCGCCTCGAGCCCTCGTCGGGAATGCTTTCCGGCAAGGCTTCTACTGGCCAACGGCGGTGGCCGACGCCACTAGAATTGTCCGCACCTGCGAAGGGTGTCAATTCTATGCGAAGCAGACCCACCTGCCCGCTCAGGCTCTGCAGACGATACCCATCACCTGGCCCTTTGCTGTGTGGGGTCTGGACCTCGTCGGTCCCTTGCAGAAGGCGCCCGGGGGCTACACGCACCTGCTGGTCGCCGTCGACAAATTCTCCAAGTGGATCGAGGTCCGACCCCTGAACAGCATCAGGTCCGAGCAGGCGGTGGCGTTCTTCACCAACATCATCCATCGCTTCGGGGTCCCAAACTCCATCATCACCGACAACGGCACCCAGTTCACCGGCAAAAAATTCTTGGATTTTTGCGAGGATCACCACATCCGGGTGGACTGGGCCGCCGTAGCTCATCCCATGTCGAATGGGCAAGTAGAACGTGCCAACGACATGATTCTACAAGGGCTCAATCCTCGGATTTACAACGACCTCAACAAGTTCGGCAAGCGATGGATGAAGGAACTCCCCTCGGTAGTCTGGAGCCTGAGAACAACACCGAGCCGAGCCATGGGGTTCACGCCGTTCTTCCTGGTCTACGGGGCCGAGGCCATCTTGCCCACTGACCAGGAATACGGCTCCCCGAGGACAAGGGCCTACGACGATCAAAGCAACCAAGCTAGCCGAGAAGACTCGCTGGACCAGCTGGAAGAGGCTCGGGACAGGGCCTTACTACACTCGGCGCGGTATCAGCAATCCCTGCGATGCTACCACGCCCGAGGGGTCCGACCCCGGGACCTCCAGGTGGGCGACCTGGTGCTTCGGCTGCGGCAAGACGCCCGAGGGAGGCACAAGCTCACGCCCCCCTGGGAGGGGCCATTCGTCATCACCAAAGTTCTGAAGCCCGGAACGTACAAGCTGGCTAACAGCCAAGGCGAGGTCTACGGCAACGCTTGGAACATCCAACAGCTACGTTGCTTTTACCCTTAAGATGTTTTCAAGTTGTTCATATACCTCGCAGCCACGCAAAGTTTAGTCAACAAGGAAGGGTCGGCCTCGCCTCGGCAAAGCCCGACCCTCCCTCGGGGGCTAAAAGGGGGGAGACCCCCTCTGCGTCAAAATTTTCCTCGAAAAAAGATCTCTTTTACCAGAATATCTTTCGTGCTTTTTGACTACTTCGAAAAGTGAGTCCTGGAAACGACGGAGTACACGTAAGCAGCCAAGGCTGACCGAGCCGAGGGACTCCTACGCCTCCGGGATACGGATACCTCACTCATCACCTTCTGCGATAAGTAACTCGCGCTCGGATAAAGTGGCTCCGCGGATCGAACAAGTCTTTACGTTCGGAAGCCCTTCTGCCAAAGCGATCCTTCGAGCCTTCTCGACCGAGTCGGTGACAGGGCCTCACGGACGGGTGAAAGTACGCGTAAGCGGCAAGGCCGACCGAGCCGAGGGACTCCCACGCCTCCGGGATACGGATACCTCACTCATCACCTTCCGCGAGAAGCAACTTTCGCTCGCACAAACATCCCTGTTACCGACAAAAAGTCCAGATACTCGAAACAAGAGGAAAAGAGACGCAGCTTTACAGCGCAGCGAGGGTGTGTGTTCTGGCCTCGGCGGCCGCACAAGGCACACGCTACAAGACACTTTGACCCTGCAGGCTCGGGTCTTGACGCTGGAAGGGGGCAGCAACACCCTCGGCATCGACGATACCTTCAGCGAGGCCCGACCTAGCCTCGAACGGCGACGCGGTCCGAGGTTCTCCGCTCCGAAGGACGACGTCATCACCACGCCCGGGCAATCGCCGCCAGGGACTTCTCCGGGAATCCGGCCCGAGCAGGCGGCTCGGCCGGTTGCCCCCGGGGCCTCGGCCAGCCATCTTCCAAGGGCGCCGGGCCGGTCCGAGGTCTCGGCTGATCAACTCCGGCATCGGTCCCGCTAACGGACAACCCGGCTAGGCTCCGGCCAACCAGGTTTCATTTTCGAGCCGACTCCGCCTCTGTTCATACTGATATCGCTACCCCTGGCCTCGGCTCATCGAAGAGCGGCCGAGGGGTCTCTTTAACTAAGCTAGAGGAGCCTCGGACAGCAAGGCCGACCGAGCCGAGGGACTCCTACGCCTCCGGGATACGGATACCTCACTCGTCACCTTGACACGGGGCGACTCATGCTTGGTGAAGCGATTAAAATAATCAACAGACGAGTCTTAGCGCTCAAAAATGAGGAAAAAACACGGCTCTGTGCCGTAAACACATACATGTTCAGGCCCCGAAAGCCGTAATGAACAAAAACCCTGGCATTCGAAGTGCCATTACAAACGGAACTCCGGTTCCCCCCTCCGCAGGTGCGAACAACCCCACTCGACGGGGGGGAGGCCTGCGGAGCAACAGAAGACTGACGAGCGGCTCGCCGCCGCCCGCTCTGACTACGACGACAACGGCCCCCACTCCGGATGGCCGAACTGCAGCAGCGCAGGCCTCAGGGTAGGCACTGCTGCAATCTTGCCCTCGCCCACGCCGACGCTCGAGGGGCGAGGACAAGTACGAAGAGCCGGAGGCCCGAAGCGCGGATGGTGGCGGTGATCCCGTCAGCGACGGGGACTTCTCGAGCCGCCTCCGCCTCGGCACCGACGGTAGGGCCCACCAGCCCTCCGGCAGATCCCCACTCAAATCCTCCCGGACGAGTGGGGCACCGGCCTCCACGTGAAGGCGCCATCCCGGTGCGAAGGCAGGACCACCCCAGAACACGAACGCCGCTCTAACAGCGCGCGGCATCTAGGGTGGTCCTCCCGTGTACACGGCGCGGCAGCCGCCCTCCAGCAGAAGGGGCCGCCGGGAGCCAAGCCAACGAACCCGACACGCTGGAGGTGACGACGCCTGCCGTCGACCAGCCCCGCGTTGTCGAAGTCCGGGCCGCCCGCAGGGCCAGTGAGCGCCCTCTCCCTCGAATGCCGCGGGAGAGGATGACCCACGAACCCGCGCGGGAGGTAGAGCGCCGGCTCAGCCCGGCACCCACCCCAGCGAGGATGATGAACATCCTTGAAGCTGAGGGTGGGACCAAGATCGCAGCCCGGCTTGCTCCTCCCCACCCAGGAGCTGGTGGTCATCGTCTCGGGTGACCGCCAGCGGAGGGGAGCAACCGGGCTGCATGATGAAAATCCTTGAAGCCGAACGATGGCTGAAAGGTACCAACTCCCACGGAGTTGCGTCCCTCCAACGACGAGGCAGAAAGACGGCGGGCATCCCCCACCCGGGGGCTTGGAAGGAGGAAGGACGCGGTGCATAAGGGAGCGAGAAGACATGGTCGCCTTACGAAAGGGGTCGCCCTCCTTTTAAAGGCAACTCTCCCTGCTTGCGCCCCTAACCGTCACGGGCTGAGTCTTCTCCAACACGCTCCAAAGCCCTCCCCTGCGGCGCGGGGGCTGGGTCCCGCATGTCATGCAGACCGGCTCCGAGCAGAAGAAGCCAAACCGCCGCGCGTGGTGCACGCAACCGCCCAACGGTTACAAGTGACCCTCCACCTTTGCCCAGACCAACGGGCGAAAGAGGCGGGCAGCCATGCAGGCAGCATGCAACTACGCCAAGTGGACGCGCTTCTCCGACTCCCGACACGCCAGCACGGAGGCCCAGGCCCACGCGTCGCGCAACCAGCGCGTCGGATGCTGCATGCAAGCAACTGCATCGCCTGCGCCACCGCCGCGCCTCCTCGATTGCGGAACCAATACCGCGACTCGAGGCGACCCAGCGCGCGACCCAGCAGCGCCAGCCTGACGCGGCGGCCAACGCGGCCAAAGGAGGGCCGGCAGTAATGACGGTGGCAGGCGCGCGGGAGCAGCGGTCACGTCGTCAGCCAAGCTCACGTCCCATCCGGGGGCAGCAAGAGAGCCCCCTCTCACGGCGTGAAGACAACGCTCCCGTGATCCGTTCCTCGAACGGCTCACGCACGCGCGACGGCTGCCCCGCCAACTACTCGCCCCGTCGCATTAACTCCGCGGCGGGACAGGCGGCGCCTCTGGCAGGAGAAGCAGGCGACGCTTCGCCTTCGCCGTAATAACCGCGCCAGAAAAGGTACGCCACGTCGTTCGATTTCGAATCCTTTTCCTTTTTTCCTCTTTCTCTATCTCTTGCAACAGGGACCGGGAAAGGGGGATACCCCGAAAGGGATCCTTCCCCGTGAAGGAACCAGGCTCCGAGCCTCCTTACTGATCAGGGGTTCGAAGGCTGGCCCCCCGAAGGGTTCAACAGCCGCCTCAGATCGCGTGGGCCCTACACCCACTACTGGTCAGAGGTTTGAAGGCCGGCCCCCCGAAGGGTTCCACGGCCGCCTCAGGCTACTCGGGCTCCGCGCTCACTACTGATCAGGGGTTCGAAGGCTGGCCCCCGAAGGGTTCACAGCCGCCTTAGACGCCGAGCGAGGGATGACCAGGGGTACGTTCGATACATAACCAAGGCTCGGGCTGCGCTCCCGAGGTAGCCTAGGACATTTCCGAGACCAGCGGGAGCGATCTTGTAACGGAATCCCATCGGAGGGAGGCATCGAGCCCTCGGACCCCGTCGCCAGGGGACCGGGTCCGACAGATCACCCGCAGGTACTTTTGGGCGTGCCTCTGGGCCCCTAGCCGACCCCCAACGAACGGGGCACGGACGTCCACTCGGATTACCCACTTGCAGCTCACCGGAGACACCATGTTCGGTGCCCATCGAGGGTAACATGGCGCTCTCCCCCCTCCTCCTTGCGGAAAGGCGACGTAGGGGCGTATGTAAAAAAGCCGAGTCTGTCCCTGATCGCCCTCTCGCCCTGTGCGGAGGCTCAGGGACTGCTCTCGCAAACCCGGCTCCGGCCGAACCGTTGACAGCGTCAACATACCAGCCCGAGAACTTGGGCCCCGACCGAGCACCCGGGCTACGGCCAACTCGCATGAGGGAACAACCAGACCAGCCGAAGCATTACGCAAGGCATTAAGACCTCGAAGGAGTGAAACCACTCCTCCGAGGCCTCGGGGGCTACACCCGGCGGGTGCGCTCGCGCGCACCCACCAGAACAAAATGCAACCGAGAAAGGCTGGTCCCCTTGCAAAAAAGTGCGACGAAAGCCTCCAAGCGAGTGCTAACACTCCCTTCGAGGCTCGGGGGCTACTGTCGGGGACCATAATTAGGGGTACCCTCAAGACGCCTAATTCTCAGCTGGTAACCCCCATCAGCATAAAGCTGCAAAGGCCTGATGGGTACGATTAAGTCAGGGATCAGTCCATACGAGCGACTCGATCACGCCTCGCCTGAGCCTAGCCTCGGGCAAGGGCAGCCAACCCCGAGGGGTTTCCGTCTCGCTCGAGGCCCCCCATTAACGGCGGACACATCTCCGGCTCGCCCGAGGCCTTGCCTTCGCTAAGAAGCAACCCTGACTAAATCGTCGCGCCGACCGACCGAGTCGCAGGAGCATTTAACGCAAAGGTAGCCCGACACCTTTGTCCTGACGCGTGCCCCCCGGCAGAGCCGAAGTGACCGCCGTCACTTCGCCGCTCCACTGACCGGTCTGACAGAAGGACAGCGCCGCCTGCGCCACTCCGACTGCAGCGCCACTTGACAGAGTGATGCTGACAGGAAGCCAGGCCCTGCCAAAGGCGCCATAGGAAGCTCCGCCTGACCCAGGGCTCGGACTCGGGCTAAGCCCCGGAAGACGGCGAACTCCGCTCCGCCCGACCCAGGGCTCGGACTCGGGCTAAGCCCCGGAAGACGGCGAACGCCGCTCCGCCCGACCCAGGGCTCGGACTCGGGCTAAGACCCGGAAGACGGCGAACTCCGCTCCGCCCAACCCAGGGCTCGGACTCGGGCTAAGACCCGGAAGACGGCGAACTCCGCTCCGCCCGACCCAGGGCTCGGACTCGGGCTCAGCCCCAGAAGACGGCGAACTCCGCTCCGCCCGACCCAGGGCTCGGACTCGGGCTAAGACCCGGAAGACGGCGAACTCCGCTCCGCCCGACCCAGGGCTCGGACTCGGGCTCAGCCCCGGAAGACGACGAACTCCGCTTCACCCGACCCCAGGGCTCGGACACCGCCCTGGCCTCTACCGGCGACCTCCGCCTCGACCGACCCAAGGGCTCGGACTCGGCCTCGACCATGAAGGACAGACTCAACCTCGGCTTCGAAGGAGCCTCTACGTCGCCCAACCTAGGGCACAGGCCCGCCACGTCAACAGGAAGCGCCATCATCACCCTACCCCGAGCCGACTTGGGCCGTAGAGAACAAGACCGGTGTCCCATCTGGCCAGCTCCGCCAGATAGGCAATGATGGCGCCCCGCTAGCCCCATGACGACGGCGGCTCTCAGCTCCCTTACGGAAGCAGGGGGACGTCAGCAAGGACTCAACCGCTCCGACAGCTGTCCCTCCGCCAGGCTCCGTTGCTCCTCCGACAGCCACGACACCACACCAGCTGGGTGCCAAGATCTCTCCGGCTGCCACATTGGCATGTACTTAGGGCGCTAGCTCTCCCCCGCTAGACACGTAGCACTCTGCTACACCCCCATTGTACACCTGGATCCTCTCCTTACGCCTATAAAAGGAAGGACCAGGGCCTTCTTAGAGAAGGTTGGCCGCGCGGGGACGAGGACGAGACAGGCGCTCTCTCGGGGCCGCTCGCTTCCCTCACCCGCGTGGACGCTTGTAACCCCCTACTGCAAGCGCACCCGACCTGGGCGCGGGACGAACACGAAGGCCGCGGGATTCCCATCTCTCTCTCGCCGGACTCCGGCCTCCTCGCTCCTTTCCCCCCTTCGCGCTCGCCCACGCGCTCGACCCATCTGGGCTGGGGCACGCGGCACACTCACTCGTCGGCTTAGGGACCCCCCGGTCTCGAAACGCCGACAATATTAAAGTATTGTAAGAAAAATTCAAGTTTAAAGGAAAAGGTAAGCACAAGGTATGATTTTGTTACCGGCTTAAGATGACTTCGAGCTTCGTCACCAGCTATGCTTCGTCCACCCTTCGTCCATACTAGTTTTATAAATCTGTTTCCTATGCTTCGGGCAAGACTAGGAATATCAACCAGATCTGCTGGTGATAAACTAAAGTTGGGTCTATTGACAATCTTTACATGTGTGCAACCAGATTTCAGGAAAGCGACAACTGTGCCCTGAGAAGCTACCAGGGCACAGAAATCACCATGTCCGGCTATAATTTCATCAAGGGCATCAACTTCACCCTCGATATGTTCGAAGGCCCCTGACAGGTCTTCAGTCGAAGGACTAAATTTTTCACAGCTGGCTCCAACCAAATTGAAGATCTGCTTCAGCCGTTGTACACATCGGCTACTGAACTCCAGACATTTGTTTTGAAGCTCTGTCAATGATTTTTGCAAATTTGAACTTTTCTCAACCTCAGTTTCAAATTTTGCATTAAACTTCTGCTTTTCCTGTTCGAAGCTTTTTGACTTCGAGAGATAAACCTTCTGTTGTCTGAAGCTCGAAATCCTTCTTTTCAAGAGCAGCTGCTTGATCTTTTATTTTGCTTTCTAAACCCTCAATTATAACTTCTTGTTTTTTATCTTCAAGATCTTGTTGCATTCTCAAAGCTTTACTCATCAGCATACTTTGTGCACAAGCAACCTTCGTTAGAAAACACCTTCGTTGTTAAAGACAATAAAAAGTTGAAGAAAAGTTTTTTACCTTGAAATTGGAATAGAATAAACTACCGACGATGTGCTGTCGTCGGTAGCGGCTAATGTCTGTCTCAAGCTTCGGGAAACCAATACTCTTTGATAGAGTACCGATAACCTTCGCTCCGGTTTGATCTCGGACGCAGCCTAACCTTTCATCGTCAACACCGCCGAAGAGTAGTGCCCCTGGTTGATACCCGCAGGATATGGCGTATTCTCTCAACTCTTCTTTCTCAGCCTTCGACAATTCTTGCCCATTAAGTTTTGAAAGTTAAAGTTTTCTTCTTCCGAAGCATCTTCAGCTATTTCCTTCTCCTTCTCAGGTACTGTAGCCATGGTTTCTTCAGCGGCTGCAGCAGCTTCTTCTGTGGCCATGTCCAGAAGTATCTTATCAATATTAGAAAGTGTGCTTTCTAGATTTGCATCTTCAACAGGTTCAGCTTCGGCAATTGCAGCTTCGGTCGGTGCAGCTTCGATAGCTGTAGCGCTCTCAACAGCTAGTGCTTTTGAAGCCGAAGCTGGTTGTGGTGTCTCTTCGATAGCTTCTGTCACAGTAATAATTCTTTGTTTTTTCGGCCCAGCTGCCTTCTTCGCTATCGAAGGCTCCTTCTTCTTCTGAAAAAGCTTCGTCAGATGTGGCGCCAGTGGACTTAGCTTGATAGGCAAGGATTCAGTCATTACCTTTAGAATTTCTGCCACATCGGTAGCAGAAGGTGATGCAAGAGTTTCTTCTTCAATATCAGTCGCCTTCTGCTTCAGAGCTGCAGCTTTTCTCTTCTTCGGAGCAACTGTCATCGGCTCAGGGCTCAATTTCCTCTTCTTCAGTTTTTCTTCATCTTCTTTTACCATTCTAGCGACCTATCTGCCCACAACACTGACAACTCTTTTTCTTTTCTGCCCTTCGGCGCCCTTGTTCAATCGCTCATAATCAGGATATTCAAAATGTAGAGCATCCATTACTCGATTCAATCTTCGCTTCGGTCGGGAGCCGAAGGCTGCAGTCATCAACTGATCTTCTTTTTTCGTATAGTTCCCTAAAATCTCGTTACACATAACTTCGATCATGTCCAGCCATTCTTGGCAGGGTTCCTTGAAGTGTTTTTGAACTTAAACTGATAAGGCAGTCGAACGAGTTCACCCTCTTTCTTCTCTTCTTCAAGTTTCGGCATACCCCACTTCTTCAGCGTTGGGAACACTCTGTTGGCTAGGTATTTCTGGACTAAGTCCCTAGACCCAATGTGTTCAGACACAATTCTAAACTCATACACAGCATCTTGGTATGGATCCCACGGTGTCATGTTGCATTGAGGCCTAGTCAGCCCGAAGATTCGCTTCAGCGGGCTTTGAACTAGCTTCTCCTTTTCTTCATCAATTTTAACATAAAACCATTCAGATTTCCAACCAGTCGGCCATTTAGTGCGATAGCTGACCACCGATGTCTTCATATCCTTCTGATAAGCAAAATTATAACAACCGAAGTTCTCATGCAATCCGTCTTCTCTAGCCTTCGTCTGATGATGAAGTTCATGTACTCGGCAGAATGCATCGGCGAGCGGCTCTACCCCTTGACTTCGGAGAGCCCAGATGTACACGCTGAGCCTAACAATGGCGTTGGAGGTCAGCTGATGAAGATAAATCCCGAATTTTTCCAAGACGTCTGCAATCATTCCATGCAGAGGAAATCTCAATCCTGCTTTGAAGAAGCTCTTAAAAACTACAACTTCATCATTTTTCGGCTTCGGGATAGTCTCTTCCCCGCCAAAGCGAACCAACCCCTTATCGGCTTCCTTGAAGTAGCCTAGCTTCGTCATCATAGTCATATCAGCTTCAGACACAGTTGATTTCCCAAAATCCAGATGGCTGGGCTTCGATGGCATAATAATATCATAATCAATCTCTCCTTCATTAGCATCACCCTCTTCAATATCCGCCTGCTCGGTTTCAGCAGCGGGTGATTCTTCTTCAGCAGCGCCTTCAGTCACAACCAATCCCGACCGCCTCATAACTTCGGAGATCGGAGCAGTTTCAGCAGCTTCGGCTTCGTCTCCGTCACGAGTAACTCTAGCTGTCGAGCGTACCCTGGCCATTTGATGTTGATTTTTTTGCGTTTTGACGAAGTTGAAAATTTTTATCTTTGCCGAAGTTCTTTCTTGTCACGAAGTTAGAGCAAGATGATCTTTCGGTTCAGAATACAGTGAGCAAGCTTCGACTGTGGTCAAATTTTTTAACAGCAGAACAGTGCAATGGCAATGAATGCTGTGGTAACTCCACACCTACCCGTCTGTTTATATAGTGCTGCAGGTGGGAAGGTGAATCACCAAGTCGCCTGCACCCGCTGAGCAGTTGCCCGCACCCGCTGAACGGTGGACCACTCGGCGCCTGGCAAGTGAATTACCAGATCGTTCGTACCCGCTGCGTGGTGGGCCACCTTGCGCTCCAAATATTTTAATCGTTTCTCGGCAACGAGCTCAGGGAAGGTGTTTTTCGGACCTTCGGCTCTCCGAAGGCTAGGAGACTTTTTCACGGATCAAGCTCGTTACGAAAAACGATCTAGCACCGCGAAGGGGCTACTGTTGGGGGTATGCTTCGTCGCCGAAGATCCTGTAAGAAGAAACACCTTCGGTAGATCCTCTCAAAAGCAGTACCGAAGTTATCACCCATAAAGCTTCGACATAGCCACATGTCTCAAGACGAAGGAGTGAACCGACTTAAAGATGAAATGACCAATTGACCCGTGATAGCTTGTATTATGATTATAAGCATTTGTAAAGGGCATGAATGTAATTTCTCACAGGCTGCGTCATGTGCCTATAAATAGATGAACAATACCCCCGTACTGTTCACACCATCTTGTAATCGCTTGCACGCGACACTCGAATTAATGTCTCCTGTCAAGACGAAGGTATAAATGTGATTAAATGTTATGTTCTAATATTTAAGTTTGTATGATGAAATATATGAATAAGTTTATGTGTTTAGATATATTATTCTTTCATGTTTCATATTTTATATATTTTATCTTTCATTATTTCATAACTCTAATCACGAAGGCATGACCTTTGTGATCTTTGCTCATGCCCTTCGTCCGAAGTTCATTATACCCTTGGGGAGATAATGCTTCAATGGACGAAGGGCATTAACATTTAATATTTTATGTTGCCTTGTTCTTGATTCGAAGCATTTGAGAACAAGTTCCCAACACTATTCTTTTTCTTGAATACATTAGAATATACTCCACTTTTCTTTGTCTTGAACTACAAGCTTACCATGTTATCTCTTTCCAGAGTTCTTAAGATCAACCCATTTTTTTAATATTCCACATTCCACTTTTATTATAAGACAACAACACCTTGCTGCAGGTGAAGCTACAACCACAAAAGTTAACAATGTAAGCTTTCCTCCACTCTTAACAGTGTGTTCATATGTAACACAATAGTCTACATTCATGTTGAAGTTTTTTTCTCAAGAACAAGCAGGAGGGCTGCAGTATATTTGTACAGTGGCGGATCCACGAGGGGGGCTAGGTGGGCTCCAGCCCCCTGCGCTGGTAGCTTACAAGTAGGAGGGAGTAAGAGAGAGGAAGAAAGAAGAGGAGAAAGATAGAGGAAGGGAGAAAGAAGGGAGAGGAAGGAAGAAGAGGGGAAAGGGAGACGAAGGAATAAGAAGGTGAAGAGAAAAAGATGAAGAATATGAGAAAAAAGATAGTTAGCTTCTAGCCCCCTTGCCATGGATCCTGGATCGGCCACTGTATTTGTACTAAGAAGATTGAAATCATTGTAGTTGTACGTTTGAATTTAAAAAACACTGCACATCTACACCTACAATTTATGTGATGGCAGATTCCAAACCTTTCGTACAACAAACTTCCAAAAAAGGTAAAATGATATCAATGTTGTTTGGCCACTCTCTCTGCATTTATCCTTCATTGTTTGGCTACTTTGGCCTCACGCAACATGCATCCTGTCTTTTAGAGCCCAAGCCTCGCCCAACGAAAAAACTATTCACGTTTTATCTATATGTAAGGGTGAGTGATCTCAAAATTTTCCCTCATGTTCGTATCCCCCACTCTTTGCTACTTTAAACATGTATGAAATGATTTTGCAGACACTAAACACGCGATGACGACTCTTTCGTGCGACACTTAAGTCTCTCTCGTACTTGTACATGGTATTTTTGTTTCCATTTTTTTATATTTGTGGTAACTGTTATAGACCATGTATCCAAGATATGGTACTGTATCCCCTTTGGGGTTTGTTCTTGGGGAGGCTACACATTCATCATCAATCTTGTCATGATGCATGTTCTCTTGTGTATTGCGACTAGTTGTTACTCAAATTCTTGTTACGAATTGAAGTTGCATGCATGGTCTGTATGATTCAACAGCCATTCACCCGTGTTTTCCGCTAAAGTATTTTTTCGATAAGGAAGATTTTCATTGCATTTAAAAGTTTGATACAAATCTTCTCCCGGCCTCTGCAACAATAAGATGCACACAACCTAGAAAAGAAAGAAAAAGAATATGGCAAGGACATTCTTAATGGCTGTCTATCCTACGACTAGAACGCCACCCATGTGCCTGAGATAAGAACTTCGTAGCCACCTGCTCCAAACGTTGTGAAGCTTCCATCACAATAGAATGTTGATCGTGCCTCTGCAGTACAACCCAAGACCGTAGCCAATGGGTAGTAGTGAAAATAACCTGCAAAGGAGACATATTAAATTTCTTTTGAAAAACCAGATCATTCCTACTAAGCCAAAGTGACCAACAGATGGTTGCTACTCCTAGTAGGGCTAAACTTTTTATTTTTTTGTCAAATTGTGAAAGCCAATTCCCGAACATATTTGAAGTGGAAGTTGGTTTTGGGATTCCTAACGCCCAAAACACCATACTCCAAACCATACGAGCAAATCGGCATTCGAAAAACAAGTGTTGAATTGTTTTATTGTCTTGACAGAAATTACATGCTTTACTTCCCTTCCAATTTCGTTTAGCTAGGTTGTCTTTGGTAAGGAGCACTCCCCTACGAAGATACCATAGAAAAATCTTGATTTTAAGGGGTGCTTTTATTTTCCATAGTCTCTTATTTAGGTTTGGGACATCTTCTTTGATAAGGGCCAGATAAAGAGACTTTACCGAGAATTGACCATTTGGGTGCAAGTTCCAGCGAAAAATATCCTGATCTTGTGTTAAGGCTATGTTAACAAGCTTTTGGCGCAACTCATTCCAAGCAACAAGCTTAGACCCAATTAGAGATCGCCTCCAAGCTAGATTTATGTTATCTGATTTTAATATTGTTTCATCTGTCCCGAATTTCCTTCGAACAATGTTATATAAAGAGGGGTGCTTAGTTTTTAAAGCTATGCTGCCTAATCACCTTCTTCCCAGAATCTTACTTGTGATCCATTCCTGATTTCGAAGGTTCCAAAGCGAAGAAAGTCTTGCTTCACCTTCATCACTCCCGACCAGAAATGTGAGTCCCCTGGTTTCCATTCAACATGTACTAGTGGTTTGGATCCAAGGTATTTGTTTCTAAGCAATTGTTGCCACGTTCCTTCCGTAGTTAGGAGTTTAAACAACCATTTACTTAGTAGGGCCCTATTCTTTAAATTGAGATCCATGATGCCCAAACCCTTTGGTCCTTAGGTTGACAAAGGATGTTCCATTTAGCTAGGCGGTAATTTTTTTATTCTCATCACTTTGCTAATAGAAACGAGATCAGAAGTAGTCAAGCTTCTTGAGGACACCCTTTGAGCAAGAAAAAAGGACATCATATACATGGGGAGACTATTCAAAACTGAGTTGATTAAGGTTAGCCTTCCCCCGATTGATAAATGTTTTCCTTTCCAGCTACTAAGCCTTTTTCAAATCTTTCCTCTACCTCCCTCCAATCAGTATTTTTCAACTTCCTATAATGAATAGGAATACCCAAATACCTTAGAGGGAACTCTGCTTTTTTACACCCAAAAATATCTCTATACAATTGCTCGTGATCTTATGCTGCACCAAAGCACAATATTTCGCTCTTGTGAAAGTTGATTTTTAGTCCTGAGATTTGTTCAAAGACAAAAAGCAACAATTTCATATTGCGAGCCTTCTCCAGATCATGTTCTAAGAATAGGATCGTGTCATCCGCATATTGAAGGATAGATAAACCTCCATCTATTAAGTGGGGCACAACTCCACCGACTTGTTCTTCCATATTTGCCCTTTTAATTATTATAGCCAACATATCTGCTACAATATTAAAAAGGAGGGGTGAAAGTGGGTCTCCACTAAAGTATATCCCAGTAAAATTAGTTTGTGCTGCTTTTCATGTCGAACAACAGGTTCATCTTGCCCACTCATTTCACCCCGGCCTTTGGACCTACCAGATTGTAGTAGATTGTAGTAGATGCTGATGATAATTCTTTCCTATGTATACGTCTTTTCTCATGCGCATTCACAAGTGTTTCATAGACCAGAATACTACAGTTCCGAGGAGAAAGCATGAGTGTGTCATGTATGACACACCATGCGTGCGTGCTCCTACATAAACCACACTAAACGAACATAACTAGTGGTCTGAAATTGTACTTTTCAGTGTCATACAAATACCACGTACGGTCACATTGTTCTTCACAACCTGTTAGTACTGATGTAGGCTGAGGCGGCGATGAATCGTTAAACACACAGGATGATAGGAGTGTGTACCATTGAATGCCATTATTTCATATCATATATCTACTATGTAGTTTAATCACATAACTCCATCACAGGATTTGTACTCAAATTGTATGCAACTTTTAAGGTATGATTCACGGTTGTATTGCCTATAGCTTCGTTCCCTACTCAATATATAGTCACTAGATTTGTACTCAGATTTCCGCTGAAATTATATTGGTTCTAAACAATTACAAGTGAGAAATATACTTTTGTATACTTTTCTTGGACCGCGTCCCACCATCCGATCTTATGGACCGCGTCCACCGAACCGCGCAGACAAGTAGTGTCAACACCGAAGACACATCCCGATACACCGCGTCCATGCAGCAGAACTCCTTTCCCCTCCGCCCTTCCCTCTCCAGCTCCCTCCCGCCACGAGCCCCTTATCCTCCAACGGCCAACGATCACCCCGGCATCCTCCCGCCCATGTCCGCCGCGGCCGATGACCGCGCGCGCCGCGCCGCCGCGTTCCGCCCCGCCCCGCTCCCTCCGCCTGCGCAGAAGCAGCAGCTCTCCGGCGTGGCCGCCGCCGTGCTCGACGCCGGGGGACGCCTGGGCCGCGCCGTGGGCGACGTCTTCCGCCGCCTCCGCATCGACGACACCTTCTACTCCGGCGGCGGCGGCGGCGGCGGCGGCGCGCCGAATCGGAGCTGGCGCGACGCCGGGAACAATGGCGGGAGGCCGGCGGCCGCCGGAGCCCCGGCTGCGGCCAGCAGGGAGGAGGCCACAGGCGGCGGCGCCTCCTCCGGGCGGTTCGCGCGGGCGCAGGGGAGCATGAACCTGTCGGCGACGTACGACAGCAGGACGCACGACGTGGAGAGCTCGGTGGTGGCCAGAGGCGACCTGTGGCGCGCGGAGGCGTCGCACAGCAGCAGCAGCAGCGCCGGCGCCGGCGGCAATGGAGCCAATAACAACCTGTTCCTCGTGCAGCTCGGTCCTGTCCTCTTCGTCCGCGACACGACGCTACTCTTCCCGGTGCACCTCTCCAAGCGGCACCTCATCTGGTACGGATTCGAGCGCAAGGTGCGTGCATCGATCGATCTCCTGCAGCTAGTTGTGCAAAAAAAATAAAAAAAAAAACCCCAAGCAGAAACACAATGGATGCCCTGACTAATTGAGAGGCGTACGGTTCTGGTCTTCTTGCAGAACGGAGTGCACTCGGTCTGCCCCGCGTACTGGTCGGCCCACAAGAGATGGTTCTTCATGTCCATGCTATGCCTGAACCCGTTCGCTTTTGTAAAGTCTAGGCGATCGACCTTGTGTCCCCACCCAGCCTATTTTCTGCTACGTACTTTTAGCTTTCTCTCTCCTGTCCATATATATTTCCCGACTTAAACATTTTTGTTCGAACACTGTCAGTCGTTCATGGACATGCAATTCCCAAACGGGCAACTGAGGTACGTCGCCGGCGACGGCTTCACGGCGCGTGCTTTCCTGCCCCTCCGTGGCGGGGTCTTGCAAGCCCACGGAAAGTTCCCGGGGGAGAAGAGGCTCAGCTTCTCTTTCAAGGTTAGGCTAGGCATATATGCAGCCGACGATCGATGCTTCATTGCAGCAGGAAATGTCTTCACTTCGCCGCACAGCACACTTACGTCTTCAGTTGCTTGCAGAACAGGAATGGCGGCAGCGTCGTCCCGATGGTTCAGTGGCCGGATAAGTCACTCTCGGTGGGGGTCGTCCAGGCGTTGTCTTGGAGGAGATCCGGCCTGATGCTGCAGCCAGCAACACAGATCAGGCAAGCCGCATCAACCATGCATGCATGCCACTCTTAATTCTGACAGTAGCTACAATACAAGTTAGCCGGCCGGTCCCTGTCCAGATCGAAACCCGAAATGCATGCATGAACTGACTGCAGCTTCTTGTGACGTACGGAGGACAGCATATGTCCTACGATCGGCGGGCGCCATCCTGGGGTGTGCGTGGAGCTGATCCACTCGGCGGACGACAACGTCGGCGTAGTCTGCGGCTACTCCCACACCGCTTCTTCCCCTGCTTCCGCATACGCCTCCATATCGGTCTGTCAAGTAACATTACATTACATCTGAATTCACCCCAATTCCTGCTTCATTCCTCGATCATCTTTGGGTGTCGTCGCAGATCGGAAGGTCGAAGCTGAACGGCGGAGCGGCAAGGTCAGGGTTAGCGTTCAGAGTAGACGCTCCACTACTCCACGGTTTTGGCCGGCCATGGTTCTCGGTCCAGATGAACAGCGGCATCGAGTTCTGATTCCCCACTGTCTTGCCGTTGCCATGACTGAACGAACGAACTTACTGTACAGTAGTTGATGTTGTGTATAAAGCTTGACGACGACTCACTGATGCCATGAGTATACGCAGTAAACGCTACAACACTATATGTTTGGTCGCTGGCTAACTTATCATAATATGTCTATTTTTTATTGAGAAATTAGACATTTTCTAAATTAAATTTCGAATATAAATTATAGATAACAGTAGCAGACTAGTAAGCAGTACATAGAACAACACTGCGTCAAAAAGGCTCAAAGGGACGTCTGAGACACTTGTTAAGAACACATCACTATTTTTTCTCAATGACGTCTTTTTTAAAAGCGTGCCACTAATAACTATACTCATGTGACATCTATTATAAAAACGCGTTACTATATGTTCATGTGACATCTATTATAAAAACGTGTCACTAGCAAAATATGGTAATAACTCAGTGACATCTTTTATTTTACGAGTTCACCGGATGATCAAGGGCAGCGTTCGTCACCTTAAAAGCTAAGAGACTTCGGAAATGGGTCATCAGGATGAACCACTCCCTCGGGGGCTACTACTAGGCAGAGACCGAACACAGCCTCGATCACAGAACATGGATCATACTTTGTCATACTAACCATACACAGGCCCTCAGGCGAAGGGGCCCTCGGCTCAGTCCACATGAGAAGGGGTCCTCGCCGAGGACAAGCGAAGGGGTCTTCGACCCAACGGGCGACGATAGCTTGTCGGCAAAACCCAAGGCCTTCGCCATCTCATCGACTGAAGGACCATCCGGCCGGCCGCAACCGAAGGGAGCGAAAGTGCGAAGGCTGTTGGAGCAGAGGCTACGTGTTGACCCCGAACACCTCCGGTGCACCAGAAGATACCGCTAAGGGCCCACCCGTCAGCATAGCGTGCGGGTGTGTTGTATGGTGTGTGTGGATTACTGTACGGGAAGTGTTGTAATTACCCCGTTACAGGTGATATTGAGAATACCTAGAGGGGGGTAAATAGGTGATCCTGCAAAAATCAACTCTAAACAAGACAAACTTGATTTATAATAAGTGTTAGTAGAACCAAAACCAAGTTGAGATGAATAGAGATATAGAGAAGACGAGCTCTTCACTTGATTGTTACTTTAAGATATGTATCAAACTTAGGAACAATAACACAAGTGAATATGTGTGAACTCTATGGAAAAAATAACCACAATAAAGAAATGCACAAGTCACACGGTGATTTTATCCCGTGGTTCGGCCAATGCCTACTCCACATTGTGGTGACCTCCTTCGGTCAAGGGTTGCACTCAACCCCTCTCAAGTGATCCAAAGATCAAACTTGAGTACCACAGTTTTCTTCCTTATATCAAGTTTTTTTTCTTTGTGAGGAATCTCCACAAGTTGGAGTCTCTCACACCATACACAATTGATCTCTATCAAACACAAGAGTAAGGGGGAGAAGAAACACACACAATAAACCAAATCACAATAACACACGCACACAAGTCGAGAAAAGAGCACAAGAGACAACGCAGCAGAGTTACAGCTCAAAACACGTGCTCAAATCTCTATCTAGCAAAGCAATAGCATGGTTGCAATATCTCAATGTTATAAGATGTCCAAATGATGTTTGGTGTTTTTTCTATGCGCCTAGAGGGTCCTTTTGTAGCCCCAAGGGGCCTAGGAGCCGTTGGAGCTCCATTTGGAAGGTCATGTTTGTCTTCTGTCCGCGGGTGCACCAGACTGTCCGGTGCACACGGGATAGCGAATAGTGCACGATTTCTTCCCTTCTTTGGTGAGGCCGACCATTGCCAGCCGTTGGCCCCATGGCACACCGGACAGTTCAGTGGCGCACTTGATAGTCTGGTGCATCTTGGTGACTGTTGGCTAAGCACACGTGGCAGCTGCTGATCGTGCGGTCGACCATTGGCCAGGCACATGGTTGGCACACCGGACAATCTAGTGAATTATAGCTATAGTGCCACGACAAATTCCCGAGAGTGGCATGTTTACCGGCTTGGCTAGCCTGGGCACCGGACATTGTCCGGTGCACCCCAGGCTCGTGCAGGTTTGGCCAAACTTAGCCAAACTTCTCCGTTCCAATTTGTCTCGACTTAATAAGTTTCCTAGCACTT
Source organism: Zea mays (assembly GCF_902167145.1). Taxonomy (NCBI): domain Eukaryota; kingdom Viridiplantae; phylum Streptophyta; class Magnoliopsida; order Poales; family Poaceae; genus Zea; species Zea mays. The sequence goes on from NC_050101.1 coordinate 84,364,604, forward strand.
AGATGAACATAGTTATCAACAAAAACAATTACTAAGTGCTAGATTCATACCTTTGTTTCTCCATTTCAACAGGATTTGCAATGTACTCATATATCTTTCAATTTGCCTTTCTTTATACGTGTGCTCATACTCACAGTAGGCATGTCAGTTCAAGGTGATGTGTTGGGCACTTAATCACCAAAACACTTAGAAATGGTCCAAGGGCAAATTTCCGTTTCAATCTCCCCCCTTTTTGGTGATTTATGCCAACACATCAAAAGGAACTCAAAATACACTAACATATCCAAATGTGAGCCAAAGTGTGCAAATTGAAGTTAAACTAAAAACCAATTGAATTATCCAGGATTTAGCATATTTGGATCATTTTGCCACCATTTGGTTTGTTTTAGCAAAACAAATTCATTTTCCTATCCCTATGTCAAAACAATTTGTTTTGGCAAATCAAAATATTTTTCGAGACTAGTTTTGATCAAAAAACCAAAAATTCCCCCCTTTTCCATAATCAAATTCCCCCCCCACAAGAGAGTAGTTTTTGCAATAAGAGGGTTTTGATAAAAACTAAGTATACCTTCACTTAATTTTTTGAAAAATTCACAAGTGCTAGTTGATCCAGTTGCTTTAGCCTTAAATTCTCCCCCTTTCGCATTAAGCACCCAAATAGAAGAACTAGTGGCCTTTAAAAACCTCATTGCCGCACCAAAATTGTGAATTAAAAACAAAAGGCAATGAACACCATAAATGAATGATTAACTTAGAATAACATGATCAATAGCATACAAACATATGTGCTCTAGATCAATTCAAGTTCTACGAATCTAAGACATTTAGCTCATTATGCAGCTTACAAAACCTTTTCTCATCTAAAGGCTTGGTATAGATATCGGCTAGCTAGTGACCGGTGCTAATGTGGCACACATCGATATCTCCTTTTTGTTGGTGGTCTCTCAAAAAGTGATGCCAGATGTCTATGTGCTTAGTGCGGCTGTGTTCAACGGGATTGTCCGCCAAGCAGATTGCACTCTCATTATCACATAGGAGTGGGACTTTGCTCAAATTATAGCCAAAGTCCCGGAGGGTTTGCCTCATCCACAGTAGTTGTGCGCAACACTGTCCTGCGGCAACATATTCGGCCTCGACGGTGGATAGGGCAATAGAAGTTTGTTTCTTTGAGCTCCAGCACACCAGGGACATTCTCAGAAAGTGACAAGTCCCTGATGTACTCTTACTATCAACCTTGCACCCGACATAGTCGGAGTCTGACTATCCAATCAAGTCAAAGGTAGACCCCTTAGGATACCAGAGCCCGATGTAACGCATATGAACTAAATATCTAAGAATATGTTTCATAGCCATAAGGTGGCATTCCTTGGGATTGGATTGAAATCTAGCACATATGCAAACTGAAAGCATAATGTCTGGTCTACTTGCACAAAGATAAAGCAAAGATCCTATCATAGACCGTTTTTGATCTACGAACTTACCTCTCGCGTTGAGGTCCAAATGTCTGTCTGTCCCCATTGGCGGCTTAGCGGGCTTTGCGTCCTTCATCCCAAACTTTTTAAGTATATCTTGGCTGTACTTGATTTGAGATAGAAATGTCCCTTCCTTGAGTTGCTTTACTTGGAATCCAAGAAAGTAGGTCAACTCCCATCATGGACATCTCAAATTTCTGAGTCATAACCCTGCTAAACTCTTCACAAGACTTTTGATTAGTAGAACCAAATATTAATGCATCGACATATATTTGGCATACAAACAAATCACCATTGCAAGTCTTAGTAAAAAGAGTTGGATCAACTTTCCCGGCCTTGAAAGCATTAGAAATAAGGAAGTCTCTAAGGCATTCATACCATGCTCTTGGGGCTTGCTTAAGTCCATAGAGCGCCTTAAAGAGATTGTATACATGGTTGAGGTACCTATCATCCTCAAATCCAGGGGGTTGTTCCACGTACACCTCCTCCTTGATTGGCCCATTGAGGAAAGCGCTCTTCACGTCCATTTGGAAAAGCTTAAAAGAATGGTGAGTAGCATAGGCTAACAATATTCGAATAGACTCAAGCCTAGCTACATGAGAAAAAGTCTCCTCAAAATCCGAACCTGCGACTTGGGCATAACCTTTTGCTACAAGTCTTGCTTTGTTTCTTGTCACCACTCCATATTCGTCTTGCTTGTTGTGAAACACCCACTTGGTGCCCACAACATTTTGCTTTGGACTTGGCACCAGGCTCCATACTTCATTTCCCTTGAAGTTGTTGAGCTCCTCTTACATGGCCAACACCCAGTCCGGATCCTGCAAGGCTTCTTCTACCCTGAAAGGCTCGATAGAAGAAACAAAAGAGTAGTGCTCACAAAAGTTTGCAATATGTGAACGAGTGATTACTCCCTTGCTAATATCACCAAGAATCTGAACCACCAGATGATCTCTTTGAATGTTGGTGCAGACTTGGGTTGAAGGTGCCTGTGGTACTTTGTCTTCCTCCCTTCCATCTTGATCTTGTGCTCCCCCTTGATCCATGCCATCGTCTTGATGTGCTTGTTCATCATCTTGAGTTGGGCGATTCACCATTGTGGAGGTAGACGGTTGATCCTACTCTTGTTATTCTCGTGTCGCACATCGCCTATTGCCATAGTCCTCATTGTGGCTGTTGGAACATCATGATCATCTATATCATCAAGATCAACATGCTCTCTTTGAGAGCCATAAGTCTGATCAAATACAACATCACTAGAGCTTCAACTAAACCTAAAGATTTGTTGAATACTTTATATGCCTTTGTATTTGTGTCATAACCAAGTAAAAACCCTTCAACGGCTTTGGGAGCAAACTTTGATTGCCTACCTTTCTTCACCAAGATGTAGCATTTGCTCCCAAATACACGAAAGTAAGAGACATTGGGTTTGTTACCGGTAAGAAGTTCATAGGTTGTCTTCTTGAGGAGGTGATGAAGGTAGAGACGGTTTATGGCATGGAAAGCCGTATTCACAGCTTCCGACCAAAACCGTGCTGATGTCTTGTACTCTCTAGCATCGTCCTTGTCATGTCGATGAGCGTCCTGTTCTTCCTCTCCACTACACCATTTTGTTGTGGTGCGTAGGGAGCAGAGAACTCATGCTTGATGCCTTCCTCCTCAAGATATTCTTCTACCTGAAGGTTCTTGAACTTAGATCCATTATCGCTTCTTATCTTCTTCACTTTTAGCTCAAACTCATTTTGAGTCTGTCTTAAGAAGCGCTTGAGGGTTTCTTGGGTTTTAGATTTATCTTGTAAAAAGAATACACAAGTGAAGCGAGAATAGTCATCAACAATTACAAGACCATACTTACTTCTGTCGATGCTAAGATAAGCAACGGGCCCAAAGAGATCCATATGGAGAAGCTCCAGCGGTCTTGATATGCCAAAGCCAGCCCATGTTGGTCTTAACACGTAAACATGCATCTAGATCAGCATTCTCTTTAGTAATATCTACTAAATAAAGCTTGCCGTCAGAAACACCTTTAAATGCTAATGAACCATCACTCCTTCTAAAGACAGTTACATCAACATTTGTAAATAGACAGTTGTAACCCTTATGATATAACTCACTAACGGAAAGAAAATTATAACCAAGTGATTCCACTAAGAAAACATTAGAAATTGAATGCTCGGTAGTGATGGTTATTTTACCTGGTCCTTTGACTTTGCCTTTGTTCCCATCTCCAAAGACAATCGTATCATGGGAATCCTTGTTCTTGACGTAGGAAGTGAACATCTTCTTCTCCCCCGTCATGTGGTTTGTGCATCTGCTATCAATAATTCAACTTGAGCCCTGGATGCATAAACCTGCAAAGAAATTTTAATCATGGGATTTAGGTACCCAGGTCTTGTTGGGTCATACAAGGTTAGTAAGATAAATCTTTGGAACCCAAATGCAAGTCTTACCCTTCTTGCATTTTGGTCCCACATTGGAAGCAACAATTTTATTATTTTTACAATAAAGCACATAGGATGCATCAAAAGTACGAGATAGCATAGACAGACCATGAGATGTAATCCTAACCTTAGGCGTATTAGAAACAACATAGCGCCTAGGTCTACTTCTACCATGAGCATGAGAAGATCTAGAAGCAACAATCATGGCATGAGAAGCAAAATTATCATAACGCATAGGTAAAACAACATGATCATTACACCCGTCATGATGAGCAACATGTGAAGCATTCTTAACATGGGCATACAAGTAAGCATGGTTTTTTTATCACGAAAATAATGCGAGCTACTAGCCAAGGGTGCCTTCCCTTTCTCCCTAATGATGTTGGAGGACTTTTGGATCTTTAAGTCCTTGATTCCCCTCGGAACCCAAGTCCATTCTTAATGGAGGGATGTCTACCAATGGTAAAAGCATCCCTAGCAAATTTAACTTTATCACTTTCATATTTGCATATTTTAAGTTAGGCATGAAGGTTGACAATGTCATCATTCAACTTAGCAATTGTAGAGACATGGTCATTGCAAGCATCTACATCAAAATCTCTACATCTATCGCAAATAGAAACATGTTCCAAGGATGAACTAGTATATCATTCAATTTTTCTATCCTATCATTTAAATCAGCATTTGCACTCTTAAGACTAGAAATAGAATCATGGCAAGAAGACAACTTAAAAGTAAGCATCTCATTCTTCTTAATTTCCAAAGCAAGAGATTTTTCAACATTAAACAAATTAGTCATGTTCTTCATAAAGAATGTCCTATTGCTTTTCTAACAACCTATCCTTCTCATTAAGATCATCAATCAATTCATTAATTTTATCAACTTTGGATCTTTCTAAGCCCTTAAAGAGATCGCTATAATCTAGATCATCATTTGAATCCTTCAAAGTCGCCTAGAGGGGGGTGAATAGGCGAAACCTGGAAATTATAAACTTTGAACACGCACTTCACTCGGGGTTAGGGTTAGAAATAAATAATAGTGAATACGAGGTGCGGAAGATAATTCTCCTTGCTATGAGTTGCTCAATCAATGCGGATAACTTTGGGAGCAAACTCAAAACGATGTGAGCAAGAGAACTTTAAAGAGAGAGGAGAGGGGAGAAAAAAATTGACTGGTGAAGATCAACACAAGTGAATACGACGATTTGTTTCCTGAGGTTCCATTCCAAAGAACCTACTCCCCATTGAGGAGGCCACAAAGGTCGGGTTTGTTCCAACCCTTTCCCTCTCTTAATCGGTCACTTAGACCGGTTGAGTGCTTCTTAATCACACATGTCACTAAGACCCCGCAAGGATCACCACACAATTAGGTGTTTCTTGCTTGCTTTACAAAACACTTGGAAAGTTTAGAATGAGAAGAAGAAAGCAACCAAGCAACAAGAGCAACAAAAGAAACGCAAATCACCCTCTCTCAAGTCACTAAGCACTTTTGTTCACTTAACCTGATTTTGGAGCTTGGAGAGGATTTGATGCTTTGATTGTATCTTTGGAGTCTATTCTTGTGCTCTAGTTTTGAATGAGAAAATGGGAATGCTTGGATGGCTTGAATGGTGGTGGTTGAGGGGTATTTATAGCCCCAACCAGTATTCCAGCCGTTGATGTCGATGGGCACACCGGACAGTCCGGTGGTGCACCGGACACTCGTTGTTCACTGTCCGGTGCGTGCCACGTCAGCCGATCGTTGGGGTTTGGAGCTGTTGATCGTTGAAGTCTTCTGTCCTTTTGTGGCACCGGACAGTCCGGTGTATCCTGATGTTGCAGACTAACTTCTGACTTCTGCTGTCGAAGTCAGCGCAGTCGATCGTTGGGCGAAGTTGACCGTTGCTCCGTTATCTCACAGGACAGTCCGATGAATTTTAGTGGATGAGTGCTGAGTTGACCGTTGCTCCGTTATCTCACAGGACACTCCGTTATCTCAAGGTAATTTTCTTTGTATGTTTATGTGAACTTTATGCACCTGATAAAAACATCCACTAGGCAAACTAGTTAGTTCATATGGTTTGTGATGGTCATCAAACACCAAAATCAACTATAGGAAATATTGAGGCCATTTCCCTCTCAATCTCCCCCTTTTTGGTGATTGATGCCAACACAAACCAAAGCAAATACAAAGTGTAGAAATGTAACTAGTTTGCATTTTGTCAGATGTGCATAAATTACTTTGAAATGAAAGCATTTCTAAGCATATATGGTTGTTTTGATATATTTAACTTTTTCGACCACATTTGCACCACTTAGCTTGTTTTTGCAAATCTTTTGGAAAAGTCTTTTCAAATTCTTTTTCAATTAGCCAATGGTATAAGAATATGATTTCTAAAGGCATTTTCAAGTTTTTTTTGAAAATTCTCCCCCTGTTTCAAATGCTTTTCCTTTGGCTAATAAAAACTCCCCCCTGAAACAATTCACCCCTTAGCTGTCAAGAGGGTTTTTGCAAATGATTTGAAATTGGAAAAAGGTTTTAGAAAACAGGGTGGTGGTGCGGTCCTTTTGCTTTGGGCTTATTACTCTCTCTCACTTTGGCATTAAGCGCCAAAAATGAAGAGAACTAGAGGCCTTTACGAATCTCTCCCCCTTTGAAAAGGATATGAATGAAAGTTTATGAGTAGGGCAAAGGATAAATGATACCGACAGAGTCATAGTGGAAGCCTTGCCTTTGCCAATTACTCCATTTCCCTTTCAATCTAAGACTAAGGATAGTAATACACTTGGAAGCACATTAGTCTTAGCCTTGGCACAAGAAGAATAAGAAATATGCATTTGTACCAAATGAAAGAGACATGATCAAAGGTATATAAATGAGCAATGTGTGAGAGATTTCAATCAAAGTTCCAAGAATCGAGGATATTGAGTTCATTCCTAAGCTTGCTAAAAGTCTTTTCATCCAGGGGCTTGGTGAAGATATCGGCTAATTGGTTGTGGGTGCTAACATAAGCAATTTCAATATCCCCCTTTTGTTGGTGATCTCTCAAAAAGTGATTTCGGATGTCTATGTGCTTAGTGCGGCTATGTTCAACGGGGTTATCTGCCATGCAGATTGCACTCTCATTATCACATAGGAGAGGGACTTTGCTCAACTTATAGCCATAGTCCCTAAGGGTTTGCCTCATCCAGAGTAATTGCACACAACAATGTCCTGCAGCAATATACTCGGCTTTGGCGGTGGATAGAGCTACTGAGTTTTGTTTCTTTGAAGCCCAAGACACCAGAGATCTCCCCAGAAACTAACAAGTCCCTGATGTGCTCTTCCTATCAATTTTACATCCGACATAATCGATATTGGAATACCCAATTAGATCAAAGGTAGATCCCTTGGGGTACCATAGCCCAAATTTAGGAGTATAAACTAAATATCTCATGATTCTTTTCATGGCCCTAAGGTGAACTTCCTTAGGATTTGCCTGGAACCTTGCACACATGCATACAGAAAAGCATAATATCCGATCGTGAAGCACATAAATAGAGTAAAGAACCTATCATCGACATGTATACCTTTTGATCTACTGATTTACCTCCTGTGTCGAGGTCGACTTGCCCATTTATTCCCATGGAAGTCTTGATGGGCTTGACATTCTTCATTACAAACTTTTTGAGTATATCTTGAATGTACTTAGTTTGGCAGATGAAGGTGCTCTGTTGGAGTTGCTTGATTTGGAATCCAAGAAAATACTTTAACTCCCCTATCATAGACATCTCAAATTTCTGTATCATAATCCTACTAAATTCTTCACAAAGATGACTTGTTAGTAGACCCAAAGATAATATCATCAACAAAAATTTGGCATATAAACAAGTCTTTAGAAATTGTTTTAGTGAAGAGAGTAGGATCAGCTTTACCAACTTTGAAGCCATTAGTGACTTAGTGAGAAGAAAGTCTCTTAGGCATTCATACCATGCTCTTAGGGCTTGTTTGAGCCCATAAAGCGCCTTTGAGAGCTTATACACATGTGAAGGATACTCATTATCTTCAAATCTGGAAGGTTGCTCAACATACACCTCTTCCTTGATAGGGCCATTGAGTAAGGCACTCTTCACGTCCATTTGATATAACTTAAAGCCATGGTAAGTAGCATAGGCAAGTAATATTCGAATTGACTCAAACCTAGCTACGGGTGCATAGGTTTCATCAAAATCCAAACCTTTGACTTGTGAATATCCTTTGGCAACAAGTCGGGCTTTGTTCCTAGTCACCACACCATGCTCATCTTGTTTGTTGCGGAATACCCACTTGGTACCTACAACATTTTGGTTCGGACGTGGAACTTAATGTCATACCTCATTCCTCATAAAGTTTTTGAGCTCCTCTTGCATTGCCACCACCCAGTCTGGATCTCTAAGTGCATCCTCTATCCTGTATGGATCAATAGAAGACAAAAAATAGTAATGTTCACAGAAATGAGCAACTCGAGATCGAGTGGTTACCCCCTTATGGATGTCACCAAGAATGGAGTTGACGGGGTGGTCTCTTTGAAATGCTTGGTGGACTCTTGGGTGTGGTGGTCTTTGATCCTAAATTTCTTAATCATCTTCCTTGTCTTGATCATCTTCATCTCCCCCTTGATCAATATCCCCTTCTTAAGGTGGCTCATCGTCTTGATCTTCATCCTCTTTTTTGAGCCATTTCCTCATTTTGAGTTGGTGGAGATGCTTGTATGGAAGATGATGGTTGATCTTGTGCTTGTGAAGGCTCTTTGGATTCTTTTAGGCACACATCATCAATGGACATGTTCCTTAGCACGACGCATGGAGCCTCTTCATCATCTAATTTATCAAGATCAACTTGCTCCACTTGAGAACCGTTAGTCTCATCAAACACAATGTCACAAGAAACTTCAACTAATCCAGTGGACTTGTTGAAGACTCTATATCCCCTTGTGTTTGAGTCATAACCAAGTAAAAAGCCTTCTACTACCTTAGGAGAAAATTTAGAATTTCTACCTCTTTTAATAAGAATAAAGCATTTGCTCCCAAAAACTCTAAAATAAGAAACATTGGGATTTTTACCAGTGAGGAGTTCATATGATGTTTTCTTGAGGATTCGGTGTAGGTAGAGACGGTTGATGGAGTAGCAGGCGGTGTTAATCGCCTCCACCCAAAACTGATCTGGTGTCTTGTACTCATCAAGCATGGTCCTCACCATATCCAATAGAGTTCTATTCTTTCTCACCACTACACCATTTTGTTGAGTTGTGTAGGGAGAAGAGAACTCATGCTTGATGCCCTCCCCCTCAAGAAATCCTTCAATTTGGGAGTTCTTGAACTCTGTTCCATTGTCGCTTCTAATCTTCTTGGTTCTCAGTTCGAACTCATTTTGAGCCCATCTCAAGAATCTCTTTAAGGTCTCTTGGGTTTGAGATTTTTCCTGCAAAAAGAATACCCAAGTGAAGCGAGAATAATCATCCACAATTACAAGACAATACTTACTCCTGCCGATGCTTATGTAAGAAATTGGGCCGAATAGATCCATGTGTAGTAGCTCAAGCGGCCTCTCGGTCATCATGATGTTCTTATGTAGATGATGAACTCCAACCTGCTTCCCTGCTTGACATGTGCTATAAATCCTGTCTTTCTCAAAATGAACATTTGTTAGTCCTAAAATGTGCTCCCCCTTTAGAAGCTTGTGAAGATTCTTCATCCCAACATGAGCAAGTCGGCGATGCCAGAGCCAGCCCATATTGGTCTTAGCAATTAAACAAGTGTCTAGTTCAGCATTGTTATCATTGAAAACAACTAAATATAGCTGACCATCTAACACTCCCTTAAAAGTTATTGAATCATCACTTCTTCTAAAGACGGTAACACCAACATCAGTACAAAGACAGCTGTAGCCCATTTTACATAATTGAGAAACAAAAATCAAGTTGTAATTTAAGGAATCTATAAGAAAAACATTAGAAATGGAATGGTCAGGAGATATAGCAATTTTACCCAAACCTTTCACCAATCCTTGATTTCCATCCCCGAATGTGATTGCTCTTTGGGGATCATCATTTTTCTCATATGAGGAGAACATCCTTTTCTCCCCTGTCATGTGGTTTGTGCACCCACTGTCGATTATCCAACTTGTCCCACCGGATGCATAAACCTACAAAACAAATTTAGGCCTTGTTCTTAGGTACCCAAATTGTCTTGGGTTCTTTCACATTAGAAACAAGCACCTTGGGTACCCAAATACAAGTCTTAGGACTCTTGTGTTTGCCCCCTACATATTTGGCAACTACCTTGCTTGATTTGTTAGTGAGCACAAAAGATGCATCAAAAGTCTTAAATGAAACACAATGTTCATTTGATGCATTAACAGTCTTCTTTTTAGGCATTTTGATATGAGTTGTATGCCTAGAGATAGAAGCCTCATTACTATACATAAAGAATGATGAGAAACAGAATGAGATTTCCTAGCATGAATTCTTCTAATTTTATGCTCAGGATAGTTTTTAGGATATAAAATGTAACCCTCCCTATCCTAAACCATGGGAGTCTTGCCCTTAACAAAGTTAGAAAGACTGTTCTTAGGGACATTAAGTTTGATGTTGCTTTGGCTTCCTTGTTGGAAACGAATGCCATCCTTAATGCCAGGGCGTCTCCCATTATAAAGCATACTACGAGTAAATTTAAATTTTTCATTTTTAGTTCATGCTCGGCAATTTTAGCATTTAATTTAGCTATGTGATCATTTTGTTCTTTAATCATAGCAAGGTGATCATTCATAGCATCAATATTAACATCTCTACATCTAGTGCAAATAGTGACATGCTCAATAGTATATGTAGAAATATTGCAAGCATTCAATTCTTAAATCTTGGCAATTAAATTAACATTTTCAGTTCTAAGACAAGAAATTGAATCATTGCAAATATTAAGCTCTTTAGACAAGTTTTCACATTTTTCTACTTCAAGAGCATAAGCATCTTTTAGCTTAACAAATTTTTTATTTTCCTTAACGAGCAAGTCCTCTTGGCATTCCAAGATATCATCCTTCTTGTTAATGGTTTCTATCAACTCATTAATTTTCTTCTTTTGCTCTTTGGTAAGGTTTGCAAAAAGAGAAGTCAAATCATCATCATTATCACTAGATCTACCCTCATCATCGAAAGTAGTGTATTTGGGGTATCTCTAGAATGTATCTTATTTTTGCTATCCTTAACCATGAGGCATTTGTGGCTGATGTTAGAGAAGGCCTTTGTTGACGGCGATGTTGGCGGTGTCCTCGTCGAAGGACGAGTCGGTGGAGCTCTCGTCGGAGCCCCATTTCTGCCCAATGTGCACCTCGCCACCCTTCTTCTTGTTGTAGTATCTATTCTTCTCAATATTCTTCTTCCCTTTCTTGTCGTTGTCCCTATCATTGTCACTTGTATATGGACATTTAGCTATAAAGTGATTGGACTTACCACACTTGTAGCAAACCCTCTTCGAGCGGGGTTTGTAGTCCTTCCCCTTCCTTTGTTTGAGGATTTGCCAAAAGCTCTTGATGATAAGAGCCATCTCCTCATTGTTGAGCTTGGAGGCATCGCTTGGGAGTCTACTTGTTGGGGTAGACTATTCCTTCTTTTCTTTCGTTGCTTTGAATGCAACGTGTTGCAGCTCGGGTGTGGAGGTGGCGCCTTGTGTTAGTGTTTAGTGTCCGACCGCACACCCGGGGTACCCTCATGGTGCTTTTGGGTAGGACGGTGTCGCGGATCATAACTCGATGGTTCGTGTCGGGGGCACGAGAAAGAGAGAGTCAAGCGAGTTTCTGTAGGTTCGGACCACTTTGAGGAGCGTAATACCCTACTTCCTGGGTACTTCCTGGGATGGCTTTGTATGTGAGAGGTGTTTAAAAGTGGTGTCTACCAAGTGGTGAGGTGCTAATGAGATGAAAATGATGGGGATCCCCCTTGGCCTTATATACACGACCGTAGGGTGCTTTCCATGTACACGCAAATCACACTCTTACTATTTATCTCCTAGCTAATAGCAAACAAACTTCGCTATCCCGAGGAAAACCCGGCGCCTTCGCTCCGAGCTATCTCCAACGTTTGAGGATGTCGGGTGCGGGAAAAGTGAACATCCTCAATGTGATCACACCCAAGCCATGAGTAATCTGGGCGTGGGCCCATCGCACTCCTAGGTCGATCCGCTTCTGCCGGTTCCCCTTGCCCAGCCCACGACGAGACGTCACTGAGGGGCAACTGGCATGTGGCCCCGAGTAGAGTTTTCGCGACCCAGTGGACCCAAGGGATATCTGTCCCCCACACCTTGCTCCAAGTTAACAATATGTTTGGAGTCTTTGATCATAAGTTCAAAGCTCACAAACTTGCCAATGTGTCACTGAAAGGGAAATGTGCCCTTGGGCCAATTCTAAGTATTTTGGTGATTGAGTGTCAACACAAGTGCTTAAAATGTGAACTTATGCCCATGGATGAACAAAGTGCAAATCATGAGTAAAGGTATGTTTCTAAGCCTTAGTACATTGGTTTTGTGTACTAATATACTTGTCTAAGTGTTAGAAACAGAAAGAAGAAGAAAAGAGAATAGGTGCAAAAAGCTTGGCTGTGTACAGCCAAGACTCTGCTCTGTCTGGCACACCGGACTGTCCGGTGGTGCACCGGACAGTGTCCGGTGCGCCAGGCTGACTCGGCGTGAAATGGCCACTCTCGGGAATTCGTCGACGGCGTACGGCTAAAATTCACCGGACTGTCCGGTGTGCACCGGACTGTCCGGTGAGTCAACGGTCGGCCGAGCCAACGGTCGGCAGCGGAATCTGCGCGCGACACGTGGCCGGGCCAACGGTTGGAAGGGGGCACCGGACTGTCCGGTGTGCACCGGACATGTCCGGTGCACCAACGGCTCCCAGATCTGCAACGGTCGGCTGCGCCGTTTAAGGAAAGAAATCGGGCACCGGACAGTGTCCGGTGTGCACCGGACTGTCCGGTGCGCCAGTCGACAGAAGGCAAGATCAGCCTTCCAGATTTGCTCTCAACGGCTCCTAGCTGCCTTGGGGCTATAAAAGGGACCCCTAGGCGCATGGAGGAGTATACCAAGCAATCTTAGAGCATTCTTGATCATCCACACTCAGTCTTTGCGCATTCGTTCGTCATTCTCAGTGATTCGAGCTCTGTTCTAGTGAGAACTTTGAGATAGTCTTTTGAGCTCGATTCTTGGCCGTGTGTGTGCGCATTTTGCTGTGGATTTGTGTGTGTTGCTTCCCTCCCTTACTCTGTGCTTCTTTGTGAAATTCAATTGTAAGGGCGAGAGACTCCAAGTTGTGGAGATTCCTCGCAAACGGGAAAAGATCAAAGTAAAGAAGAACACCGTGGTATTCAAGTTGATCATTGGATCACTTGAGAGGAGTTGAGTGCAACTCTCGTCCGTTGGGACGCCACAACGTGGAGTAGGCAAGTTTTGTACTTGGCCGAACCACGGGATAACCACCGTGTCATCTCTGTGATTGATTTCTTGTGGTTATTGTGTTTTGGCTCCTTTCTAGCCACTTGGCAATTATTGTGCTAACGATTAACCAAGTTTTTGTGGCTATAAGTTTAAGTTTTACAGGATCACCTATTCACCCCCCTCTAGGTGCTCTCAATTGGTATCAAAGCTGTTCTCTTCAAGAAGGGACTAATCGCCCAAAGAGATGGATCCTAAGGGAAAGGGGATGGTGGTCGACAACAACGAGAAGGAGTCTATCTTCAACGAGCCGAAGAATGACAAGTCTACCGACTTGGGCTCAAGCCACAAGCGCAAAGATGGGAAGAAGAAGAAGACAAGGCGCATCAAGGAGATCGTCTACTACGACAGCGACGAATCCTCTTCTTCCCAAAAGGACGACGACAACGACTACAGGAAGACGGTCAATTCGAACTTTTCATTTGATTATTCTCGTATTCCACATAGTTCGAATTCGCATTTGCTTTCCATTCCTCTTGGCAAACCTCCACACTTTGATGGGGAGGACTACGGATTTTGGAGTCACAAAATGCGTAGTCATTTATTCTCTCTCCATCCAAGCATATGGGAGATTGTAGAGAATGGAATGAAATTTGATAGCTCGGATAGCCCTATGTTTATTAATGAACAGATTCATAAAAATGCACAAGCTACTACTGTGTTGCTAGCCTCTTTGTGCAGGGACGAGTACAACAAGGTGAGCGGCTTGGACAACGCCAAGCAGATCTGGGACACCCTCAAGATTTCTCATGAGGGAAATGACGTTACCTTGCTTACCAAAACGGAGTTGGTGGAGGGCGAGCTTGGACGGTTCGCGATGATAAGGGGCGAGGAGCCAACTCAAACATACAACCGGCTCAAGACCCTTATTAACAAAATAAGGAGCTACGGAAGCACGCGATGGACGGACCACGACGTCGTCCGATTAATGCTAAGGTCCTTTACCGTTCTTGATCCTCATTTGGTGAATAATATTCGTGAGAATCCCAGGTACACCAAAATGTCGCCCGAAGAAGTCCTAGGAAAATTCGTCAGCGGGCGAATGATGATCAAGGAGGCAAGATACGTGGACGACGCCTTGAATGGACCAATCAACGAGCCGCAACCTCTTGCTCTCAAAGCCACAAGAAGCAAGGAGGCGCTACCTAGCAAGGTGGCACAAATTGAAGCGGCCGGACTCAATGATGAAGAGATGGCCCTCATCATCAAAAGATTCAAGACGGCGCTTAAGGGTCGCAAGGGACAGTCAAGCAAGACCAAAGCCAAGGGGAAGCGCTCATGCTTCAAATGCGGTAAGCTTGGTCATTTTATTGCTAACTGTCCCGACAATGATAGTGATCAGGACCAAGGGAATAAAAGGGAGAAGAAGAAGCATTACAAGAAGGCCAAGGGCGAGGCACATATCGGAAAGGAATGGGATTCGGATTGCTCCTCCTCCGACTCCGACAATGAAGGACTCGCCGCCACCGCCTTCAACAAGTCATCTCTCTTCCCCAACGAGCGTCACACATGCCTGATGGCAAGAGAGAAGAAGGTGAGTACTCGAGACTCCACTTATGCTTCCTCTAGTGATAATGAGTCTAGTGATGATGATGACATAGACTATTCATGCTTATTCAAGGGCTTAGATAGATCTAAAATAAATAAGATAAATGAACTCATTGATGCATTGAATGAGAAAGATAAACTCTCAGAGAAACAAGAGGATTTATTGTATGAAGAGCATGATAAATTTGTAGAAGCTCAAAAATCCCATGCTTTAGAAGTTAAAAGAAATGAAATGCTTTCTTTTGAACTATCTACTTGTCATAAAACCATTTCTACTTTAAAAGGTGTTAACAATGATTTAAATGCTAAACTAGTAGAAGCAAATAAATCCAACTCTTGTGTTCAACATGTTGAAATTTGCACTAGGTGTAAAGATGTTGATATTAATGCTTGTAGTGAACACTTAGTTTCTATTTCAAAATTGAATGATGAATTAGCTAGTCTTAATGCCCAACTTAAGACTAGCAAAAGTGAATTTGAAAAACTAAAATTTGCAAGGGATGCCTACACTATTGGTAGACACCCCTCAATTAAGGATGGACTTGGTTTCAAGAGGGAAGCTAAGGACTTGACAAGCCATAAGGCTCCTATCTCCGCCAAGGAGAAAGGGAAGGATCCTATGGCTAGTAGTACTAAAAGGAACCATGCTTTTATGTATCATGATAGGAAACAAACTAGAAATGCTTATAGGAGTTATAATGCTTATGATAATTTTGACTCTCATGCCATGTTTGCTTCTAGTTCTTCCTATATGCATGGTAGAAATATGTCTAGGAGAAATGCTATTCATCATGTGCCTAGAAAGAATATTATTCATGCTCCTAGGAAAGTAGTGAATGAACCTTCTACAATCTATTGTGCTTTAAATGCTTCCTTTGCTATTTGTAGAAAGGATAGGAAAATAGTTGCTAGGAAGTTAGGGGCAAAATGCAAGGGAGACAAAACTTGCATTTGGGTCCCTAAGGATATTTGTGCTAACCTTGTAGGACCCAACATGAGTTGGGTACCTAAAACCCAAGCCTAAATTTGCCTTGCAGGTTTATGCATCCGGGGGTTCAAGCTGGATTATCGACAGCGGATGCACAAACCATATGACGGGGGAGAAGAAGATGTTCACCTCCTACGTCAAGAATAAGGATTCCCAAGATTCAATTATATTCGGTGATGGGAATCAAGGCAAGGTAAAAGGGTTAGGTAAAATTGCAATCTCAAATGAGCACTCAATTTCTAATGTGTTTTTAGTTGAGTCTCTGGGATATAATTTACTATCTGTTAGTCAATTATGCAATATGGGATATAACTGTCTATTTACAAATGTAGATGTGTCTGTCTTTAGAAGAAGTGATGGTTCACTAGCTTTTAAGGGTGTATTAGACGACAAACTTTATTTAGTTGATTTTGCAAAAGAAGAGGCCGGTCTAGATGCATGCTTAATAGCTAAGACTAGCATGGGCTGGCTGTGGCATCGCCGCTTAGCACATGTGGGGATGAAGAACCTTCACAAGCTTCTAAAGAGAGAACACGTGATAGGTTTGACTAACGTTCAATTCGAAAAAGATAGACCGTGTGCAGCTTGTCAAGCAGGTAAACAAGTGGGAGGAGCACATCACAGCAAGAATGTGATGACCACTTCAAGACCTCTGGAGCTGCTGCATATGGACCTCTTCGGACCCGTCGCCTATCTGAGCATAGGAGGAAGTAAGTATGGTCTAGTTATTGTTGATGACTTTTCCCGCTTCACTTGGGTATTCTTTTTGCAGGATAAATCTGAAACCCAAGGGACCCTCAAGCGCTTCCTCCGGAGAGCTCAAAATGAGTTTGAGCTCAAAGTGAAGAAGATAAGGAGCGACAACGGGTCCGAATTCAAGAACCTTCAAGTGGAGGAGTTCCTTGAAGAAGAAGGGATCAAGCACGAGTTCTCCGCTCCCTACACACCACAGCAAAACGGTGTGGTAGAGAGGAAAAACAGGACGCTCATCGATATGGCAAGGACAATGCTATGAGAGTTCAAGACTCCCGAGTGCTTTTGGACGGAAGCCGTGAACACGGCTTGCCACGCCATCAACAGGGTCTACCTTCATCGCCTCCTCAAGAAGACGTCGTATGAGCTACTAATCGGTAACAAACCCAATGTATCTTACTTTCGTGTATTTGGGAGCAAGTGCTACATTCTAGTAAAGAAGGGTAGAAATTCTAAATTTGCTCCCAAAGCTGTAGAAGGGTTTTTGTTAGGTTATGACTCAAATACAAAGGCGTATAGAGTCTTCAACAAATCATCGGGTTTGGTTGAAGTCTCTAGCGACGTTGTATTTGATGAGACTAATGGCTCTCCAAGAGAGCAAGTTGTTGATTGTGATGATGTAGATGAAGAAGATGTTCCGACGGCCGCTATACGAACCATGGCGATTGGAGAAGTTCGGCCACAGGAACAAGATGAACGAGATCAACCTTCTTCCTCAACTATGGTGCATCCCCCAACTCAAGACGATGAACAGGTTCATCAACAGGAGGCGTGTGATCAAGGGGGAGCACAAGATGATCATGTGATGGAGGAAGAAGCGCAACCAGCACCTCCAACCCAAGTTCGAGCGATGATTCAAAGGGATCATCCCGTCGACCAAATTCTGGGTGACATTAGCAAGGGAGTAACTACTCGGTCTCGATTAGTTAATTTTTGTGAACATTACTCCTTTGTCTCTTCTATTGAGCCTTTCAGGGTAGAAGAGGCCTTGCTAGATCCGGACTGGGTGTTGGCCATGCAAGAGGAGCTCAACAACTTCAAAAGGAATGAAGTTTGGACGCTGGTGCCTCGTCCTAAGCAAAATGTTGTGGGAACCAAGTGGGTGTTCCGCAACAAACAAGACGAGCACGGAGTGGTGACGAGGAACAAGGCTCGACTTGTGGCAAAAGGTTATGCCCAAGTCGCAGGTTTGGACTTTGAGGAGACTTTTGCTCCTGTGGCTAGGCTAGAGTCCATTCGTATCTTGCTAGCATATGCCGCTCACCATTCTTTCAGGTTGTTCCAAATGGATGTGAAGAGCGCTTTCCTCAACGGGCCAATAAAGGAGGAGGTGTATGTGGAGCAACCCCCTGGCTTCGAGGATGAACAGTACCCCGACCACGTGTGTAAGCTCTCTAAGGCGCTCTATGGACTTAAGCAAGCCCCAAGAGCATGGTATGAATGCCTTAGAGATTTCTTAATTGCTAATGCTTTCAAGGTTGGGAAAGCCGATCCAACTCTTTTCACTAAGACATGTGATGGTGATTTGTTTGTGTGCCAAATTTATGTCGATGACATAATATTTGGTTCTACTAATAAAAAGTCTTGTGAAGAGTTTAGCAGGGTGATGACGCAGAAATTCGAGATGTCAATGATGGGCGAGTTGAACTACTTCCTTGGGTTCCAAGTGAAGCAACTCAAGGACGGCACCTTCATCTCTCAAACGAAGTACACGCAAGATCTGCTGAAGCGGTTTGGGATGAAGGACGCCAAGCCCGCAAAGACTCCGATGGGAACCGACGGACACACCGACCTCAACAAAGGAGGTAAGTCTGTTGATCAAAAAGCATACCGGTCAATGATAGGGTCATTACTTTACTTATGTGCTAGTAGACCGGATATTATGCTTAGCGTATGCATGTGTGCTAGATTTCAATCCGATCCTAAGGAGTGTCACTTAGTGGCTGTGAAGCGAATCCTTAGATATTTAGTTGCTACGCCTTGCTTCGGGCTCTGGTATCCAAAGGGGTCTACCTTTGACTTAATTGGATATTCAGACTCCGACTATGCTGGATGTAAGGTCGATAGGAAGAGTACATCGGGGACGTGCCAATTCCTAGGAAGGTCCCTGGTGTCATGGAACTCTAAGAAACAAACCTCTGTTGCCCTATCCACCGCTGAGGCCGAGTACGTTGCCGCAGGACAGTGTTGCGCGCAACTACTTTGGATGAGGCAAACCCTCAGGGACCTTGGCTACAATCTGAGCAAAGTCCCACTCCTATGTGATAATGAGAGTGCTATCCGCATGGCGGAAAATCCTGTTGAGCACAGCCGCACAAAGCACATAGACATCCGGCATCACTTTTTGAGAGACCATCAGCAAAAGGGAGATATCGAAGTGTTTCATGTTAGCACCGAGAACCAGCTAGCCGATATCTTTACCAAACCTCTAGATGAGAAGACCTTTTGCAGGCTGCGTAGTGAGCTAAATGTCTTAGATTCGCGGAACTTGGATTGAATTATAGCATACATGTGTTTATGCCTTTGATCATGTTCATTCTGAATTTTGTTGCTTATTATGGTGCTCAAGTTGTACAAACACTCCCTGGACCTCACGAGTCCGTTGCAAAGTGATGCACAGGTTTAGGGGGAGATGTGTTACAACTTGACCCTTTGAGACTAACCATATGCTTGAGTTTGCTTGATTTAGTCTCGAAGGAGAATTGAAAGGGAAATGGTGGACTTGGACCATGAAAGACTTCCACTGCACTCCGATGAGAGGGTAACTTATTCCAAGTTCATCTCATGAAATCTTATTGCCATTTGCTCTTAATTGAAGATTTTGGTGAGGCAATGGGGTTAAAGGGCCAAGATTGATCCCGTTTTGGTGCTTGATGCCAAAGGGGGAGAAAATAAAGGCCAAAGCAATAAATGGATCAGCTACCACTTGAGAGATTTTGAAAATAGTAGAATAGAACTTTTGGTTTGTCAAAACTCTTTTATTGTCTCTTTTGTCAAAAGTTGGTTTCTTGTGGGGAGAAGTAGTGATTATGGGAAAAAGGGGGAGTTTTTGAAATCTTTGATCAATCTCTTTTGAAATGACTCTCTTTATGCTTCAACATGTGTGTTTGACTTAGAGATAGAGATTTGAGTTTGATTTGCAAAAACAGACCAAGTGGTGGCAAAGGATGATCCATATATGCCAAAATTGAATCAAAATAAATTTGAGTTTTATTTGAAGTGATATTGCACTTGTTCTAGTTGCTTCATGTTGTGTTGGCATAAATCACCAAAAAGGGGGAGATTGAAAGGGAAATATGCCCTTGGGCCAATTCTAAGTATTTTGGTGATTGAGTGTCAACACAAGTGCTTAAAATGTGAACTTATGCCCATGGATGAACAAAGTGCAAATCATGAGTAAAGGTATGTTTCTAAGCCTTAGTACATTGGTTTTGTGTACTAATATACTTGTCTAAGTGTTAGAAACAGAAAGAAGAAGAAAAGAGAATAGGTGCAAAAAGCTTGGCTGTGTACAGCCAAGACTCTGCTCTGTCTGGCACACCGGACAGTGTCCGGTGCGCCAGGCTGACTCGGCGTGAAATGGCCACTCTCGGGAATTCGCCGACGGCGTACGGCTAAAATTCAACGGACTGTCCGGTGTGCACCGGACTGTCCGGTGAGTCAACGGTCGGCCGAGCCAACGGTCGGCAGCGGAATCTGCGCGCGACACGTGGCCGGGCCAACGGTCGGAAGGGGGCACCGGACTGTCCGGTGCACCAACGGCTCCCAGATCTGCAACGGTCGGCTGCGCCGTTTAAGGAAAGAAATCGGGCACCGGACAGTGTCCGGTGTGCACCGGACTGTCCGGTGCGCCAGTCGACAGAAGGCAAGATCAGCCTTCCAGATTTGCTCTCAACGGCTCCTAGCTGCCTTGGGGCTATAAAAGGGACTCCTAGGCGCATGGAGGAGTATACCAAGCAATCTTAGAGCATTCTTGATCATCCACACTCAGTCTTTGCGCATTCGTTCGTCATTCTCAGTGATTCGAGCTCTGTTCTAGTGAGAACTTTGAGATAGTCTTTTGAGCTCGATTCTTGGCCGTGTGTGTGCGCATTTTGCTGTGGATTTGTGTGTGTTGCTTCCCTCCCTTACTCTGTGCTTCTTTGTGAAATTCAATTGTAAGGGCGAGAGACTCCAAGTTGTGGAGATTCCTCGCAAACGGGAAAAGATCAAAGTAAAGAAGAACACCGTGGTATTCAAGTTGATCATTGGATCACTTGAGAGGAGTTGAGTGCAACTCTCGTCCGTTGGGACGCCACAACGTGGAGTAGGCAAGTTTTGTACTTGGCCGAACCACGGGATAACCACCGTGTCATCTCTGTGATTGATTTCTTGTGGTTATTGTGTTTTGGCTCCTCTCTAGCCACTTGGCAATTATTGTGCTAACGATTAACCAAGTTTTTGTGGCTATAAGTTTAAGTTTTACAGGATCACCTATTCACCCCCCCTCTAGGTGCTCTCAGTCACACCCCGGGCTTTAAAGAACAAAGCCGGGTGCATCTCATACATGCGCCAAAGAAGACAACATGTATAATAACAGAGTGTATAGAGATAAATGTCACAATAATCAGAGTATTTTTTACATAGCGAATTACTTACAAAAATAAAAGATAAATATCACAGGATCTAAAATCCATCCTTGGCGCCAGAAAGTCAACTGGGAGACGCCACCTAGATCGAATCGAACTCCTCGATACGTGGCTCCACTTGAACCACCTGTTCTTCTCCTATGGGGGGGTGTGAGACAGCAAGGGTGAGCTCACACATGTTCATCGCTCAACAAGTTGTGGGGAATAATGTGGCATGAACTCACCAAAGGTGGGAGCTCATGAAGTGTAAGGCTTACCAAAGAGAATGGTTAAAGCTGAGCATTGCTTTTAAAGTTGGTCAAAATTTTATTAGCAATTACTAAGTATAAGTAAATACCAAACCATAATAAATAATAATCAGAGAGTCCTGAGCTGCTCGTGACCGTGAGCTCGGCTAGTATACCAGTTTTACACTCTGCAGAGGTTGTACCCTGTACCCACAAGTCGTGTATCCCATGTCGCCAGGGTTAGCTAGACCCTTAGACACTACCGAGGTGAATGGCTAGGGATCCACTATGAGGCCTTTACAAAGTTCCACTAGCTTCCAAAAACCCGCTACAGTTTATGGGAAGAGCACTTGCAAGAATCCCCCGTCTGATCGCCATCGCAGCAAAATCAACCCGAGAACATCCTTGCATGCAATCCCCTACTGCCCTTGCCCCTTTCGGGTAAGGTAGTCTTCCACTAGCTTTCCTAGTTAGTTGGCCAAGGGCGTCCCATTAAACCCTTGTGGTGGCATGCGTTTCTCAAGTTAAGCTCCATGTTCCAATTAACATTAATGATCTTAACATGAACATAAATAGAATAACAAAATAACTGGAACATGGATATAACAAAATATTATTCCAAAACCATGTAAAGCAATAGCAAAACTACCCAAGTGATTCAGGGATAACAAGGTAAAGACATAAACAATCTAGGGTGAGCTATCGAGTCCCATCAAAATTAAACATATGCATTGAATAGTGATAATAAAGAATATTATTGGGTAAACAAAAGTGATCAAGGGCACAACTTGCCTTCAATGAGCTTCTGCTCAGCTACTTCTATCTGCTGGTCACCAGGATCCTCAGTCACGGGCTCTTCTACTCGCCACAATACAAACAAGCACAATATATAGAGAAAATTAACATCATACCAAACATATAAACAAAATACACAGTAATAATCTACACATTAAAATAAAATCCTAGGAACAATAATAATAAATTTTGGAGTTATAGGTTTTAAGTTATGAATTTTCAAAGGTTTTATATGCTTGGAATAGGATTAAATGAGAATTAAATTTTCTTACTATTTTCATGTCAAAACAGATACTCTAAGTGATAGAGAATAAAATTTAAAAATTTTAGAAACTGGAATGGATTAATTTGGACCAAGTATGGATTTTCTATGAATTTATCAAGTTCTAGTAATTATTTTCATAAAAAAATCCATTTATAATTTATTTTCTCCGATTTAATACTATTCTGGACTGGGCCTCATTTCCTGGAAAGTCCAGGGGTCTCGAGGTAAAACTCTGCAGACACAGAGCACAACACCAATGGATGGCGGGTTGAAACGCTAAAAGGTGAGGGGCTCTTATAACTAATGTGCTCGCGAAGGGGTACGGGCCACGATGGGCCGTCGGATCAGACATGGATGCATCAGATTAAATCTAGGTCTTTATGAATTGTAACAAGCTAGGAACCGTCCGATCTTTAGCGAACACACTGGATTTAAAGCAACCAGATCGAAACGGACACGCCAGATCAAAAACGGACGCGAAACTCCGTCGAGGAATCCCACCGGAGCCGATCGATTTGGGACCGGCTGGTTGATCCGCACTTGATCCCTGATGTCCGATGAACACACCTGGTCACCCACAGGATGCCCGGCGGCGACGTACGCGGGAGGTGGATGCGGCAGCGATTTGATCCCGAGCAGATCGTGGCGGCGCAATGGCGGTATGCGAGGGATTGGGGATAAAGGGATAGGGTCAGGTGAGTGCAGCGCGCAGCGTCTTATATCCTGGTCAAAGCCATGGCCCGAGGTGCGGTCGGTTCGGAGATCCCGTAGTGGTCGCCGGCGTTCTCACACTATTTGTTGCGGGGGAAGAAGGGAGGGTTGATGAGGTGGCCCCGCGCGACAGTGGCCCAGAGAACGTGCAGCGTGGAAGTGGGAGGCTGAGCGGTGGGCCAGAGGTGTCGGCGCGTGCGGGATGAAGAAAATGGGTCACGCGGTGTGCTTTGTTGAGTGGGCCAAAAGCATTCCAAAGCCCAGGTGAGTTTTTTTCTTTTTCTTTTGTTTTTATTTTCTGTTTTCCCATTTTATTCTTAATTCATTTGAATTCAAATTGTGAATTTAACTCAGGTGCTAATTCAAATTTGTGCTAACCATGCAATTTGGTCATACCCACAGATGGTGAAGTTATTTAATTATAATATTATTTTGTATTAAATAATATTCCTTTCTCTCCTCTATTTTCATGGTTTTATTTTTAAGTTAGAGTTTAAATTCTATGGATCCATTGATATGCTATTAATGACACATTTATTTTATTAAACACAAATGCACAATCAAGTAAAAACTCAGCATGAGGCAAGTTTTGTTGGGTATCTTTTATCATTTATTTATTTGTTTAATTGTGGTGTTCACATGAAATGAGAAACATAGATAACACATATAGATATAAAGTAATATAATTTCTCTTTCTAGACTTTTCTTACAAAGTGGGTATTACATATCCTACCCCCCTTAAAAATAATCTCGTCCTCGAGATTTAGGAAGAACGAGGGAAAAGATAGGGAAAATCTATACGAAGCTCTTCTTCTCTTTCCCATGTTGCTTCATCTTCGCCATGCTGACTCCATTGCACTTTGCACTTCTTTATCACCTCATTTCTTGTAACTCAAGTCAATGTATCAAGAATCTTGACAGGGTATTCCGTATAAGTCAAATCACCCTGAACTCTGAGCTCTTCCATTGGTAACTGTTCCTCAGGGACACGAAGACACTTCTTAAGTTGAGACACATGGAATACATTATGCACATCAGATAGATTATCAGGTAGCTCGAGTATGCCATCTCCCCAACTCTCCTAAAGATCATGAATGGTCTAATATAACGAGGTGATAATTTGCCCTTAACTTTAAATCTCCTCATTCCACGAAGTGGTGACACCTTGAGGTACACATAATCTCCTTCCTCAAATTCCAGTGGTCTTCTTCTATTATCAGCATAGCTCTTTTGCCTGGTTTGAGCTACCCTCAAATTCTCTCGAATCATACGGACTTGTTCTTCTGCTTCTTGAATCAGTTCAGGACCAAAGAACTGCCTTTCTCCAGTCTGATCCCAATATAGAGGAGTCCTGCACTTCCTCCCATATAAAGCTTCAAATGGTGACATCTTCAGACTGGCCTGATAGCTATTATTATATGAGAACTCAGCATAATGTAGACTTTTATCCCAACTTCCTCTATGCTGAAGGGCACAAGCTCTCAACATGTCTTCCAATACTTGATTAGTCGTTTCAGTCTGTCCAACGGTCTGAGGGTGATAAGCCGTACTAAAATTCAACTTTGTGTTCATGTTCTCATGAAAGCTTCTCCAAAATCTTGAGGTAAACTGTGAGCCTCGATCAGACACGATCTTCTTTAGCACTCCATGTAAACACACAATCCAAGCCATATATAACTCTGCTAGCTGAGAACCTTTATAAGTAGTCTTGACAGGAATAAAGTGAGCCACTTTAGTCAATCTATCCACAATAACCCATATAGAATCATATCCTTTCGAGGTGCGAGGCAATCCAGTAATGAAGTCCAAACCAATTTCTTCCCACCCCCATTCGGGTATCTTTAATGGGTATAATAGTCGAGCTGGTCTTTGGTGTTCGGCCTTAACTCTTTGACACACATCGCACATAGCCACATGTGCAACCACATCTCTCTTCAGCCCATACCACCAGTACATATGCTTCAAATCCTGATACATCTTGGTACTCCTAGGATGAATAGAATAATCCGAGTCATGGGCTTCCTTCAGTATAGTCTCACAAAGGCTTTAAATATCAGGAACACATATCATGTCCTTGAACTACACAGTGCCTTGCTCATCTTCCGTGAATTCCAGACCTCGACCTTCAGTAATCAGATCCTTAATCTCTTGTATTTTAGCATCTCCAATTTGTCCTTTGCGGATTTCTTGCTCCAAAGTAGGTTCCACATCAATAATAACTCCTTTAGTGTGAGCAACTATCCCTAGGTTAAGTCTCCTGAAATCCTTAATAATCTCATCAGGTAGCTGGGCAACAACAGCTAAATGAACATGCTCCTTTCGACTCAAGGCATCTGCAACCAAATTTGCCTTGCCCGGGTGATAGTGAATCTCCAAATCATAATCCTTAATAAGCTAAGTCATGAGTGGGGTAGTTTAATTCATGTTACCGCAACTGACGAGACGCGTAGGTGATCACATGTCCTTCTTGCATGAGCACACATCCCGAACCTTGGCCACATGCATCACAATAAATGTCAAATCCCTTCTGTGGATCTAGCATAACCAACACTGGTGGTGACATCAATCTCTTCTTTAATTGATCAAAGCTATCTTGGCATTTCTCGTCCCACTTGAACTCTCTCCCCTTCTCCAGAAGCGAGGTCATGGGCTTAGCATCTTAGAAAATCCTTCAATAAATCTCCGATAATATCCTGCAAGTCCCAAAAAAACTCCGAACCTTTGTAACTGTAGTGGGTTTGCTCCACTCCATAATCTCCTTGACCTTAGCAGGATCCACTGATATTCCACCATTAGAAATGATATGACCAAGAAATCGCACCTCACCAATCCAAAACTCACATTTGCTAAACTTGGCATAGAGTTGGTTATCTCGTAGCTTCTGTAGCAACAATCTCAGATGTTCCTCATGATCCCTATCACTCTTGGAATAAATAAAAATATCGTCGATGAAAACCACAACGAATTTGTCCAGGTCACGAACACCTTATTCTTCCGATCCATAAAATAGGCTGGTGCATTAGTTAGTCCAAATGACATAATAGTGAACTCATATAAACTATATAGGGTCGAGAAATCCGTCTTGGAATTATTCGATGGCCTAATCTTCATTTGATGGTAACCCGATCGGAGATCAATCTTCGAGAATATCCTAGCATCTCTCATCCGATCAAATAAATCCTCAATGCGGGGTAACGGGTACTGGTTCTTCACGATAACATCATTAAGGGACCTATAATCCACACACATCCGCTGTGATCCATCCTTCTTTTGTGCAAACAGAACTGTTGCTCCCCAAGGTGAAGAACTCGGTCAAATGTACTCAGCCTCTTGCAACTTTATCAACTGCTTCTTAAGTTCTTTTAACTCTTCTACATATATCTCGTATGATCGTTTGGAAGTAAGAGCAGTCCCAGGTAAGAGATCTATGACAAACTCAACTTCCCTATCTGGTGGCATCCCTGGTAACTCCTTTGGAAAGACATCCGGAAAATCCTATAGCACACGGATGTTGTCACCAACAAACTTCCCATCTACTAAGAATGCCGCTAGTCTGGTGGCAGTAGTTACTGCAATTCCAACTTCAAATCTTTCTCCTTTGGAACTAGTGAGTTCAATGGTTCCTTTAGCACAGTGTATAAACTACCTTTGCCTTTCTTAACCATGACATACCAAGGATCAAGTCTATAGTGCTCTCTTCTAACACTATAGGGGTACCCATCTGGGTTAGAAACACAGGGTACGAATGAAAGGGTTGTAGACAAGGCATGTAATTACGAAGCATGTTACTTTGGGGAATTTATTAGCTAAGTGTGTCACCTACTAAAGCTAATACATTACCTTATGGTGGTACATGTTAAGATGCCTGTCTATACTATTTCACTCAATCAAAGAAGCAAATCAGACATTAATCATCAGAACAATCAACCAACATTTTTACTTATAGAAAATAGTTATAATTTCGTCTTAGGTTCTCTATCTTTGAAAAAGTTCATAGTTGTAGGATTCCAAGGTGTGAAATCCATTTTGTCTCAGAGTAGAAAAGATAAGAGTGATCAGAGTAGAAAAGTAGAAGGTGAGACATGGTCAAGATAAGTATAGAAAGAATCAGAGTAAGGTAAGTATAGAATGAATCAGAATAAGGTAAGTAGGTAAGGGTTTTGTCCATTTCTATCTAGGTTTCATCCTACAGTCAACATTTCCTTTGATACCACTTCTGTCACACCCCGGGCTTTAAATAACAAAGCCAGGTGCATCTCATACATGCGCCAAAGAAGACAACATATATAATAACAGAGTGTATAGAGATAAATGTCACAATAATCAGAGTATTTATTACATAGCGGATTACTTACAAAAATAAAAGATAAATATCATAGGATCTAAAATCCATCCTTGGCTCCAGAAAGTCAACTGGGAGACGCCACCTAGATCGAATCGAACTCCTCAATATGTGGCTCCACTTGAACCACCTGTTCTTCTCCTATGGGGGGGTGTGAGACAGCAAGGGTGAGCTCACACATGTTCATCGCTCAACAAGTTGTGGGGAATAATGTGGCATGAACTCACCAAAGGTGGGAGCTCATGAAGTGTAAGGCTTACCAAAGAGAATGGTTAAAGCTGAGCATTGCTTTTAAAGTTGGTCAAAATTTTATTAGCAATTACTAAGTATAAGTAAATACCAAACCATAATAAATAATAATAGAACAAAATTAATTAACAAATCCCATGCAATGCAAATGACAAATTGAGTTTAGGTTCCATATTTAATCATCAGAGAGTCCTGAGCTGCTCGTGACCGTGAGCTCGGCTAGTATACCAGTTTTACACTCTGCAGAGATTGTACCCTGTACCCACAAGTCGTGTATCCCATGTCGCCAGGGTTAGCTAGACCCTTAGACACTACCGAGGTGAATGGCTAGGGATCCACTACGAGGCCTTTACAAAGTTCCACTAGCTTCCGAAAACCCGCTACAGTTTATGGGAAGAGCACTTGCAAGAATCCCCCGTCTGACCGCCATCGCAGCAAAATCAACCCGAGAACATCCTTGCATGCAATCCCCTACTGCCCTTGCCCCTTTTGGGTAAGGTAGTCTTCCACTAGCTTTCCTAGTTAGTTGGTCAAGGGCGTCCCATTAAACCCTTGTGGTGGCACGCGTTTCTCAAGTTAAGCTCCATGTTCCAATTAACATTAATGATCTTGACATGAACATAAATAGAATAACAAAATAACTGGAACATGGATATAACAAAATATTATTCCAAAACCATGTAAAGCAATAGCAAAACTACTCAAGTGATTCAGGGATAACAAGGTAAAGAGAGAAACAATCTAGGGTGACCTATTGGGTCCCATCAAAATTAAACTTATGCATTGAATAGTGATAATAAAGAATATTATTGGGTAAACAAAAGTGATCAAGGGAACAACTTGCCTTCATTGAGCTTCTGCTCAGCTACTTCTATCTGCTGGTCACCAGGATCCTCAGTCACGGGCTCTTCTACTCGCCACAATACAAACAAGCACAATATATAGAGAAAATTAACACCATACCAAACATATAAACAAAATACATAGTAATAATCTACACATTAAAATAAAATCCTAGGAACAATAATAATAAATTTTGGAGTTATAGATTTTAAGTTATGAATTTTCAAAGGTTTTATATGCTTGGAATAGGATTAAATGAGAATTAAATTTTCTTACTATTTTCATGTCAAAACAGATACTCTAAGTGATAGAGAATAAAATTTAAAAATTTTAGAAACTGGAATGGATTAATTTGGACCAAGTATGGATTTTCTATGAATTTATCAAGTTCTAGTAATTATTTTCATAAAAAAATCCATTTATAATTTATTTTCTCTTATTTAATACTATTTTGGACTGGGCCTCATTTCCTGGAAAGTCCAGGGGTCTCGAGGTAAAACTCTGCAGACACAGAGCACAACACCAATGGATGGCGGGTTGAAACGCTAAAAGGTGAGGGGCTCTTATGACTAATGTGCTCGCGAAGGGGTACGGGCCACGATGGGCCGTCGGATCAGACATGGATGCATCAGATTAAATCTAGGTCTTTATGAATTGTAACGAGCTAGGAACCGTCCGATCTTTAGCGAACGCACTGGATTTAAAGCAACCAGATCGAAACGGACACGCCAGATCAAAAACGGACGCCACAGATCGACTCTACGAACCGGTACACCTACAATCTAATCGTAGCCGCTCCTGGTGGATCCAAAGGCCACCACGCCCCCCGACCAAACTTTCGTAGCTCGCTGCGACGCCACCGCGCCCGCGGCGCGCCCTCACCGGCGAGGTGACCAATCCGCGCGCACACGCCCCAATCTCGCAATCCGAGAGCACCTACGCGTTGCCGAGTATATAGCGAACCCAGGAGAGGGATTCTTACCGGGGGTCGCGGCACAGAGAGCTCCGGCCATGACGAGACGCAGCTCCGCCGCGGACGCGAAACTCCGTCGAGGAATCCCACCGGAGCCGATCGATTTGGGACCGGCTGGTTGATCCGCACTTGATCCCTGATGTCCGATGAACACACCTGGTCACCCACAGGCTGCCCGGCAGCGACGTACGCGGGAGGTGGATGCGGCAGCGATTTGATCCCGAGCAGATCATGGCGGTGCAACGGCGGTATGCGAGGGATTGGGGATAAAGGGATAGGGTCAGGTGAGTGCAGGGCGCAACGTCTTATATCCTGGTCAAAGCCATGGCCCGAGGTGCGGTCGGTTCGGAGATCCCGTAGTGGTTGCCGGCGTTCTCGCGTTGTTTGTTGCAATGGAAGAAGGGAGGGCTGACGAGGAAGTGTGAGGCTGAGCGGTGGGCTAGAGGTGTCGGCGCGTGCGGGATGAAGAAAATGGGCCGCGCAGTGTGCTTTCTTGAGTGGGCCAAAAGCATTCCGAAGCCCAGGTGAGTTTTTTTCTTTTTCTTTTGTTTTTATTTTATGTTTTCCCATTTTATTCTTAATTCATTTGAATTCAAATTTTGAATTTAACTCAGGTACTAATTCAAATTTGTGTTAACCATGCAATTTGGCCATACCCACAGACGGTGAAGTTATTTAATTATAATATTATTTTGTATTAAATAATATTCCTTTCTCTCCTCTATTTTCATGTTTTTATTTTCAAGTTAGAGTTTAAATTCTATGGATCCATTGATATGCTATTAATGACACATTTATTTTATTAAACACAAGTGCACAATCAAGTAAAAACTCAGCATGAGGCAAGTTTTGTTTGGTATCTTTTATCATTTATTTATTTGTTTAATTGTGGTGTTCACATGAAATGAGAAACATAGATAACACATATAGATATAAAGTAACATAATTTCTCTTTCTAGACTTTTCTTACAAAGTGGGTGTTACACAATGACCTGCTAGGGAGACATTTGTTTATATCTAGGATCTCCACGGATTAATTGCACTTGAGTGGCATTACAAAAAAAAGAGATCTTAGAATAACCTTGACCATTTTATGGTCATCCCACTTGGTGCTCCCGAGGTTGCGAACTTGGTTGACCATCGTCTTGAGCTGGTTGTACATTGCTTGTGGCTCCTCTCCTCTGTTGAGGATGAATCGACCGAGTTCCCCCTCGATCGTTTCGTGCTTGGTGATTTTGGTCACCTCGTCCTTCATGCGTTGTCTTGAGGACGTCCCATATTTCTTTGGCGCTCTTCAACCCTTGCACTTTGTTGTACGCCTCCATACACAAGGAAGCGAGGAGTATGGAGGTGGCTTGGGAGTTGAAGTGCCTTATTTGGGTGGCCTCATCGAAGTCATAGTCCTCGTTGCCCACCTGTGATGCCTGCGCTCCAAACTCAACAATATCCCATATACTTTCGTGGAGTGAGGTTAGATGATGCCTCATTTTATCACTCCACATACAATAATCTTCACCATCAAAATATGGTGGTTTGCCTAGGGGTACGGAAAGTAAAGGAGCGCGTTTAGGAATGTGAGGATAGCGAAGAGGCATCTTACTATACTTCTTATGCTTTTGGCGCTTTGAAGATGTGGACTCGGCGCCGGAGGTGGAAGGGGATGCATAATCGGTCTCGTAGTAGGCCACCTTCTTCATTTTCTTTTTCTTCTTGTCACCCTTCCTATGTGACTTGATGGAGCTGGCGGATTCCTCCTTGTGCTTATCGCTGGCCTCGTTTGATGGAGTTCTTTCTTCGATCTTATTTCCTGAAGATTCGGCCTTTTCTCCGGTGACCATCTCCCTTTTGGCGTGTTCTCCCGAAATCAATTTGAGTTGTTAGACTCTAATGAAGTACCGAGCTCTGATACCAATTGAAAGTTGCCTAGAGGGGGGTGAATAGGCGAGATCTGAAAATTATAAACTTTGAACACGCACTTCACCCGGGGTTAGGGTTAGAAATAAATAATAGTAAATACTGGGTGTGGAAGATAGTTCTCCTTGCTATGAGTTGTTTAATCAATACGGATAACTTTGGGAGCAACTCAAAACGATGTGAGCAAGAGAACTTTAGTGAGAGAGGAGAGGGGAGAAACAAATTAAGTGGTGAAAATCAACACAAGTGAATATGACAATTTGTTTACCGAGGTTCAGTTCCAAAGAACCTACTCCCCGTTGTGGAGGACACAAAGGTCGGGTCTATTCCAACCCTTTCCCTCTCTCAATCGGCCACTTAGACCGGTCGAGTGCTTCTTCTTAATCACACGGGTCACTAAGACCCCGCAAGGATCACCACTGTAACGCCCTGAATTTGGGGGTAGAATTTTTTTCTTCTTTTCTCTCACCATATTCAGGCGTTACTCTTTCCTTTTTCCCTTTTCTTCTTGCTAAGCCTTGATCTTTTCTAAAAGTTATAGCGAGAATTAGCTCGACATCTTGTGTAACCAAAACCTAGAACTATTTTTGGTTGTTGCATCATGCCGGATTATGCACTCTTTTGTTTGTGGTTGAGTGAATTGAAGAGTTAGGCATATAAGGAATTAGGGAAATTAGAAAAAGAAAAGCCTTTTCTTTTTCTCTCCCCCCTTTTTCTCTCTTTTGGCCCAGCCGCCCCCTTCCCCTTCGCGCCGGCCCAGTTGGCGGCCCAGCCGCCCCCCTTCCCCCTTCCCGCGTGGGCCCCGCGGCGGCCCAGCCACCCCCCTCCCCCCCCCCCCCCCCCGCCGTGGGCCGTTCCGGCCGGCCCACCCCGCGCCCATCCCCCTTTCCCCCCCTTTGGGCCCAGTCGGCCCAACCGGCCCTTCCCCCTTTTTTCTTTTTCCAAAATTCTCTCCCCACGGGCCCCGCCCGTCATCCCCTCCCCCTCCCCCAACTCTCTCTCTCCCCTAACCCTAACCGCCGCCGCCCCTTCCCCCGGCGCCGCCGCCGCCGCGCCGCCGCCGCCGCGCCGCCCCCTCCGGTGAGCCCCCCCTCCCCCGCCCGCCGGCGCCGCTCCCCGGCGCGGCGTTCCCCGCCCGGCCTCGGCGCGCCCCGCCGTGCCCGGCCGCGCCCGCCTCGCCCCTCCCCGCGCCGGCCCCGCCTCGGCCGCTCCGGCGAGCCCCCGCCCCCGTCCCGCGCCCGGTCGCGCCCGGCCGCGCCCCGGCCTCGCCGCCTCGAGCTCGCCCGCCCATGGCGTCCGCCCTCCCCGCGCCGCCCTCCGGCGAGCCCGCCCGCGTCCCGGCCGCCCCGCCTCGCCGCGCCCGTCCCCGGCGAGCTCGGCCCCGCCCTCGCCCGGCCTCGCTCCGGCGCGCCCGCCCCGCCCTCGCCTCGAGCTCGCCGCCCCGGCTGCGCCCCGCCTCGGTCGCGCCGGCCGCGCCCCGGCCGCCTCGGCCTCACCCCCGGCTGCGCCCGGCAAGCCCGCCCCCTGCTCGTCGCCCTCGCCGCGCCCGGTTCCGGCTCGGTCGTCCCCGGTGAGCCCCGCCCCGGCTCGGCCGCCCGCCCCGTGCCCGACTCGGCCGCGCCGTCCCCGCCCTGGCGTGGTGCTCGGCCGTGTCCTCGCCCCGTCCGTGCTTGCCCGCTCGCCCCGCCGTGCCTTGCTCGCGTCGTGACGGCTCCGGCATGGCCTCGAGCTCGGCCCAGCGTGCCCATGGCGCGCGGCCTTGAGCTCGGCTAGTGCACGGCCCCGACGTGCGCACGGCTAGTTCGTGGCATGTGTGTGCGGCCTCGCGCGCGTGCTCGCGTAGTGCGCGTGCCTCGACACGACCAGTCGCGCCCCCGTCTACCCCCAGACGCCCCGTCTACCCCCCGTGTCCTATGCGCGCTAATCCCGTTGTTCATATTAATAAGATAGGAGTCTCAGTTTGGAAATTTGTTACAATAGTTAATTTGTATAGCTAATCACCTATCTCATTCAATGTTAATCTACTAAAAGTGGTCACGTTTACATTAGTGCATGTAGCTAATTCTTTTGTTAGAACCAATTGGAACTAGAACACGTAACGTCTAGTTATTCGCCTACCCGTAGTGCGTCTCGGGCTTAAGCTTTAACCCTCGCGAGACCTTTCCCCCGCCTCTTTCTAACCAAGGTAAATTCATTATCGTATGTGATATTCTATGCATATTTACTTTATTTGTTCCCTTGTATGGTGTACTGTTTGTTTCCTAATTTGAATGGATGAATGTATGTATGCTTGCAATCGCATAGAGAACGATCCGGTTGAAGAGCCCGAGGAGCTCGCAGGAGAAGCCCCTGAACAGCAGTCGGTTGGTGGAGGCAAGTGTCCCTTGACCTATCTCTGTCCTATTCATTCTTTAATTCACCTCCCGCTTTACACATTTATGCCTAAGGATTGACTAGCTTTGTTATCCATATCCTTGTTTACCTATTTGGGTTGGATTATTATTGTTTAGCTTTATGCTATTGCTCAAACTCTAATCAATGAACATGATGAGATTATCTATGATACGCTGTTTTCCCTTCTCTTATTATGATGTTGTACTTGTGGCCTTAAGGGGGCTCGAGCGGTTTCTCGAGTGCCTCTCCGTAAGGACCTGTTCTATGGATGACCGCCCGGGAAAACAGTGCAACCATGAGGGTGGAATGGGATGCCCTTAGCTGAATAATTAGAGGATCCGGGGTGTAGATCACTTAGCCGTCGTGCCGTCAATGGGGCTCGGTGTATGCGGCTCGCTCTGCCAAGTTTGGGTTCGCCCCTTGGGGAGGAGTGCGGTGCATTTAGGAAACCTAACGGGTGGCTACAGCCCCGGGGAATCTTTGTAAAGGCTACGTAGTGATGCCCTGCTGGGTCACCTTGGTAGTGATCAATGGAGAGTCATGATCTCCGGGCAGAAAGGGAATCACGGCTTGTGGGTAAAGTGCACAACCTCTGCAGAGTGTTTAAAAACTGATATATCAGTCGTGCTCGCGGTTATGAGCGGCCAAGGGAGCTCCAGTGATTAGTGGTACTTGATCAGAGACATTATGGTACAAATGGTTATGAGATCGATGGTTTTGGTTATGACTATGGTACTGGTAAGTGGTATTCTTTCCATTTGGAAAGGGTACATCGGGCTAATAACTTGGGTTAATGCTAAAACCTGGCTTTTCTATTAGTAAATAATAATCTGACCAACTAAAAGCAACTGCTTGACTTATCCCCACATAAAGCTAGTCCACTACAGCCAAACAGGATACTTGCTGAGTATGTTGATGTGTACTCACCCTTGCTCTACACACCAAACCCCCCCCATCCCTAGGTTGTCAGCATTGCAACCACTGCTCAGGCGAAGATGAAGCTGTGGAAGGAGACTTCCAGGAGTTCCAAGATTATGATGAGTTCTAGGCGTGGGTTAGCGGCAACCCCCAGTCGGCTGCCTGTGAAGGTCGCGTTTATCAACGTTTCTTTTCCGCACTTTGATTTATTGTAAGGACTATATGGACGTCTCAGACGTATGATGTAATCGACTATTATTTCCCTTTTAATACTATTTTGAGCACTGTGTGATGATGTCCATGTTATGTAACCGCTGTGTACGTGAATAACTGATCCTGACACGTACATGGTTCGTATTCGGTTTGCCTTCTAAAATCGGGTGTGACATAAGTGGTATCAAAGCCGTGCTGACTGTAGGACCGCTAACCTAGAATAGAATGGTCGTTCTAAGGACTATAGACCCCAGTCCCTGCTTTGACTTTGATATCCCTTCAAAAGTTGGTCATACCGACCAAACCTATGTTCTACTATATAATATACCTTGCTGAAAATTGTGTTTTATTCTAATCCTTCATTTACTTATGGTTCATTATTTGCTGGTCATATTAATTCTGTTCTCACTCTTTTGCTTGCGATGTCTTTTGTAGATGGCTCGACTTAGACACACTGCACGGAAGTCCGTCATCCCCTTCTTACCCTCCCGCCTTGCTGAGCGTCCGCTTCGCCGTCCCGTGGCCGGACAGTCCAGCCA
The DNA here is from genome assembly GCF_902167145.1 of Zea mays. Lineage (NCBI taxonomy): Eukaryota > Viridiplantae > Streptophyta > Magnoliopsida > Poales > Poaceae > Zea > Zea mays. The sequence continues at coordinate 84,400,297 of NC_050101.1, forward strand.
CTTGGAGAGACTGCACTACCGCCTGCATGAGGAGCAGGAACGTCGACGATAGGAGCAGCAGGGCTCTTCCTTCTCGCTCCAATAGGAGATAGAGTCCATGAGGAGCTGCTCCCCCGTGCTTCCCCTGGAGGCGCCCCCTGCACCACCACTGGGCGCCCCAGCCTCTGGAGTAGCTGCTGGAGGAGACCCAGATGACGGAGGTGGCGACGACAGCTCGAGCCACGACACTGACTTCTCTGCTGACCATGAGCCGGAAGGATGGGTTGCTTGACCCATCACTCGCGACGCTGCTCGCGGGTGTCACTTCCATGATGCGCTCGACACCCTGCTACGTCGGGCACTTAACAGGCGTACTTGGTCCATCGAGTATCGCTGTGTGGTCTACCAGCATAGTCGCGGGGTCTACCGGGACCGCTGGGAGGCGACCTGCTTGGTGCGCCGCCCGGAGAACAGTCTCCAGGGTGCAGAGGCCTGCTCAGAGCACTATTCCATCTCTGAGCGGGACTCAGCTGAGGCAGCCATGCAAGATGCTGCACGGCGTGCACTTTCGCACTACTGCTCGGTTCTCGGTGGGGTAGCTGACGGTCTCGACCTGAAGTATTACCCCCGCCGTCCATCTGGCAGCATAGGAGGCGTGATTGTTTCACCTGTCGGTGAGGACAATCCTAGGTTGAGCAGCACAGTCAACCTAGCCGCCGTGCTAAACATGGAGCTGGACCATGCATTAGACGAGCTGAGTAGGGCTCGTGCTGAGATCGCCCTGCTGCGGGCTGAGCGCGCGGAACGTCGTCACCTGGACGATGGTTCCCCCGCTCCCGTCGGGACTCAGCACCCGTACCGCTCACCTCGGCGTGGACACCAGCCTTATGGCAATCCCGACTGCAAGACCAAGATAAATCTAGAACCATAGATCGTTAGAGTTGGATCTTGTAATTAATACAAAATATATATATACGTAGAAGCTACAGTCTTAGCATTAGTCTCGCTCTTAGTTAGTCTTAGTTAGACAGGGTAGTTTGCTATATCCTGTGCATTTATGTTTGTCATGATGAACTATGTTTGGTTTGGATCTTTGTAATGACTGTCACCAGAGTGTGGGTATCCCCTGCATTTTGGTTTACCTGTTATATGTTAATGGAGTTAGCCATATAGTTGGGAAACCTTTTATTCCACTTTCCTCTTTATCTGAGAAGCTGTGTGGTCTGTGTTGGGGATCAGTGAAGATGCTCATCTGTTCAGTGTTGTTGAAGGATTCTATACTCTTTTCTTATGCTGCAAGATTTGCCAGATCAGTTCTGATGTGTGGTTGCATTCTGCAGATGTCAGAGAACAGGCGCAGAGGAGGAAGGCGTGCTCAGCAGGAGCGAGCCGCTCAACAGGAAGAGGTACCCCAGCAACAGCACCTGCCGCCCCCGCCCCCGATGTCGATCGAGCAGATGTTTCTGATGCAGACTCAGGCAGTTCAAGCCATCGGTCAGACTCTGACCGCCATTCAGCAGCAGCAGCAGCAAGCACCACCTCAGCCTCAGATGCCTCAGATGCCCAGAGACAAGCGTGTTGAATTCATGAGAGGTCATCCACCAACGTTCGCTCATTCTTCTGACCCCATGGATGCTGAAGACTGGCTGCGCACTGTGGAGCGGGAGTTACATACCGCTCAGTGCGATGATAGGGAGAAAGTCCTGTATGGTCCCCGTCTGTTGAGAGGAGCAGCTCAGTCATGGTGGGAGTCTTACCTCGCCACCCATGCCCACCCCGACACCATCACCTGGGAAGAGTTCAGAGGAAGCTTTCGTCAGTACCACGTTCCGACAGGTCTGATGACAGTGAAGAAGGAGGAGTTCCTGGCTCTCAAGCAAGGGCCATTGTCTGTCAGTGAGTACCGGGATAGGTTTCTGCAGTTGTCTCGCTATGCTCCTGAAGATGTCAACACCGACGCCAAGCGGCAGTACCGTTTCCTGAGAGGCTTGGTTGACCCTCTGCAATACCAACTGATGAATCACACCTTCCCGACATTCCAGTACCTGATTGACAGAGCAATCATGACGGAGAGGAAGCGTAAGGAGATGGAAGATCGTAAGCGCAAGATCAGTGGACCCCAGCCTAGAAGCAGCAATCGTCCTCGTTTCTCAGGCAATCAACCTCAGCAGTTCAGGCAGAACCAGCGTCCACCTCAGCAGCAACAGCAGTTCCAAAGGCAGTATCCTCAGCACCAGTATCAGAACCGTCAGAGCAATCAGTCAGAAGGTCAGTTTCAGAGGCAGAATCAGCAGGCACCTCGTCTTCCTGCCCCAGCAGCCCAGCAGAACAGTCAGGCAGCACCAGCTCAGGTTGGAAATAGAGCATGTTTCCACTGTGGAGAGCAAGGCCACTGGGTGATGCAATGTCCGAAGAAGGCAGCCCAGCAGCAGTCGGGCCCCAATGCCCCATCAAAGCAGAATGTGCCTCAGCCTGGAGCAGGCAACCGCTCTCAACCACGCTATAATCATGGGAGACTGAACCACTTGGAGGCTGAAGCAGTTCAGGAGACCCCCGGCATGATAGTAGGTATGTTCCCAGTCGACTCCCATATTGCAGAAGTGTTATTTGATACTGGAGCAACACATTCTTTCATTACTGCATCATGGGTAGAAGCACATAATCTTCCAATTACTACCATGTCAACCCCCATTCAAATTGACTCAGCCGGTGGTAGAATCCGAGCCGATAGCATTTGTTTGAATATAAGCGTGGAAATAAGGGGGATAGCGTTTCCCGCCATCCTCATAGTAATGGGTACTCAGGGAATAGATGTCATCCTAGGGATGAATTGGCTAGATAAGTATCAGGCAGTTATCAGTTGTGATAAAAGGACAATCAAGTTGGTGTCCCCACTAGGAGAGGAAGTGGTGACCGAGTTAGTCCCGCCTGAGCCAAAGAAAGGAAGTTGTTATCAGATAGCTGTTGATAGCAATGAAGCAGACCCAATCGAGAGTATCAAGGTTTTGTCCGAATTCCCAGATGTGTTTCTAAAGGACTTACCGGGTATGCCACCACAGCGGAAAGTTGAGTTTGCCATAGAGCTTCTTCCTGGAACCGCCCCCATCTTTAAGAGAGCTTATAGAATATCCGGACCAGAGTTGGTTGAACTTAAGGAGCAGATTGATGAGCTGTCAGAGAAAGGTTACATCCGGCCAAGCACCTCGCCTTGGGCCGCTCCCGTCTTGTTTGTGGAAAAGAAAAATGGCACTAAGAGGATGTGTATCGATTATCGAGCTCTGAATGAAGTCACGATCAAGAACAAGTACCCTTTGCCCAGAATAGAAGATCTGTTCGACCAGCTGAGAGGAGCCAGTGTGTTCTCCAAGATTGATCTGAGGTCAGGCTATCATCAGCTCAGGATCCGACCTTCGGACATTCCGAAGACGGCATTCATTTCCATGTATGGGTTGTATGAGTTCACAGTGATGTCTTTTGGTTTGACCAATGCACCAGCCTTCTTCATGAATCTGATGAACAGTGTATTCATGGATTATCTTGATAAGTTTGTGGTGGTATTCATTGATGACATTCTGATTTATTCTCATAGCAAAGAAGAGCATGCAGATCATTTGAAGATGGTATTGCAAAGATTGCGAGAGCATCAGTTGTATGCAAAGTTGAGCAAGTGTGAGTTCTGGATCAGTGAAGTCCTGTTCTTGGGTCACTGTCACACCCGGTTTTTAGAAGGCAAACCGAATGCGAACCATGTACGTGCCAGGATCAGTTATTCACGTACACAGCAGTTACATAATATGGACATCATCACACAGTGCTCAAAATAGCATTAATAAGGGAAATAGTTGATTACATCATACGTCTGAGACGTCCATATAGGTCTTACAATAGATCAAAGTGCGGAAAAGAAACGTAGATAACGCGGCCTTCACAGGCAGCCGACTGGGGGTTGCCGCTAACCCACACCTAGAACTCGTCGTAGTCTTGGAACTCCTGGAAGTCTCCTTCCACAGCTTCATCTTCGCCTGAGCAGTGGTTGCAATGCTGACAACCTGGGGGGGTTTGGTGTGTAGAGCAAGGGTGAGTACACATCAACATACTCAGCAAGTATCCTGTTTGGCTGTAGTGGACTAGCTTTATGTGGGGATAAGTCAAGCAGTTGCTTTTAGTTGGTCAGGTTATTACTTACTAGTAGAAAGCCAGGTTTTAACATTAACCCAAGTTATTAACCCGATGTACCCTTTCCAAACGGAAAGAATACCACTTACCAGCACCATAATCATAACCAGAATCATCGATCTCATAACCACCTGTACCAAAGTATCTCTGATCAAGTACCACTAATCACTGGAGCTCCCTTGGCCGCTCATAACCGCGAGCACGGCTGATATATCAGTTTCATAACACTCTGCAGAGGTTGTGCACTTTACCCACAAGCCGTGATTCCCTCTCTGGCCCGGGCTTGCAAGACCCTTATTCACTCCCGAGGTGAATGGCCAGGGATTCACTACGAAGCCTTTACAAAGATTCCCCGGGGCTGTAGCCACCCGTTAGGTTTCCTAAATGCACCGCACTCCTCCCCAAGGGGCGAACCCAAACTTGGCAGAGCGAGCCGCATACACCGAGCCCCATTGACGGCACGACGGCTAAGTGAACTACACCCCGGATCCTCTAATTATTCAGCTAAGGGCACCCCATTCCACCCTTATGGTTGCACTGTTTTCCCGGGCGGTCATCCATAGAACAGGTCCTTACGGAGAGGCACTCGAGAAACCGCTCGAGCCCCCTTGAAGACCACAAGTACCACATCATAATAAGAGAAGGGAAAATAGCGTATCATAGATAACCACATCATGTTCATTGATTAAAGTTGAGCAATAGCATAAAGCTAAACAGTAATAATCCAACCCAGATAGGTAAACAAGGACATGGATAACAAAAACTAGTCAATCCTTAGGCATAAATGTGTAAGCGGGAGATGAATTAAATAATGAATAGGACAGAGATAGGTCAAAGGACACTTGCCTCCACCAAACGACTGCTGCTCAGGGGCTTCTCCTGCGGGTTCCTCGGGCTCTTCAACCGGATCGTTCTCTATGCGAGCGCAAACATACATACATCCATCCACATTTAATACAAAAGAACAGTACACCATACAAGGGAACAAATAAAGCGAATATGCATCAAGTATGACATTCGATATCGCATTTGTTATGGTTAGAGAGAAACGGGAAAGGGTCTCGCAGGGGGGTTAAATCTTATGCACTAACGATCAATTACAATTGGTTCTTAACAAAAGAATTCTGCTACATATACACTAATGGAAACCTAATCATTTTAAGTTGATCAACATTGCACGAGATAAACAATTAACTACATGAATCAATTAGCATAACGGAATTTTAAATTAAACTTCCTATTTCAATAACATTAACAATGATTAGCCTACCTCAAATAAAATAACTATGATTACAGAAAGTAAATAAAATAAAATAAAAATAAAAAAAAAATAAAAAAACAGAGGGGGGGCGGTTGAACCGGCCCTAGGGGCGGTTGAACCGGCCGGCTGGGCGGCCGAGCACGCAGGGGCGGGGGCGCGGCCGGGCGGGCGGCCAGGGCGCGCGGCCAGGGGCGCGCGGGGGTTGGCCGAGCCGGCCATGGCGGCGGCCATGGCGCCGAGCGGCGAGGGGAAAGGGGAGGGGGGATGGGGGAGGGAGGAGAGGGGGAGGAGGGGGGGCTCACCGGCGAGGGGCGGCCGACGGCGGGGGGGGGCGGCCGGCAGGGGGCGGCGGCCGAGCAGGGGGCGGCGGCGGCTTAGGGCAGGGGCGGGTAGGGGCGGCGCTAGAGGAGAAAATGAGGGAAAATGAGAGGGAGAGGGAGAGGGTTTTTGGGGAAAAAGGGGAGGTGGGGAGGGCGGCATGGGCCAATTGGGCCCAAGGGGGGGCGCCAGGGGCGGCTGGGCCGGCCGGGGTCGGCCCACGGCGCGGGAGAGAGAGAAAAAGAGGAGAGAGAAAGAGAGAGAAAAAAGAAAGAAAAGATCTTCTCCTCATTTTCGAAATCCGATCTTTCTACATGAATGCAATTGCGCTCTCAAAGCAATCAAAAGAAACGCAAGGTTCGGCATGGTGCATCAAACAACATAAAGTATTTAGGGTTTTTCTTACACGGGAATTCCAAACCGAATCCCGCTAGAACTTTGGAAAAGGTCAAGGTTTAGCGAAGGGAAAAAGAAAAAGAAAAGGTAACGCCCGAATTTTGGCGAGTAAAGAAAAGAAAAAATTCAACTGCAAAAATTCGGGGCGTTACAAACCTATCCCCCTTAAAAGAATCTCGCCCTCGAGATTCAGGGCTGGCTAGCAAAGAGCTCTGGGTACTTGGCCACTAGATCATCTTCACGCTCCCAGGTTGCTTCTTCCTCAGAGTGGTGATCCCATCTGACTTTGCACATTCTGATGGTCTTCCTTCGGGTGACTCTATCTGCAATCTCAAGGATCTGAGCTGGCTTCTCAACATAGGTCAAGTCCTCCTGGACTTCCAGACCTTCCACTGGCAACTGCTCTTCCGGCACACGCAAGCACTTCTTCAACTGAGACACATGAAAGACATTATGCACAGCAGACAAATTCTCGGGCAAACTGAGCTGATAGGCCACTTCTCCTCGTCTTGCAAGAATCTGATATGGACCAATGTAGCGGGGTGCTAGCTTGCCTTTCACTCCGAATCTTCTGACTCCCCTGATCGGTGACACTTTCAGATAGACAAAGTCTCCGACTTCGAAACTCAGCTCTCTTCTTCTTGTGTCTGCATAGCTTCGCTGCCTCGATTGCGCTATCTTCAGATTCTCTCGAACCATCTTGATGTTCTCTTCGGCTTCAAGCAAAATGTCTGGCCCAAACACTTGCTTCTCTCCAGGCTGATCCCATTGCAGCGGAGTTCTACAACTCCTTCCATAGAGCGCCTGAAATGGTGACATCTTCAAACTGGCCTGGTAACTGTTGTTATAGGAAAACTCTGCATAAGGCAATCTCTTATCCCATCCGGACTGATCTTGCAACGCACAGGCTCTCAACATATCTTCAAGAATTTGATTGGTCCTTTCGGTCTGGCCATCTGTCTGCGGGTGATAAGCTGAACTGAAATTCAGATGCGTGCCCAAGGCTTCATGCAACTGCTGCCAGAAATGAGAGGTGAACTGCGTTCCCCTGTCTGACACTATCTTCTTTGGCACACCATGAAGACAAACGATCCGAGACATATACAACTCTGCCAATACTGCACTGTTGTAGTTGGTCTTGACAGGTATGAAGTGGGCTGACTTGGTCAAACGGTCCACCACTACCCAAATAGAATCGTAGCCGGCTCGAGTGCGAGGCAATCCGACTATGAAATCCATACCAATTTCATCCCATTTCCACTGAGGGATCTGCAACGGTTGCAACAATCCAGCTGGTCTCTGGTGTTCTGCCTTAATTCTTCGGCAACTATCGCACATAGCCACATGCTCTGCGATTTCCCTCTTCATTCCGTACCACCAGAATTTCTTCTTCAGATCCTGATACATCTTCTCACTACCAGGGTGAATCGAATAGGCTGTCTCATGAGCTTCCTTGAGAATCAACTCCCGAATGGACTAGACATTGGGAACACACAAGCGGTCTTTGAACCATATCACGCCTTCTGCATCTTCTCGAAAATCTTTGCCTTTGCCTTCCAGAATCAATCGCCGGATCTCACTGATCTTTTCATCATTCTTCTGCGCTTCTTTGATTTCGCGCTCCAAGGTAGGTTCCAATTCAACTGTGACTCCTCGCGAATTGTTCAGAAATCCGAGACTCAACCTGTCAAACTCCTTGGCCAACTCATAAGGCATCGGATGAGCGACCATCAGATTGACTTGACTCTTTCTGCTCAAAGCATCCGCCACTACGTTTGCTTTGCCTGGATGGTAATGAATCTCCAACTCATAGTCTTTAATCAACTCTAACCATCTTCGTTGCCTCATGTTCAACTCTGACTGAGTGAATATGTACTTCAGACTCTTGTGGTCTGTGTAAACATCGCATTTCTGTCCATACAAATAGTGCCTCCATGTCTTCAGTGCATGAACCACTGCTGCCAACTCTAGATCATGGATTGGGTAATTCTTCTCATGAACCTTCAACTGTCGGGACGAGTAAGCCACAACTCTTCCCTCTTGCATCAACACACATCCCAAACCTGTGTAACAAGCATCGCAATACACCGAGAAGGGCTTGTGCACATCAGGCAAGACTAGGACAGGCGCTGTAGTCAACTTCTCTTTCAGCGCTTCAAAGGCCTCTTGGCATTTCTGGGTCCACTTGAACTCAACTTTGTTGCCTAGCAACGCTGTCATTGGTTTCGCAATCTTCGAAAACCCTTCAATGAATCGCCGATAATATCCGGCCATTCCAATGAAGCTCTTGATTCCTCTAGCATCTGTTGGCGCTTTCCAGTTCAGAATGTCTGCCACTTTCTTCGGATCCACAGCCAATCCTTCCTTGTTGATTATGTGACCCAAGAACAGGACTTCACTGATCCAGAACTCACATTTGCTTAACTTTGCATACAACTGGTGCTCTCGCAATCTCTGCAACACCATCCTCAAATGATCTGCATGCTCTTCTTCGCTTTGAGAATAAACCAGAATATCATCAATGAATACCACCACAAACTTATCAAGGTAATCCATGAACACACTATTCATCAAGTTCATGAAGAACGCTGGCGCATTGGTCAAACCAAAAGACATCACTATGAACTCGTACAAACCATACTTGGAAATGAAAGCCGTCTTCGGAATGTCCGAAGGTCGGATCCTGAGCTGATGATAACCTGACCTCAAATCAATCTTGGAGAACACACTGGCTCCTCTCAACTGGTCGAACAGATCTTCAATCCTGGGCAAAGGATACTTGTTCTTGATCGTGACCTCATTCAAAGCTCGGTAATCAATACACATCCTCTTGGTGCCATCTTTCTTCTCCACAAATAGGACAGGGGCGGCCCAAGGCGAGGTGCTTGGCCGAATGTAACCTTTCTCTGACAGCTCATCAATCTATTTCTTAAGCTCATCCAACTCTGGTCCAGATATTCTGTAAGCTCTCTTGAAGATGGGGGCGGTTCCAGGAAGAAGCTCTATAGCGAATTCAACTTTCCGCTCTGGTGGCATACCCGGTAAATCCTTTGGAAACACATCTGGGAACTTAGACACAACCTTGATACTCTCAATTGGGTCTGCTTCACTGCTATCAACGGCCATCTGATAACAACTTCCTTTCTTTGGCTCAGGCGGGACTAACTCAGTCACCACTTCCTCTCCTAGTGGGGACACCAACTTGATTGTCCTTTTATCACAACTGATAACTGCCTGATACTTATCTAGCCAATTCATCCCTAGGATGACATCTATTCCCTGAGTACCCATTACTATAAGGTTGGCGGGAAATGCTATCCCCCTTATTTTCACACTTATATTCAAACAAATGCTATCGGCACGAATTCTACCACCGGCTGAGTCAATTTGAATGGGGGTTGACATGGTAGTTATTGGAAGATTATGTGCTTCTACCCATGATGCAGTAACGAAAGAATGCGTTGCTCCAGTATCAAATAACACTTCTGCAATATGGGAGTCGACTGGGAACATACCTACTATCATGTCGGGGGTCTCCTGAACTGCTTCAGCCTCCAAGTGGTTCAGTCTCCCATGATTATAGCGCGGCTGAGAGCGGTTGCCTGCTCCAGGCTGAGGCACATTCTGCTTTGCTGGGGCATTGGGGCCTGACTGCTGCTGGGCTGCCTTCTTCGGACATTGCATCACCCAGTGGCCTTGCTCTCCACAGTGGAAACATGCTCTGTTTCCAACCTGAGCTGGTGCTGCCTGACTGTTCTGCTGATTTGCTGGGGCAGGAAGGCGAGGTGCCTGCTGATTCTGCCTCGGAAACTGACCTCCTGACTGATTGCTCTGACGGTTCTGGTACTGATTCTGAGGGTACTACCTTTGAAACTGCTGATGCTGCTGAGGTGGACGCTGGTTCTGCCTGAACTGCTGAGGTTGATTGCCTGAAAAACGAGGGCGGCTGCTGCTTCCAGGCTGGGGTCCACTGATCTTGCGCTTACGATCTTCCATCTCCTTACGCTTTCTCTCTGTCATGATTGCTCTGTCAATCAGGTGCTGGAATGTCGGGAATGTGTGATTCATCAGTTGGTACTGCAGAGGGTCAACCAAGCCTCTCAGGAAACGGTACTGTCGCTTGGCGTCGGTGTTGACATCTTCAGGAGCATAGCGAGACAATTGCAGAAACCTGTCTCGGTACTCACTGACAGACAATGGCCCTTGCTTGAGGGCCAGGAATTCCTCCTTCTTCACTGTCATCAGACCTGCAGGCACATGGTACTGACGAAAGCTACCTCTGAATTCTTCCCAAGTGATGGCGTCAGGGTGGGCATGGGTGGCGAGGTAAGACTCCCACCATGACTGGGCTGCTCCTCTCAACAGACGGGGACCATACAGAACTTTCTCCCTGTCATCGCACTGAGCGGTATGCAGCTCCTGCTCCACAGTGCGCAGCCAATCTTCAGCATCCAGAGGGTCAGAAGAATGAGCGAACGTTGGTGGATGACCTCTCATGAATTCAGCACGCTTGTCTCTGGGCATCTGAGGCATCTGAGGCTGAGGTGGGGCCTGCTGCTGCTGCTGCTGCTGCTGCTGAATGGCGGCCAAAGTCTGACCGATGGCTTGAACTGCCTGAGTCTGCATCAGAAACATCTGCTCGATGGACATCGGGGGCGGGGGCGGCAGGTGCTGCTGCTGGGGCACCTCCTCCTGTTGAGCGGCTCGCTCCTGCTGAGCACGCCTTCCTCCTCTGCGCCTGTTCTCTGACATCTGCAGAATGCAACCACACATCAGAACCGATCTGGCAGATCTTGCAGCATAAGAAAAGAGAATAGAATTCTTCAACAGCACTGAACAGATGAGCATCTTCACTGATCTCCAACACAGACCACACAGCTTCTCAGATAGAAAGGAAAGTGGAATAAAAGGGGTTTCCCAACTATATAACTAACTTTATTACCATAATAGATAAACCAAAATGCAGGGGATACCCACACTCTGGTGACAATCATTACAAAGATCCAAACCAAACATAGCTCATCATGACAAACATAAATGCACAGGATATAGCAAACTACCCTGTCTAACTAAAACTAACTAAGACTGAGACTAACGCTAAGACTGAAGCTTCTATGTATATATATTTCGTATTAATTACAAGATCCAACTCTAACGATCTATGGCTCTAGAGTTATCTTGGTCTTGCAGGCGGGATTGCCATAAGGCTGGTGTCCACGCTGAGGTGAGCGGTACGGGTGCTGAGTCCCAACGGGAGCGGGGGAACCACCATCCAGGTGACGACGTTCCGCGCGCTCAGCCCACAGCAGGGCGATCTCAGCACGAGCCCTACCCAGCTCATCTAATGCATGGTCCAGCTCCGTGTTTAGCACGGCGGCTAGGTTGACTGTGCTGCTCAACCTAGGATTGCCCTCACCGACGGGTGAGACAATCACGCCTCCTGTGCTGCCAGATGAACGGCGGGGGTAATACTTCAGGTCAAGACCATCAGCTGCCCCACCGAAAACCGAGCAGTAGTGCGAAAGCGCACGCCGTGCAGCATCTTGCATGGCTGCCTCAGCTGAGTCCCGCTCAGAGATAGAATAGTGCTCTGAGCAGGCCTCCGCACCCTGGAGACTGTCCTCCGGGCAGCGCACCAAGCAAGTCGCCTCCCAGCGGTCCGGGTAGACCCCGCGACTGTGCTGGTAGACCACACAGCGATACTCGACGGACCAAGTATGCCGGTCAAATGCCCGACGTAGCAGGGTGTCGAGCGCATCGTGGAAGTGACACCCGCGAGCAGCGTCGCGAGTGATGGGTCGAGCAACCCATCCTTCCGGCTCAGGGTTAGCAGAGAAGTCGGTGTCGTGGCTCGAGCTGTCGTCGCCATCTCCGTCGTCTGGGTCTCCTCCAGCAGCTACTCCAGAAGCTGGGGCGCCCAGTGGTGGTGCAGGGGGCGGCTCCAGAGGAAGCACAGGGGAGCAGCTCCTCACAGACTCTATCTCTTGGTGGAGCGAGAAGGAAGAGCTCTGCTGCTCCTGTCGTCGACGTTCCTGCTCCTCACGCAGGCGGTGGTGTAGTCTCTCCAAGTGGCTGGACTGTCCGGCCACGGGACGGCGAAGCGGACGCTCAGCAAGGCGGGAGGGTAAGAAGGGGATGACTGACTTTCGTGCAGTGTGTCTAAGTCGAGCCATCTACAAAAGACATCGCAAGCAAAAGGGGTGAGAACAGAATTAATATGACCAGCAAATAATGAATCATAAGTAAATGAAGGATTAGAATAAAACATGATTTTCAGCAAGGTATAATATATAGTAGAACATAGGTTTGGTCGGTATGACCAACTTTTGAAGGGATATCAAAGTCAAGGCAGAGACAGAGGTCTATAGTCCTTAGAACGACCATTCTACTCTAGGTTAGCGGTCCTACAGTCAGCACGGCTCTGATACCACTTATGTCACACCCGGTTTTTAGAAGGCAAACCGAATGCGAACCATGTACGTGCCAGGATCAGTTATTCACGTACACAGCAGTTACATAATATGGACATCATCACACAGTGCTCAAAATAGCATTAATAAGGGAAATAGTCGATTACATCATACGTCTGAGACGTCCATATAGGTCTTACAATAGATCAAAGTGCGGAAAAGAAACGTAGATAACGCGGCCTTCACAGGCAGCCGACTGGGGGTTGCCGCTAACCCACACCTAGAACTCGTCGTAGTCTTGGAACTCCTGGAAGTCTCCTTCCACAGCTTCATCTTCGCCTGAGCAGTGGTTGCAATGCTGACAACCTGGGGGGGTTTGGTGTGTAGAGCAAGGGTGAGTACACATCAACATACTCAGCAAGTATCCTGTTTGGCTGTAGTGGACTAGCTTTATGTGGGGATAAGTCAAGCAGTTGCTTTTAGTTGGTCAGGTTATTACTTACTAGTAGAAAGCCAGGTTTTAACATTAACCCAAGTTATTAACCCGATGTACCCTTTCCAAACGGAAAGAATACCACTTACCAGCACCATAATCATAACCAGAATCATCGATCTCATAACCACCTGTACCAAAGTATCTCTGATCAAGTACCACTAATCACTGGAGCTCCCTTGGCCGCTCATAACCGCGAGCACGGCTGATATATCAGTTTCATAACACTCTGCAGAGGTTGTGCACTTTACCCACAAGCCGTGATTCCCTCTCTGGCCCGGGCTTGCAAGACCCTTATTCACTCCCGAGGTGAATGGCCAGGGATTCACTACGAAGCCTTTACAAAGATTCCCCGGGGCTGTAGCCACCCGTTAGGTTTCCTAAATGCACCGCACTCCTCCCCAAGGGGCGAACCCAAACTTGGCAGAGCGAGCCGCATACACCGAGCCCCATTGACGGCACGACGGCTAAGTGAACTACACCCCGGATCCTCTAATTATTCAGCTAAGGGCACCCCATTCCACCCTTATGGTTGCACTGTTTTCCCGGGCGGTCATCCATAGAACAGGTCCTTACGGAGAGGCACTCGAGAAACTGCTCGAGCCCCCTTGAAGACCACAAGTACCACATCATAATAAGAGAAGGGAAAACAGCGTATCATAGATAACCACATCATGTTCATTGATTAAAGTTGAGCAATAGCATAAAGCTAAACAGTAATAATCCAACCCAGATAGGTAAACAAGGACATGGATAACAAAAACTAGTCAATCCTTAGGCATAAATGTGTAAGCGGGAGATGAATTAAATAATGAATAGGACAGAGATAGGTCAAAGGACACTTGCCTCCACCAAACGACTGCTGCTCAGGGGCTTCTCCTGCGGGTTCCTCGGGCTCTTCAACCGGATCGTTCTCTATGCGAGCGCAAACATACATACATCCATCCACATTTAATACAAAAGAACAGTACACCATACAAGGGAACAAATAAAGCGAATATGCATCAAGTATGACATTCGATATCGCATTTGTTATGGTTAGAGAGAAACGGGAAAGGGTCTCGCAGGGGGGTTAAATCTTATGCACTAACGATCAATTACAATTGGTTCTTAACAAAAGAATTCTGCTACATATACACTAATGGAAACCTAATCATTTTAAGTTGATCAACATTGCACGAGATAAACAATTAACTACATGAATCAATTAGCATAACGGAATTTTAAATTAAACTTCCTATTTCAATAACATTAACAATGATTAGCCTACCTCAAATAAAATAACTATGATTACAGAAAGTAAATAAAATAAAATAAAAATAAAAAAAAATAAAAAAACAGAGGGGGGGCGGTTGAACCGGCCCTAGGGGCGGTTGAACCGGCCGGCTGGGCGGCCGAGCACGCAGGGGCGGGGGCGCGGCCGGGCGGGCGGCCAGGGCGCGCGGCCAGGAGCGCGCGGGGGTTGGCCGAGCCGGCCATGGCGGCGGCCATGGCGCCGAGCGGCGAGGGGAAAGGGGAGGGGGGATGGGGGAGGGAGGAGAGGGGGAGGAGGGGGGGGCTCACCGGCGAGGGGCGGCCGACGGCGGGGGGGGGCGGCCGGCAGGGGGCGGCGGCCGAGCAGGGGGCGGCGGCGGCTTAGGGCAGGGGCGGGTAGGGGCGGCGCTAGAGGAGAAAATGAGGGAAAATGAGAGGGAGAGGGAGAGGGTTTTTGGGGAAAAAGGGGAGGTGGGGGGGCGGCATGGGCCAATTGGGCCCAAGGGGGGGCGCCAGGGGCGGCTGGGCCGGCCGGGGTCGGCCCACGGCGCGGGAGAGAGAGAAAAAGAGGAGAGAGAAAGAGAGAGAAAAAAGAAAGAAAAGATCTTCTCCTCATTTTCGAAATCCGATCTTTCTACATGAATGCAATTGCGCTCTCAAAGCAATCAAAAGAAACGCAAGGTTCGGCATGGTGCATCAAACAACATAAAGTATTTAGGGTTTTTCTTACACGGGAATTCCAAACCGAATCCCGCTAGAACTTTGGAAAAGGTCAAGGTTTAGCGAAGGGAAAAAGAAAAAGAAAAGGTAACGCCCGAATTTTGGCGAGTAAAGAAAAGAAAAAATTCAACTGCAAAAATTCGGGGCGTTACAGTCACATAATCAACAATGAAGGATTGGCTGTGGATCCAAAGAAAGTGGCAGACATTCTGAACTGGAAAGCGCCAACAGATGCTCGAGGAATCAAGAGTTTCATTGGAATGGCCGGATATTATCGGCGATTCGTTGAAGGGTTTTCGAAGATTGCGAAACCAATGACAACGTTGCTAGGCAACAAGGTTGAGTTCAAGTGGACCCAGAAATGTCAAGAGGCCTTCGAAGCGCTGAAAGAAAAGTTGACAACAGCGCTTGTCCTAGTCTTGCCTGATGTGCACAAGCCATTCTCAGTGTATTGAGATGCTTGTTACACAGGTTTGGGATGTGTGTTTATGCAAGAGGGAAGAGTTGTGGCTTACTCGTCCCGACAGCTGAAGGTTCATGAGAAGAATTACCCAATCCATGATCTAGAGTTGGCAGCAGTGGTTCATGCACTGAAGACATGGAGGCACTATCTGTACGGACAGAAATGCGATGTTTACACAGACCACAAGAGTCTGAAGTACATATTCACTCAGTCAGAGTTGAATATGAGGCAACGAAGATGGTTAGAGTTGATCAAAGACTATGAGTTGGAGATTCATTACCATCCAGGCAAAGCAAATGTGGTGGCAGATGCTTTGAGCAGAAAGAGTCAAGTCAATCTGATGGTCGCTCATCCGATGCCTTATGAGTTGGCTAAGGAGTTTGACAGGTTGAGTCTCGGATTTCTGAACAATTCGCGAGGAGCCACAGTTGAGTTGGAACCTACCTTGGAGCGCGAAATCAAAGAAGCGCAGAAGAACGATGAGAAGATCAGTGAAATCCGGCGACTGATTCTAGATGGTAGAGGCAAAGACTTTCGAGAAGATGCAGAAGGTGTGATATGGTTCAAAGACCGCTTGTGTGTTCCCAATGTCCAATCCATTCGGGAGTTGATTCTCAAGGAGGCTCATGAGACAGCCTATTCGATTCACCCTGGCAGTGAGAAGATGTATCAGGATCTGAAGAAGAAATTCTGGTGGTACGGAATGAAGAGAGAAATCGCAGAGTATGTGGCTATGTGTGATAGTTGTCGAAGAATTAAGGCAGAGCACCAGAGACCAGCTGGATTGTTGCAACCGTTGCAGATCCCTCAGTGGAAATGGGATGAAATCGGTATGGATTTCATAGTCGGATTGCCTCGCACACGAGCCGGCTATGATTCCATTTGGGTAGTAGTGGACCGCTTAACCAAGTCAGCCCACTTCATACCTGTCAAGACCAACTACAGCAATGCAGTATTGGCAGAGTTGTACATGTCTCAGATCGTTTGTCTTCATGGTGTGCCAAAGAAGATAGTGTCAGACAGAGGAACGCAGTTCACCTCTCATTTCTGGCAGCAGTTGCATGAAGCCTTGGGCACACATCTGAATTTCAGTTCAGCTTATCATCCGCAGACAGATGGCTAGACCGAAAGAACCAATCAAATTCTTGAAGACATGTTGAGAGCCTGTGCGTTGCAAGATTAGTCCGGATGGGATAAGAGATTTCCTTATGCAGAGTTTTCCTATAACAACAGCTACCAGGCCAGTTTGAAGATGTCACCATTTCAGGCGCTCTATGGAAGGAGTTGTAGAACTCCGTTGCAATGGGATCAGCCTGGAGAAAAGCAAGTGTTTGGGCCAGACATTTTGCTTGAAGCCGAAGAGAACATCAGGATGGTTCGAGAGAATCTGAAGATAGCGCAATCAAGGCAGCGAAGCTATGCAGACACAAGAAGAAGAGAGCTGAGTTTCGAAGTCGGAGACTTTGTCTATCTGAAAGTGTCACCGATCAAAGGAGTCAGAAGGTTCGGAGTCAAAGGCAAGCTAGCACCCCGCTACATTGGTCCATACCAAATTCTCTCAAGGCGTGGAGAAGTGGCCTATCAACTCAGTCTGCCAGAGAATTTGTCCGCTGTGCATGTGTCTTTCATCTGTCTCAGTTGAAAAAGTGCTTGCGTGTGCCAGAAGAGCAGTTGCCAGTAGAAGGTCTCGAAGTCCAGGAGGACTTGACCTACGTTGAGAAGCCAGTGCAGATCCTTGAGGTTGCAGACAGAGTCACCCGAAGGAAGACCATCCGAATGTGCAAAGTTAGATGGAATCACCATTCAGAGGAAGAAGCAACCTGGGAGCGTGAAGATGAGCTGTTGGCTAAATACCCTGAGCTCTTTGCTAGCCAACCCTGAATCTCGAGGGCGAGATTCTTTTAAGGGGGATAGGTTTGTAACGCCCTGAATTTGGGGGTAGAATTTTCTTCTTCTTTTCTCTCACCAAATTCAGGCGTTACTCTTTCCTTTTTCCCTTTTCTTCTCGCTAAGCCTTGATCTTTTCTAAAAGTTATAGCGAGAATTAGCTCGACATCTTCTGTAACCAAAACCTAGAACTATTTTTGGTTGTTGCATCATGCCGGATTATGCACTCTTTTGTTTGTGGTTGAGTGAATTGAAGAGTTAGGCATATAAGGAATTAGGGAAATTAGAAAAAGAAAAGCCTTTTCTTTTTCTCTCCCCCCCTTTTTCTCTCTTTTGGCCCAGCCGCCCCTTCCCCTTCGCGCCGGCCCAGTTGGCGGCCCAGCCGCCCCCCCTTCCCCCTTCCCGCGTGGGCCCCATGGTGGCCCAGCCGCCCCCCTCCCCCCTGCCCCCCCCCGCCGTGAGCCGTTCCGGCCGGCCCACCCCGCGCCCACCCCCCTTTCCCCCCCCTTTGGGCCCAGTCGGCCCAACCGCCCCTTCCCCCTTTTTTCTTTTTCCAAAATTCTCTCCCCGCGGGCCCCGCCCGTCATCCCCTCCCCCTCCCCCAACTCTCTCTCTCTCCCCTAACCCTAGCCGCCGCCGCCCCTTCCCCCGGCGCCGCCGCCGCCGCGCCGCCCCCTCCGGTGAGCCCCCCCTCTCCTCCCTTCCCCCCCTCCCCCGCCCGCCGGCGCCGCTCCCCGGCGCGGCGTTCCCCGCCCGGCCTCGGCGCGCCGCCCTTCGGCCGCCCGCGCCCCGCCGTGCCCGGCCGCGCCCGCCTTGCCCCTCCCCGCGCCGGCCCTGCCTCGGTCGCTCCGGCGAGCCCCCGCCCCCGTCCCGCGCCCGGTCGCGCCCGGCCGCGCCCCGGCCTCGCCGCCTCGAGCTCGCCCGCCAATGGCGTCCGCCCTCCCCGCGCCGCCCTCCGGCGAGCCCGCCCACGCCCCGGCCGCCCCGCCTCGCCACGCCCGTCCCCGGCGAGCTCGGCCCCGCCCTCGCCCGGCCTCGCTCCGGCGAGCCCGCCCCGCCCTCGCCTCGAGCTCGCCGCCCCGGCTGCGCCCCGCCTCGGCCCCGCCTTTCCCGGTCGCGCCCGGCCCCGCCGCGGTCGCGCCGGCCACGCCTCGGCCTCGCCCCGGCCTCGCCCCCGGCCGCCCTCGGCCTCGCCCTGGCCGCCCCCGGCTGCGCCCGGCAAGCCCGCCCCCTGCTCGTCGCCCCCGCTGCGCCCGGTTCCGGCTCGGCCATCCCCGGCGAGCCCCGCCCCGACTCGGTCGCGCCGTCCCCGCCCCGGCGTGGTGCTCGGCCGTGTCCTCGCCCCGTCCGTGCTTGCCTGCTCGCCCCGCCGTGCCTTGCTCGCGTCGTGACAGCTCCGGCATGGCCTCGAGCTCGGCCCAACGTGCCCATGGCGCGCGGCCTTGAGCTCGGCTAGTGCACGGCCCCGACGTGCGCACGGCTAGTTCGTGGCATGTGCGTGCGGCCTCGCGCGCGTGCTCGCGTAGTGTGCGTGCCTCGACACGACCCGTCGCGCCCCCGTCTACCCCCAGACGCCCCGTCTACCCCCCGTGTCCTATGCGCGCTAATCCCGTTGTTCATATTAATAAGATAGGAGTCTCAGTTTGGAAATTTGTTACATTAGTTAATTTGTATAGCTAATCACCTATCTCATTCAACGTTAATCTACTAAAAGTGGTCACGTTTACATTAGTGCATGTAGCTAATTCTTTTGTTAGAACCAATTGGAACTAGAACACGTAACGTCTAGTTATTCGCCTACCCGTAGTGCGTCTCGGGCTTAAGCTTTAACCCTCGCGAGACCTTTCCCCCACCTCTTTCTAACCAAGGTAAATTCATTATCGTATGTGATATTCTATGCATATTTACTTTATTTGTTCCCTTGTATGGTGTACTGTTTGTTTCCTAATTTGAATGGATGAATGTATGTATGCTTGCAATCGCATAGAGAACGATCCGGTTGAAGAGCCCGAGGAGCTCGCAGGAGAAGCCCCTGAGTAGCTGTCGGTTGGTGGAGGCAAGTGTCCCTTGACCTATCTCTGTCCTATTCATTCTTTAATTCACCTCCCGCTTTACACATTTATGCCTAAGGATTGACTAGCTTTGTTATCCATATCCTTGTTTACCTATTTGGGTTGGATTATTATTGTTTAGCTTTATGCTATTGCTCAAACTCTAATCAATGAACATGATGAGATTATCTATGATACGCTGTTTTCCCTTCTCTTATTATGATGTTGTACTTGTGGCCTTAAGGGGGCTCGAGCGGTTTCTCGAGTGCCTCTCCGTAAGGACCTGTTCTATGGATGACCGCCCGGGAAAACAGTGCAACCATGAGGGTGGAATGGGATGCCCTTAGCTGAATAATTAGAGGATCCGGGGTGTAGATCACTTAGTCGTCGTGCCGTCAATGGGGCTCGGTGTATGCGGCTCGCTCTGCCAAGTTTGGGTTCGCCCCTTGGGGAGGAGTGCGGTGCACTTAGGAAACCTAACGGGTGGCTACAGCCCCGGGGAATCTTTGTAAAGGCTACGTAGTGATGCCCTGCTGGGTCACCTTGGTAGTGATCAATGGAGAGTCATGATCTCCGGGCAGAAAGGGAATCACAGCTTGTGGGTAAAGTGCACAACCTCTGCAGAGTGTTTGAAAACTGATATATCAGCCGTGCTCGCGGTTATGAGCGGCCAAGGGAGCTCCAGTGATTAGTGGTACTTGATCAGAGACATTATGGTACAGATGGTTATGAGATCGATGGTTTTGGTTATGACTATGGTACTGGTAAGTGGTATTCTTTCCGTTTGGAAAGGGTACATCGGGCTAATAACTTGGGTTAATGCTAAAACCTGGCTTTTCTATTAGTAAATAATAATCTGACCAACTAAAAGCAACTGCTTGACTTATCCCCACATAAAGCTAGTCCACTACAGCCAAACATGATACTTGCTGAGTATGTTGATGTGTACTCACCCTTGCTCTACACACCAAACCCCCCCATCCCCAGGTTGTGAGCATTGCAACCACTTCTCAGGCGAAGATGAAGCTGTGGAAGGAGACTTCCAGGAGTTCCAAGATTATGATGAGTTCTAGGTGTGGGTTAGCGGCAACCCCCAGTCGGCTGCCTGTGAAGGCCGCGTTTATCTACGTTTCTTTTCCGCACTTTGATTTATTGTAAGGACTATATGGACGTCTCAGACATATGATGTAATCGACTATTATTTCCCTTTTAATACTATTTTGAGCACTGTGTGATGATGTCCATGTTATGTAACCGCTGTGTACGTGAATAACTGATCCTGGCACGTACATGGTTCGCATTCGGTTTGCCTTCTAAAACCGGGTGTGACAACCACACAATTAGGTGTCTCTT
The DNA here is from genome assembly GCF_902167145.1 of Zea mays. NCBI lineage: Eukaryota > Viridiplantae > Streptophyta > Magnoliopsida > Poales > Poaceae > Zea > Zea mays. Next base: position 84,421,058 of record NC_050101.1, read on the forward strand.
GCTTGCTTTACAAAACACTTGGGAAGTTTAGAATGAGAAGAAGAAAGAAACCAAGCAACAAGAGCAACAAAAGAAACACAAATCACACTCTCTCAAGTCACTAAGCACTTTTGATCACTTGACTTTATTTTGGAGCTTGGAGAGGATTTGATGCTTTGATTATGTCTTTGGAGTCTATTCTTGCGCTCTAGTTTTGAATGAGGAAGTTGGAATGCTTAGATGGCTTGAATGGTGGTGGTTGGGGTATTTATAGCCCCAACCACTACTCCAGCCGTTGTTGTCGATGGGCACACCGGACAGTCCGGTGCGTGCCACATCAACCAACCGTTGGGGTTTGGAGCTGTTGATCGTTGAAGTCTTCTGTCCTTTTGTAGCACTGGATAGTCTGGTGGCACATCGGACAGTCCGGTGGCACATCAGACAGTCTGGTGTATCCTGACGTTGCAGACTGACTTCTGAATTATGTTGCCGCAGTCAGCGCAGTCGACCGTTGGGTGAAGTTGATCGTTGCTCCGTTGTCTCACCGGACAATTCAATGGTGCACCGGACAGTCCGATGATTTTTAGTGGACGAGTGCTGAGAAAACCCGAGAGCGACCAGTTCGTAGAGGGCTCCAGCCTGGGCACCGGACAGTGTCCGGTGTGCCGCAGGCTGCACCTATTCTATTTTGTTCCAACCGTGTAGAATTCCCCCAAGGTCATTTTCTTTGTATGTTTATGTGAACTTTATACACCTGATAAAAACATCCACTAGGCAAACTAGTTAATTCATATGGTTTGTGATGGTCGTCAAACACCAAAATCGATTATTGGAAATGTTGAGGCCATTTCCCTTTCAATCCTCATCACTAGAAGAAGTGTACTTGGGAGTATCTCGTGTACGTACCTTTTTCTCCTTAGCCATGAGGCATGTATGACGTTTGTTAGGGAAGAGGGAGAACTTGTCGAAGGCAGAGGCAGCAAGTCCTTCGTCGTTGGAGTCAGATGAAGAGCAGTCTGAATCCCATTCCTTGCCAATATGTGCCTCGCCCTTAGCCTTCCAGTAATTCTGCTTCTTTTCCTTCTTCCCTTTCTTTTCTTGTTCCTGCTCATTTTCATTATAGGGACATTGTGCAATAAAATGACCAGACTTACCATGTTTGAAGCATGAACACTTTCTCCTTGATTTGTTCTTGTTGGGGTAGTCCTTGCATCCCTTCAATGCGGTCTTGAAGCGCTTAATCACAAGCGCCATTTCTTCCTCATTAAGCCCGACAGGCTCCACTTGTGCTACCTTGTTTGGTAGCGTATCCTTGCTAGTTGTTGCCTTGAGTGCAACGGGCTGCGGCTCATAGAGAAGAAGAGGTTTGTTTGCGATGTCATCAACGTACCTTGCTTCTTTCACCATCATGCGTCCACTTACAAATTTCCCTAGAATTTCCTCGGGCGACATCTTGGTGTACCTATGGTTTTCACGAATAAGGTTTATAAGATGGGGATCAATTATAGTAAATGACCTTAGCATTAGTCGCACGGCGTCGTGATCTGTCCATCTTGTGCTTCCATAGCTTCTAATCTTGTTCACCCGGGTCTTGAGCCTGTTGTATGTTTCAGTTGGCTCCTCTCCCCTTTTCAAGGCGAACCTCCCCAGCTCGCCTTCTACCAATTCCATCTTGATGATCATGGTGGCGTCATTTTCCTCATGAGAAATCTTGAGGGTGTACCATATCTGTTTGGCATTTTCCAAGCCACTAACTTTGTTGTACTCATCCCTGCATAGAGATGCTAACAAAATAGTAGTAGCTTGGGCATTTTTTGAATTTTCTTATTAATAAACATAGGACTATCAGTACTATCAAAATGCATTCAACTTTCCACTATTTCCCAAATACTAGGATGAAGAGAAAATAAATGGCTACACATTTTATAACTCCAAAATGAATAGTCTTCCCCATCAAAGTGAGGAGGTTTGCCAAGTGGAATATACAATAAATAAGCATTTGAATTGTATGGAATGCGAGAATAATCAAAAGAATAGTTTTAATTAACCGTTTTCTTTTTTGAAGAGGAATCTTCATCGTCCTTTGGTGAAGAGGAGGCATCGCTGTCGTAGTAGATGATCTTCTTGATGCGCCTATTCTTCTACCCATCCTTCCTCTTGTTATTTGAGCCTGAGTCCATGGGCTTGTCACCTTTTGGCCATCGATGTTGAGGGTCTCCTTTTCCTTGTCATTGATCACAGTCCCATTGCCCTTAGGATCCATCTCTTCGGATGATTAATCACTTGATGAAGAGAACAATTCCAATACAAATTGAGAGTACCTAGAGGGGGGAGAATAGGTGATCCTGCAAAAATCAACTCTAATCAAGACAAACTTGGTTTATAATAAGTGTTAGTAGAACCAAAACCAAGTTGAGATGAATAGAGATAGAGAGAAGGTGAGAACTCTTCACTCGATTGTTCCTTTAATATATGTACCAAACTTGGGAACAATAACATAAGTGAATATGTGAGAACTCTATGGAAGAAACTAATCACAATAAAGAAATGCACAATCGACACAGTGATTTTATCTCATGGTTCAGCCAATACCTACTCCACGTTGTGGTGACCTCCTTCGATCAAGGGTTGCACTCAACCCCTCTCAAGTGATCCGAGGATCAAACTTGAGTACCACGATTTTCTTCCTTATATCAAGTTTTTCCCTTTGTGAGGAATCTCCACAAGTTGGAGTATCTCACACCTTACACAATTGATTGCTATCAAACACAAGAGTAAGGGGGAGAAGAAATACACACAAGAGACCAAATCGCAGTAACACACGCACACAAGTCAAGAGAAGAGCACAAGAGACAACGCATCAGAGTTACAGCTCAAAACACGTGCTCAAATCTCTATCTAGCAAAGCAATAGCGTGGTCGCAATGTCTGGATGTTGTAGGATGTTCAAATGATGTTTGGTGTTTTTTCTATGCGCCTAGGGAGTCCTTTTATGGCCCTAAGGGACCTAGGAGCCGTTGGAGCTCCATTTGGAAGGCCCTGGTTGCCTTTTGTACGCGGGTGCACCGGACAGTGCACAATGTGTGATTGCTTCCCTTCTTTGGCAAAGCCGGTCGTTGCCAGCTATTGGCCTCATGGCACACTGGACAGTTTGGTGGCACACTGGACAGTCTAGTGCATCCTGGTGACAGTTGGCTCGGCACACGTGGCAGTCGTTGATCGTGTAGTCGACCGTTGGCCAGGCACGTGGCTGGCACACCGGATAGTCCGGTGAATTATAGTCGTAGTGCCTCGGCGAATTCCCGAGAGTGGCCTGTTCACCGGCTTGGCCAGCCTGGGCACCGGACACTGTCCGGTGCACCCCAGGCTGGTGCAGGTTTGGCCAAATTTCTCCGTTCCAATTTGTCTCTACTTAAGAAGTTTCCTAGCACTTAGATGAACATAGTTAGTAACAAAAACAATTTACTAAGTGCTAGATTCATACCTTTGTTTCTACATTTCAATAGGTTTTGCAATGTACTCATATATCTCTCAATTTGCCTTTCTTTATACATGTGCTCATACTCACAGTAGGCATGTCAGTTCAAGGTGATGTGTTGGGCACTTAATCACCAAAACACTTAGAAATGGCCCAAGGGCACATTTCCCTTTCATATATTCCTTGGATATAGTTTGTAATACCCATCTTATGAGTAATAAGAGAAGGAGTAATTTTCTTATATGTATCGTTCTCCACTTATTAGAACATATGAATAACCATATTTAAAGTGAATAATTAACTAATGACACATAAATAATCTATGCATCATGTTGGAGTTTATTTGTTTGTGCATTTAATAAAAATAATAATAGAAATAAATTAATATAGAAAATTGGGATTTAAGACCTATTTTGAAATCTAGAATTTGAAAATGACATAGACATGAAACTTATGAAATATAAAGAATATATATAAATAAATAGACCTTTTCAAACTGGTATTTTAATTTGTACACCTAAAATTAAAACTTTGAAATTCAAACTTGAATTTGATTTGAATTGGAAATAGGAAATAAAATATATAAAAAGAGGAAGACTAACCTGTGTCCTGGGCCCAAAATCCTTCTCGGCTATTATCTTTCCTACCGCCGGCCCACTGTAGGATCTAGGACACCGGCTAGAGGGGGGTGAATAGACGGTTTTGACTAAAATAAAAAACACTAAAGAAATTTAATCAATATGACAAGAGGTATAAATTCTCTAGTGACAACAAGTAAACAATCTATGAGAATCAACTATGGTGATTGTATACAAGAAGAACAATACGCGAAATACTAATCACTTGCACGGCAATAAGTAATGCAAGAAAAGAAAGACATCGAATTTTATCCCGTGGTATCGGTGATTTGCCAATCACCCCTAATCCACGTTGAGGTGGACTTCAAGCTCTCACTTGCTCCTCTATCATGACGCGGCTTGATCTTTGAGCCGAGTGGACAAGAAATCACTCAATACCTCGTTTCCACTAATGTCACCTTTGCCGCTCCGGCGAGGTAGGCGCGAACCCCTCACAATCGACACCGCGGCTCCTCCACAATCTTTTGGCGTGTGGTGTGCGAGAGAGAGAGACAACCGTTGAAAGTGACACTCTGACTGCCTCTGCCCGACTTATCTGCATGTCACGGACGATCCGCGCAGGGACTGTGGACCGTCCGCGCCCTGTTAATTCAGACGGTCTGCTCTGCTAACTCGGACTGTCCAGATCCTGATACGGCGGACGGTCCGCGGTTCTTACCCGGACGGTCCGCGGCCTGATACTCAAATCTCCAAACTTTGTCCACTTTTTGATTTTGAATTTCAAATTTGATTTGTCGCTCATATATGGACATTTGACCAATCCAAGGGTTAGTATGCATGCATATACACATTATGTATTTGAGGAATACACATTTTCATATAAAACTATTTAGATCAAACGAGAATGAAAAATTCATCAAAAATACCCGATAAATAGCCTAGAGAGCATATTTAGAAGCGAAATGCAATACTACACATGTGTATTCAACCTCAAGCCACGTTTGAGAGATCTATCACATTCATTTCACTTCTTAATGTGCAAAACCTCGTTTCATCTAATGGCTTTGTGAATATATCGGCCAATTGATCATCCGTCCCAATCGAATATATAGTGATATCTCCCTTTCCAACATGATCTCTTAAGAAGTGATGACGTATATCAATATGCTTCGTTCTTGAGTGTTGGACCGGATTTGTAGCCAATTTTACCGCACTCTCATTATCACACATGAGAGGCACATTCTTGAAAATGATCCCATAATCCAATAGAGTTTGTTTCATCCATAATAATTGAGCACAACAATTACCGGCCGATATATATTCCGCCTCGGCGGTAGAGAGAGCAACGGAATTTTGCTTTTTAGAAGACCATGAAACAAGAGATCTCCCAAGAAATTGACAACAACCGGAGGTGCTCTTCCTATCAACTTTGCAACCCGCATAATCCGAGTTCGAATATCCAATTAATTCAAATTGAGCATTTTTGGGATACCATAGACCAATATTGGGGGTATACTTCAAATATCTTAGTATCCTTTTTGCGGCCTTCAAGTGAATCTCTCTAGGTGAAGCTTGAAATCGAGCACACATGCAAACACTAAAAATAACATCGGGCCTAGATGCGGTAATGTAAAGCAAACTACCAATTATTGAGCGAAAAAGTTTTTGATCAACCATAATACCTCCCTCATATAAGTCTAGATGACTATTTGTTGCCATATGAGTCTTGATAGGCTTTGGATTCTCTAAGCCAAACTTCTTGAGAATATCCTTCAAATATTTTGATTGACTTATAAACATTCCATCTTTCAATTGTTTGATTTGAAGACCAAGAAAGAAGCTCAATTCTCCTATCATAGACATTTCAAATTCTTTTGACATCATTTTTCCAAATTCCTCACAAAACAATTCATTAGTAGATCCAAAAATAATATCATCAACATAAATTTGACAAACAAACAAATCTTTGCCAATTCTTTTAGTGAATAGGGTAGTGTCAACCTTCCCAATTTTAAAGTCTTTGGAAAGCAAGAAATCCCTAAGCCTTTCGTATCAAGCGCATGGGGCTTGCTTAAGCCCATAGAGAGCTTTATAAAGCTTGTACACGTGGTTAGGTCTTTTGGGGTCCTTAAAACCGGGAGGTTGTTCAACATACACTAGCTCACTAATCTTACCATTTAGAAAGGCACTCTTTATATCCATTTGGTAGAGCTTGATATTATGAGCACAAGCATAAGCAAGAAGGATCCGGATTGCTTCCAATCTTGCCACGGGAGCAAATGTCTCACCAAAATCCAATCCCTCTATTTGAGTATACCCTTGTGCAACTAATCTTGCCTTGTTTCTTACTACTAATCCATCTTCATTGTGCTTGTTGCGAAACACCCATTTGGTACCAATAACATTGTGGTTCTTTGGTCTCTCAACAAGCTCCCAAACTTCATTTCGAGTGAAGTTATTTAATTCTTCATGCATTGCATTCACCCAATCAACATCAAGTAGAGCTTCATCTACACGGTTAGGTTCCATACAAGATACAAAAGAGAAATGTTCACAAAATGAAGCTATACGAGAGCGAGTTTGAACACCCTTACTAATATCACCCACAATTTGATCAATCGGGTGATCCTTCACAATAGAATGATGAATTCTTGATACCATTTGAGAATTACTAGTTGAAGCATGAGGAGGAACCGAATGACTTGAAGTATCTTGATCATGAATATCCATAATTTCATCATTTTGTTGGCTTTGGTGATTTTTTTCATTTAGGGTTGAAGAGGATGGAATGACAACCACACTATTTTCATCATCATCTTCCTTTGGCTTTATTCCACCAATAGCCATTTTTTCATAGCATTTCTCAATTGAGTTCCACCAACATCATCAAGATTATCGCTTTCATCTTGAGACCCATTAGTTTCATCAAACTCAACATCATATGATTCTTCAATAATACCATGAGTCTTGTTGAAAACTCTATAAGCCTTACTATTTGATGAATATCCAAGTAGAAAACCCTCATCACATTTCTTCTCAAATTTAGAGAGCCAGCTTCCTATTCTCAAAACATAGCATTTGCAACCGAATACTCTAAAATATGAGATATTTGGCTTTCTACCAATGAGCAATTCATAGGGAGTTTTCTTCAAGAGCTTGTGACAATATAGCCTATTTGATGAATGACATGCGGTGTTTATTGCTTCGGCCCAATAAGAATCCGACACATTATATTCCGCTAACATAGACCTAGCCATATCAATGAGAGTCCTATTCTTTCTTTCAACAATACCATTTTGTTCCAGAGTATATTTGGAAGAAAATACATGTTTAATACCCTTTTCACAATATTCATCAATTCTAGCATTTTTGAATTCTGACCCATTATCACTTCTAACTTTCTTGATATCAAAATCAAATTGGTTTTGAGCCAATATAGCAAATGACTTGAATGTTTCAAACACATTAGATTTATCCCGAAGAAAGTAAACCCAAGTGAATCTAGAATAATCATCCACAATCACAAGGCAATAGGAATTACCGCCGATACTCACAAACGATGTTGGCCCAAATAAATCCATGTGAAGTAATTCTAAAGGCCGATGAGTAGACATTTGACTTATATTTGGATGAGTATTTGCCACTTGCTTCCCGGCTTGACAAGAGCTACACAATTTGTTCTTCTCAAATTTCACATCTTTCAAGCCACAGACTAAATCATGTTTGGTTAAACGATTGAGTTGCTTCATTCCAACATGACCAAGTCTTCTATGCCATAACCAACCTAGTGAAGCCTTTGAGAATAAGCAAGTTGTGAGCTTTGCCTCACTAGATGAGAAATCAACAAGATAAAGATTTTCATATCTAAAACCTTTAAACTTAAGATTGCTACCGTCAACATTGGAAATAATAACATGGCGATTCATGGCGATTTGACCGGGTTCCCCACACTCAAAACATTTTCTATCATTGAAAGCATTTCTTCTTGATGTTTGGCCTCTTCTAGGTTGACATCTCTTCATCTTCATGAATTTGTTGAATTTCTTTACAAATTGAGCCATATCTCCATCACTCTCACTTTCATTTTCTTCATCATCACTATCTTCTTTTTCAATTGCCTTAGAAGCTTTAGCTTTGAGAGGGATTGATTCATTCTTCACTTTCTTTGCCAAACTTATAGCATCAGCTTGAGATTTCTTGAATATATCTTGAGTAAGAATTTCCCCCAATACTTCGGTTGGAGAGGTTGTAGATAGATCACTTCTTACTAACATGGTCACAATGGTCTCATACTTCTTCGGAAGAGATCTAAGGAACTTATGAGTGAAATCCACATCTGGTACATTAAAACCAAGTCCCTTGAGTTCATTCACTATCTCATTTAACCGGTTGAACATATCGGATACACTTTCATCTTCTTTCATAATGAATTGCTCAAACTTTCCTTTGCACACATATAGCTTAGCACTCTTCACAATTTTAGTTCCTTCATGAATTTCCATTAGCTTAATCTAAATCTCATGAGCAGTTGTGAGATTTTTGATACGGTTGAACTCATTTATGTCAAGAGCATCATAGAATACATTCATGGCTTGATCATTTGTAAGAATGTTTTCATTGTCACTAGCCGATGGTTCATCTTCTTTCAACACAACAAACTCATTCTTGACAATTGGCCAAATTTTTCCACCCATTGCTCTAAGATGCATTGACATTCTTATTTTCCAATAGTCATAGTTATTTCCATCAAAATGCGGTGGCTTCCCAATGTGCACATTGTTGTTACTAGCCATTTTGTCCCACTCCGGGGTGATTAGATCCAAAAACAATGGAGTCCTCGCTCTGATACCACTTGTAGGATCTAGGACACCGGCTAGTGGGGGTGAATATACGGTTTTGACTAAAATAAAAAACACTAGAGAAATTTATTCAATATGACAAGAGGTATAAATTCTCTAGTGACAACAAGTAAACAATCTATGAGAATCAACTATGGTGATTGTATACAAGAAGAACAATACGCGAAATACTAATCACTTGCACGGCAATAAGTAATGCAAGAAAAGAAAGACACCAGATTTTATCCCGTGGTATCGGTGATTTGCCGATCACCCCTAATCCACGTTGAGGTGGACTTCAAGCTCTCACTTGCTCCTCTATCAAGACGCGGCTTGATCTTTGAGCCAAGTGGACAAGAAATCACTCAATACCTCGTTTCCACTAATGTCACCTTTGCCGCTCCGGCAAGGTAGGCGCGAACCTCTCACAATCGACACCGCGGCTCCTCCACAATCTTCTTGGAGAGCTCGACGGAGACAATACCCGAACCGTCTAGGAGGCGGCAACCTCCCAGAGTAACAAGCTGATGACGCTTGGTCGGTGTACCACCTAGTGCCTCAAGAATCACCAATGGATGCAAATGCACTAGGAACTCTCAATCTCTCACTAGAATGCAATCTCAAGCAAGGAGTGTGAGAGAATGAGTGGGAGGATCACAAATGAGCTCAATGTGTGCAAGGAATGGCCAAGAGAGCCCTCACACACGAGCTCCCCTTCTATTTATAGCCCACCTCAAAAATCCAACCGTTATGTGCAACTAGCACACTTTCTGCGCACACGCGGATGGTCCACGCCCTAAGGCCGGACGGTCCGCCGTACAAGTAACGACTATTTTTCCCGTTTGAAATATGTCAGAGCTGTCAGAAATGCGAGTTCCGAATAGTCCGCCAACCTTGGCCGGACCGTCCGGGGCCTGGCAACTTGAAGCACCAGAGCTCTGACCACGAAGGATTAACACACGCGGACCGTCCGCCATACAAGGTCGTACGGTCCGTGACCTGGGAGTTAGTACTGTCTGGGCTTAGGCTCTGGATAGTCCGTAGTACAAACACCCAAAAACACACAGTCCCTGTCCAAATCCATTTGGCACTCGCTGACGGTCCGCCGACCCTGGCCGGACAGTCCGCACAATAATACAGGGACTGTGCAGAGAGCAATCTTCTCTGGTCAGGACTGCGAATGGTCAAGCCCCAAGGCCTGGACGGTCCGCAGTACAAAAGTACAGGATTAGTCAGAAGTGCCCACACTTCTAACCCCACTGGATGAATCGCGGACGGTCCGGCTATCCCATGACTTAGCAACTTTTCAAACACGCTTTTGAAAAGATTTTTAACTCTTGAAATTAGAAGCGTTGTTAGTCCTCATGCAAATGCAACCACTAGATGCTCTATGAGGCACTAAGTTTTACACAAACTGAAGTCATTGACCCCTCTTAATAGTACAACCATCTATCCTACTAATCCGGTCAAATATCTTCTCTAAACTCCTGGAGACTGGCAAAAACAAAAACCTATGTTATACCTTTGCCTTCACTTGATCCACATCCAATGCTTATAAGTCTCCAAGATTTTTGTTCTATGTGGTCCAACATGCATTCTTTTTTCTCCAAGAACCGTTAGTCCACCAAGTAGTTGTCATTAATTACCAAAACATCACTAAGGGCCTAGATGATTCACACCCACACAACACATCCACGCGCGCTAGGCCTGGTTTGCCCTGACGTGCGGGCCCCGGGTGCAGACCCTTCTCTTTATCGCGCGCTTGTCTCACAGGAGGCAAGGGCCCACTTGTCATCGCGCCGCAACGTGTGCTAACCAACCCGCGCGCATGGCGGGCGGATCGTTGGAGCTCGGCTCCGTTCTTCCCTCGCCCTACATGAAGCCTCAGCCGCCGCACCCACGATCCTTTTGTCAGATCCACTGCCTGCGCCTAGCCGAGAGCGACGGGAGGGTGAGAAGAAGACAGACAGACAGAGAGAGAGAGAGAGAAGAGGACCACCGCCGGTAATCTTCATTCGTGCTGACGTCTCGACCTCGGCGTGTGGACGACGATGTGTGTCAGGGTTCAGGGAAGCTGACCGTGTCCTCGAGGCGGGCCCTGCGTCTTCACGGCGTGAGAAATTTCTCGGTGGACGGCAAGGAAAGCGCCGCGTCGCACGTCGTCGCGGAGTTCTTCACCTTCATCGACGTTTTCGGTGAGAACCTCCCCTCTGGTTTCGCTTTGGTCTCTGCGCCGCGTAGGTTAAATTAATTGCAATTTGGGCCACGGAATCGCCGATTCATAGTTCGCCGGAGGGAGGGCTCCGCTGAGTGGCTCATGTCCGCCACCCTGCTCCGGCCAGGGAGGGGAAAACCTACACTGGTCGTAGATCCATCAGTGAATGGCTGCGATTAAATCCGATGCGTACCGATTCGGGAGAGGGGATCGGAGCCGTCGAGATCCGATCGGGCGGATCTGGGAGGCTTCGGGTTGTTTAGAATTAGCATCTTAGATATCAGATCAGATGAATGGCGCTACGTACCATTTCATCACGATGGCGATCTAATCCTAGCCGTAGAATTTTAATTTGGTGGCCATGGATGCTTCATACCCCTTCGCTATGACAAATTAGCATAAGAGTCCCTCTGTTTTTAGGATATGAACCCGCAGTCCATGAGCAGTTAAGAAAGATTTAATCCAGGTCCCTAGAACTTACAGTTTCACCCATGTACTTGTAGGAAATAGTATGCGCAGTACAGGGCTCTGGTAAATGGATAAAAAGGATTATAGAAAATGATTTTGAGTATTAAAATAATTACAGAACTTGTTTAATTCATAGAAAATCCATTTTTATTCCTTTTTGATCCATTTCAGTTGCATTAATTTTGTTTTAATATTGTTTTTCACCTGGTAACTCTTTTCAGTTGTGAAATATAGATTAAAATTATCCACTTAACTTATTCTATACTAAACACTTAATAACTTCGGAAAATCGTAACTCCGAATTTAGTGATTCTCGAACCTACGATCTCATTACAATTCGTAGAATATTATTATGCAGTATGTTCTTATGTTTTGTGTGATGTTAATTTTTCCTATACCATGTTTGTTTGTGTTGCTACGAGTAGACGAGCAAGTGACCGAGGACCCCAGTACCCAGTAGGTGGAAACTGCTGAGCAAGAGCTCATTGAAGGGAAGTTGTGCCCTTGACCACTTTTACTTACCCAATAATGTTCTCTATAATCATTTTGGCATGCTTAGGCTTAATTTTGATGGGACCCAATGGTCACCCTAGTTTGGTCATCTTTACACCTTGCTTACCCCTGAACTTTTGGGTAGTCTTTGCTATTGCTATATGTGGTTTTGGGTGTTAAGATAATTATTACACATGCTCATGCTTTATTATTGTTATTCTATTATGTTCATGATAAGACTATTATGTTAATTGGAACATGGAGCTTAACTTGAGAAACACGTGCCACCACAAAGGTGGAATGGGACGCCCTTGGCTGACTAATTAGGAAAGCTAGTGGAGGTCTACCTTACTCGAAAGGGGCAACGACAGTAGGGGAGTTATCAGTGTAGGGAGGTTCTCGGGTTGATTTTGCTGTGATGGCTTTTTAGACGGGGATTCCTACATTGCGCTCCATAGAAAATGTAGCGGGTTTTCTGAAGCTAGTGGAACTTTGTAAAGGCCTCATAGTGTTTCACTGCATCGCTTCCTTAGTAGAGGTGTATGGGATTCATGACCCCTTGGCAGATGGGTAACATGACTTGTGGGTAAAGGGTACAACCTCTGTAGAGTGTAAAACTGGTATACTAGTCGTGCTCGCGTTCATGAGCAGCTCAGGACTCTTGCATGATTAATTTACATAATTAAATTCAATTTTTCATTTGCATCGCATTGTGCTTGTATTATTAATTTTGGTATATTAATACTCTGGTTTGGTATCTACTTACATGTAGTAACTGCTAATAAAATTTGACCAACTTATGATCAGCTTTAACCCTTATTTGTTGACCAGCCTTACACTTCACATGAGCTCCCACCTTTGGTGAGTTCATGCACATTATTCCCCACAACTTGTTGAGCTATGATCTTTTGTGAGTTCACCCTTGCGATACATAAACCCTCTCCACGTGAGAAGAACAGGTGGTCCAGGAGGAGGTCTACAATGAGGAGTATGAGCTTATCTAGGTGGCGTCTCCCAGTCAGCTTTATGGCACCAAAGAATAATATTTAGTTCGCTTTATTGTTATCATTTATTTTTGTAAGACACTTCCGCTATGTAATAATATTTGTGACATTTATCTCTATACACTTGGTCATTATATGTATTGTTCTTCTTTGGCGCACATATGGGACGCACTCGGCTTTATCCCTTAAATCTGGGTGTGACATAGTTGGTAGTTGGGGCAAGGTCATATTTTGGACCACCTACCCCCAAACCGGTCTATAAATATCCTCGTCCTATAGCGAGATGGGACACACATAACGAGAAGCTACAGTTCCCCTAGTTTGTCTCGTTGTGCAACTGAGCTCTCACCTACCCCCGAGTGTTTGGGTCCACCTGTTAGCCCAGCCGTGTGACAGTGCCCAATAGGTGGGCCCATCTATATAATATTAAATAATGTACAACATGGTGCCTTGAATACTGCGATGGACAAAGATCTTCTGCCTCATACACCGTGTGGATGTTATGACCAAGTGTGCCTCCGCCCTATTTGCTGGCTCGAGTGAGGTACGAAGGGGAGCTTGGCACGCTGACGTATGTAGTGGACGGCCATGCTGACGCGTGCAAGAGTTAATGTGATAGACATGAGCAGCCACCTCTAGTCGGCGCTGCAATGGGAGCACTTCTCGAGCCAATGGTTGCTCATGATGGAGCCACCCACGCGCGAGGCGCTGTGACATAACCGTTGCCTCGGTAACACGTGGAGTGGTTATTCGAGCCTACACAGCCTAAGAAAAGCATGCCCATGCCCTGAGCAGCGCGCGCCTTCGTCGCCCGCATTGAATATAAGCGGTCGAGCTTGCTTCTAGCCGAAAGCTTGTGCCATGCGCCCATGGGCCACATGGCGACACCGGACCTCTTCCTGAACGGTGAGCGAGGGCCAAGAGTGCACGTTGGCTTGAAGCTTTGGGACCCTCTTGGCGGGGGCCTAGAAGGTATACGAGGAGGTTCAGGAACCTCTTGTGGGGGTCCGGACGATACACGTGGCGGTCTGGGACCACCTAAGGGGTCCGAACGGCATATGTAAGGGTCCGGGACCCACCTGCGGGGGTCTGGACACACGACAGTTGTCACACCTGGATTAAAGGGCTAACCTGGGCGCAAATCAAATATGTGCTAGGATCAAGTCGCCCACATATGATGACTCATGGTACATAAACAAATGTGATATCTTTATTATATAATAGGAGTTCTGCACAAAATAACTAAATAATTACATCATATGAAGACAATGATCCTGCAACCATAGTTGCCTGGGAGACGATGGCCTAGAACTCCCACGAACTTATCATGGCATCATTCATGCTCCTCATCTTGCAGTACCTATCCTTGACCTAGGGGTGTGAGTACAGCAAGGGTGAGCTCACATATGTTCATTGCTCAAAAAGTTGTGGGGAATAATGTGCATGAGCTCACTTACGCTGGTGGCTCATGTGAAGTGTAAGGCTTACCAAAGAAGATGGTTAAAGCTGAGCATTGCTTTTAAAGTTGGTCAAAGTTTTATTAGCAGTTACTATGTACAAGCAGATACCAACCCAATTAAATAAGAGATCATAATTAATAATAAATTCCATAGTGCAATGCAAATGATAGATTAAGTATAATTCCACAAGTTACTCATGTGAGGGTCTGAGCCGCACATGACCGTGAGCACGGCTGATATACCACAGTTTTACACTCTGCAGAGGTTGTGCAACTTTACCCACAAGACATGTTTTCCGTTTAGCCAGGGTTAGAGACCATTAGACACTTCCAAGGTGAATGACTAGGGATCCACTGCGAGGCCTTTCTAAAGTTCCACTAGTTCGAGAAAACCCGCTACGGATTCAGGAAAAAAGAAGCATATGAATCCCTCGTCCGAAAGATAGTTCGACCCGAGGACCTCCCTATACTCTACAGCGACATGCTCCCCGCTTGCCTCTTTCGGGTAAGGTAATCTCTCCCTAGCTTTCCTAATTACTTGGCCAAGAGCGTCCCATTCCACCCTAGTGGTAGCACTGTTTTTCCGGGTGGTTCTCCATGTTCCAATTAACATAATAATCTTATCATGAACAATAATTAAACCAACAGTATTAATGAAACATGATCATAATTCAGATATAACATTAATCCCAAAACCAGGTAGAGCAATAGCAAGTCTACCCAATAGTTCATTTGTTTGCAAGATGCGGGGTAAACAAAACTAGGGTAACCTATTAGGTCCCATCAAATTAACCTGAGCATGTCACAGTGGTTAACATGAACATTATTAGGTAAAGAAGAGTAATCAAGGTCATAACTTATCTTTTTGGTGTAACTCCAGATACTTCTCCAATTTAGTCTTTAGGTGACTCGCAACCTTACTTCTATCATAACAATACATATAAATAGGCAAAGAGTAGATAACAAATAACATTATACCAAAATATAAAAATAAACAGTGTAAGAATATTTTACGCGCCGCTACGAGATCGTAGGTTCGAGAACCATTAAAATTGGAGTTAAAACAATATTTTTAGGCGCAATAAATCTAATAGATGTTGCATTTAAGTTAACAAGGTATTAAATCAAAATATTTGAGTTGATATTAATCACTTTAACAATTATTTATAAAAAGCGTAGGTTAGAACTATAAATTAGATTAACTAGATTGTCTAGCTAATTAACATTAATTAAATAAATATTTAAATAATTAATCCGTTAAAACATGGGTGTGATTAATGTTATTACTACGTACGCAAAATTAATATGAACCTAATGTAGTTTGAACAATTTTAAAAATTATTTTGACCTAGAAGATATTGTATTTTTTAATAAATTAGTAGGGCTTCATAGAAATAGGTGACATGACATAATTTGATTGATTAGATCAATTCAATAAAGGTGGGAAAGGTTTATTTACAAAGTCATGACCTAACTGTTACCAACTTATCATGATTATACCTATTTTGCATGTAAAACAATATGTGGTGGTGATTATCTATTAGGTGGAAAGCGTTATGCTTATTATGCAGGAAATACTATTAATCTATCACACCTTTCAATCAAACCCTTCTATCTCGCACTGCTGCTGGACATCACGGGTTTTTTTCGTGGATTGATGATAAATCACAGATCTGGTCGATAATTTTTCGCGAATTGACGATAAACCACAGATCTGGTCGATAAACTAGAAACGTGGTGACAGAGCTCTATTTTCTCTCGATGACTCGCAATCGCGTTGGCATATCTCTTGTTCAAGTTCTCGTGGACGATGGCCAGGGGCAGCGGTGGAGCGCAAGGTAAAAATGAGCTATGGCTGTGGAAAACAAAAAATGGATGGAGAAGTATATTGTGATTGTGATAGGAAAGATTTGAACCTGAAAACTATTACACACACATGTTACACAATAACCACTATACTACACATCTGCTTTAGGTATGGCAGCCGCCATATCTATACTACTTATTAAGAAGGTAAGAGTAGTCTGCCGTTCTGCCGTTCTGCCATCCTTCAATCTCCACCGTCCATCCCACATCACTGTTTTTCGTGCGTCGTCCGTCAGCCGCGTGCGTCGCCCCTTCCCCGTCCGCGCGAGCAACCACCTAGCTCCCTCTCCTCCCTCCCGTTCGCAGTTCTCTGCACGCTGCCAACCGCTCCCTCCCTCCGCCTCCACCTCCGTCGTCGGGCGCACCCTGCCCCCTCGCTCTGGACCTCCCCAAGAAGCGGATCCACAACCTGCGTTCTGCCATCGCGCCCGCAGTCCCCGTCGCCGAGCACAGCCGTCCTGCAGTCCCGCAATTCCGCCGCGCCCGCATTCACCGCGCCATCGCGCCCGCATTCACCGCGACATCGCAACCGCAGTCCCCTCCCCACGCCCGCAGGCAGCCGCCCCGCAGTCCCGCCCCGCCGCCATGAATGTCGATCCGCCCCCACCCTCCTCCATCGCAGCAATGTGAGTGTTCCTGCCTCCAGGATGCTCGGCCCTAACCGCGCCCTACCTCCCTCCCCCAACGCCGTTCATCTCGCCCCCGTTCATCCCGTGAAGCCATCCCCGCGCTCCCCTCCGCTACCCATCCATCTCGCCGTCGTCCTCGCCCACCCTTCCTCCCACGATGGGGAGCCCCATCCGCGACCTCCCTTAGTCCCCGTCGTACTCTTCTTTCCCCCGTTCATCCCGCCCCCGCCCGTGATCCCCTCCCCGCGCCGGATCTCGCCCCATGTCCACCAACGCCGACGTCCGTGACGGCGCGCCTGGGGCGGCGGTGGACGCGGCCTTCGCCAGGCGTGCGCTCCAGGCCAAGGCCCTCCTCGGGTACCTCTCCGCGCTGGCCACCAGCCCGCGTGCCGGGGGGCGACAGGGTGGACCCCGCCGTCGTCGCGGCGCAGCTGTTCCGTCGAGCGAACTGCATTGCCCGGGCGGCGCTCGCTGCTGTACACGCACCGCGCGCAGATGCCATTTCGGGGCCGGAACAGCCTCTGCTTTCCGCTGCTCAGCGCTGGCGTTCACCAGCATCTGATGCCTCGCAAGCCCAGCAACTCCAGAAGATCCTATCCTGTGGCGGGCTAATTGACGGCATGGGGAGCGACTTCAGTTACAAGTAATGCAACTTCAGTTACAAGTACTTATTGTTAATGTGATGGTCTTAATTTTATGGTCGCTACCATGGCTTGCAGTCTCAGGAACTTTTTTGCTGGGAAGCCAATTCCTTACTGATCTGAGGGACAACATTTTTGTTTGTGAAAAACTGTGGATAATTTTAAATATCCACTTTACAGTGATACAAGACATTGTTCTGCCACTGATTATAGTAAGCCTATACTAGATTGGCTTGAGAATTCCAGTGATGAGGTAGCATAGAAGTGTGATGCCATAACATTTGGCGCATGAAGGTTAGCTACTTGATGAACTCAATGGGGCAGTACGACTAGGGAGAACTCAAGAAGGTTAGCTACTTTCTCACACTCTTACCATCCGGCTATTAGTTGCTTTCGACCTTATTCCTGGTTAACTACTTGATGATCTCACCAAATCTGATACCTTATTGACGCTATTTGCTATGAGTGGGATCAGAGATCAAAATGGTTCCACATACCTTCAGAAAATCATGTATGCTCTGACATTGGCGCATGATTTATATATAAATTTCAGACCGCCAATTGCCTGATGTAGTTTTGCTAAAAAATTGGTTCCACAAACATATTTTCTTTCTTTATGTTTTGTAAAAAGTTGATTAAACCACAGGTCATGTGCAAATGTAACATGTTTTTGTAGTACTTCTTTAGGTTGCTGAAACAATGGCCAAGAATGGTAGGCTACTATTGAAATGCCCAGTGGTTCAGTCTGATGTTCAGGCTATGAAAGAAAAAAAAGGAGAGTTAAGGTAATAGCTTCTAAACACTTTAATGACCCATCTATATGACTATCAAATTCGAATCATCTTTGTTACTATTGTTATAATTTACAAGTAAAGGAATGCCACTCAGATTTATTTTAGGGAACAACAAGATGATCCTAGGCTTTGCTGAAGGCTTCCCAACAATGTTGAAGGATGAAATTGCTATGGTACTATTACTTCTCGTCTTTGCGTCCTTTTAACTTCTTATCCACCAATAACCAATAGGGTCCACTTGCTATTGTGGCCAGTTGTAAATACCAGTTCAATGAACAATCTTCGGTCAATATGAGTGCTTGCTTATGTGTCCTAAGGCCTTGGTATCATTCTCCATGTTCAAGTCCAAAAAATATTCTCTTTATGGAATCCTGCATTCCTCTGCATGTACATTATTATTTGATGGGACAGTGCTACAGTTACACTCTTATGATACATGCAAATTAGATAAGAGTATTTTATTGAATATTTACTAATATTGTTTACTCTTGGTTCATAAAGCGAAAAGTTTCCTAGATGTCATTAAAGTTGACTAATGGACCATGAACTGAACCTACTTTGAATATAAACATTTTCCAGTTAATTGCGTAAATAAAAGTATTGAAGTTTACTTAGCAATAGTACAAAACTATGTAAACTATGTTGAGATGCATTGTACATTCCATTTGATATAGCTCTTACACAATAGGATCATGATAGTTTTTTAAGTTGCGAGGCGAGGATTAATGATAATCTGGTTTTAATGCAAGGATTAGAAATAGTTGGTCTTGGCTATCACTGTTGTCACCAATTTACTCAGTAAAGCTTTTGTCAGAATCTCTACTACTTATTAAGTAAGCAATAGTAGTCTGCCTCTGACATGTTCTGCCAGAGGCTGTGTTCTGCCAGCCGTGTGTTCTGCCAGCCGAGCCCATGCGATAGCCTCAACGCAAGCTAGGCCCATGAGCCAGCGCAAAAAATACCACAAGTTAACACAAGCAAGTAAGAGCACATGAACACAACTGTTTCTTTTAAACAGGGAAGGTTTATAAGGTGGTACTGCAACATTTGGCTGGCCGGTATGGTATATTATTTGCACCACGGCGACAGTAGCCCGCGTGGGCCGAGTTATTTGGTTAGGCCCATTTGTCCCCTCTCGCGTCCGCTGTCCCTAACCCCACCTCCCGACGCCGTCGCCGTCCACACACACACACCACCCTCCGCACGACTCTCAGCAACCGACACCCACACACCGCCGTCACAGTCGCTCACGCGGGGATCTGCCCGCCGCACCTCTCTCCACCCCACCCGCCTGTCATCCCCGACACGGGAGATCCATCCGAGGCGGCCGGTCATGGAGGCGATGGCCCGGCAGCGCATGGTTTGTGGTGTGCGGCGGGTCCAAACTCCCCCTCGCGCTCCCTCCCGGTGACGGCCCCTCGCCTCAGCCGCTTGCGACGTCGTGCGACCACCTCCAAGAACCGGGGTGGTACACCGTTGAGGTGCAAATCTCTGCCTCTCCTCCCTGTATCTTGCAGGTGCTTGAGGTGATCCACCTCGACCACGCCAACGTGTCCAAGGTGAGATCTCGGTCCTGTCGTCCCGGTCTCAGATCTTTACTCCAACGTTTTGCCTAGATCTCAGGGATGTTCTTTTTGTTCGCTTTTTGTAGATGGAGTTGAAGGAGAGGCTCGCCAAGATGTACAAGGTGAAGGACCGCAACACCATATTTGTCTTCAAGTTCCGTGCCGGTTCCACTGGCTCTGGCCTCATCTACGACAACCTCGACTCCAAGAAGTTCGAGCCCAAATATTGCCTCATCTGGGTATGTTGTCGTCTAGCCCTTCCTTTTGTTGCGTGTAGATACAATGTTTTGATACTTGGATAGTAAAATGTCTGATTAAAATTTAGTACCGCTAGCATCATATATGCTACCGTTGTTTTACTTGGTCTTAAGTAAACCTTGTTGTTCTATCACTTTGTTTTTTTGGGAGCTTCATTGCACATGTGAAACTAGATATTGGCTATGACTAGCACTTCTTTTTCTGTAAATGGTTTCAGTGTTTCACATTGATATGCACTAGCAATATCGATTTGATTTTGTTTCTATGGTGGTGATTAGCACAAGTTCGCTAAGTGGCCGGAGAGGTTAAAGTTGATGGATTTGCACCCCACTAAGTCATGGTAAGTTCAGATTCTTCCTCAAGGGCCATTCACTGAATTTTCACCATTTTGTCTGCCTGTGCAGCATGCTTACACTTTGGTATGCTTGTTAGTTTGTTCTAACGGTGTCTATTGTGCCAAACAGACTGATGCTCATGCTGACTTTGTTCTCATGGATGGCTTTTAGGATCAAGTATGCAAAGTATATCTATCATGTTTCTCAAATAATCTAATACAACACTCATCAATGCTAACTCATTAAGATCTTGCTCTAATCTCTCACCCCCTGCCCCATTTGTGTTCCCGTAGGAATCAATTTCCTCACGATAGGTCTGGTGTCCTTTCTTTCCTGGGCAGAGAACGATTGCCTGATGGATGGTGATGATGGATGGATAAAGATGATGTGTTTTTTGTCAATTTTTTTGAACAAGTAAGCATCATATCCTTCAGGAATTTTTTGGCATGGAAATCCTAAATTATGGGCATATTGGTTTCTTACCTTGTTTCTTAAATGTAAACCTGAACCACCTAGGAGGAACCGTGTTAAGAAAAAATAAGCAATTGAACTTGGGTGGCTTAGTATTTACTAGAGTTCACTATTTTCTTCCTACATATTGTTCCAAATTCATTTGTTTTTGTACCATGATGTTTCACACAACAACCTCAGTTTGATTCAAGTCATCATTCTATGCGCGGGACCAATTATGTCCAGTAAAATATCCACTAAATACTTATTTTGATTTTATGCACTGGAACACTATTTGGTCTTTTTAGTCACATTGTGAGTGGGTAGTGTAGCCCATATGTGGTTCTATCCTATCTTCTGATTTGTTTGAACCATGGACAAAACTATCAAGCCTATTATTATTTTAGCTTTTCAAATGATAGGCTGGTATTTATGTGCATTATATCTCTCAACTGTCAATATAATGTTAGTGCGCACCGGAACACTGTTCGATCTTTTCAGTCACATTGTGAGTGGGCAGTGTAGCCCATGTGTCAATATGATGTTAGTGATAAGTTAGGACCTAGGTCCATATTCTGCCACCGTTTTGTTCTATCGGTCCTTTATGATTGTTCTAGCTTCCAATTGGAATTGAAAGTGGACGGATGCAAGGATCTTTTGCTTTCGAAAAATTACCTGATTAAGCATGCACATTATGTTTTCATACGAATATTTCCAAATATTTGTTAATGTACTTCAATCAATGCTTAACTTTGGTATCTGCAAGTTTGAAGATAACTAGAAGTCACTCTAACATGCTCTTGCGCACTCAGATTAAGTCATTTTTATGACTCGCATGCATTATGTTTCTACTAGCTTGCCATGACATTCAGTAACCTTTCATGACTATGTGACATATAAGTAATCAACAAGCAACTTCATTCAATAATATTTCATGACTGCGTGTGACATATAAGTAATCAACTGCATACTTGTAACAGAAAAATAATGTTGATTATTTACATATACATGTGCTACATTTATTTGCATAACAGAAATTTATGTACCTATAGAGGAGACATTTATTCATGACTATATTCATCAAATAGTTTGCTAGCATCCTTTCGTGAACAACCACAACTAGCATACACATTTCTTGCCTTATATTAGCAGTTTCATGGCGGGCACCTAATTAATTACCTAGCAAATATTGCTTGCATTGTAGTGTAAACTTTTTATCTGTTATTGAAAAAAATGAAATGAATGTTATCCATGGGGCACTTGGTCTAAATGTTTTCCCATTCAGTTCCCATCAATTTTGAGATTAATTTGTATATAATTCCCAGATTGTTCGAGTTGAACTCCAAGGTGCTGCTGCATTTCTTTTATTCTCGTCCGGTACCTCTTGTACTTCTTCTTGTTGAAGGTAACTGAAGGTTTTGAAATATGATAGTCTGTTTTACTCAGGACTTCTATTTGCTTATATCATTGCACTCTAGGTTCCACGCTGAAATTTCCTCAAAGATTTTGTAGGCATGTTTATGTGGTCACATCACTTGTATTTTATTCTTATGTACTGTAAGTGAGCTAGAATTCTGTGAAGATCTCAATTAGATACTCATTTCCCTTCCTCATGTAGTCATGTTATTTTGTTTAGACGATGCAGTTTCTATTGGCTCTTGACATTACCTCATCAGAGTTTTTTTTCTGCGCTATTGCAGTAACTCTATTTCTTAATCAACATCAACATGTCGCGGGAGGATAATGTTTACATGGCCAAGCTGGCTGAGCAAGCAGAACGGTACGAGGAAATGGTTGAGTACATGGAGAAGGTGGCTAAGACCGTAGATGTGGAAGAGCTCACCGTTGAGGAGCGAAACCTCTTATCTGTTGCCTACAAGAACGTAATTGGGGCCCGCCATGCCTCATGGCGCATTATCTCCTCCATTGAGCATAAGGAGGAGTCCCGTAAGAATGAGGAACATGTTATTCAGATCACGGAGTACCGTGGCAAGATTGAGGCTGAATTGAGCAACATTTGTGATGGTATCCTGAAGTTGATCGACTCTCACCTTGTGCCTTCCTCCACTGCTACAGAGTCGAAGGTGTTTTACCTCAAGATGAAGGGAGATTATCACAGGTTAGGAAGTGGAACATTATATTGTTAGGTTAATCCATATATAGTCTGTAATAATATTTCTAATTTGGTGCACTTTTTTATTTTTTGTTTTTCGATTGGAAGGTACCTTGCTGAGTTTAAGACTGGTGCTGAGAGGAAGGAAGCTGCAGAGAGTACAATGATAGCTTATAAGGCAGCTCAGGTTGGTTCATGTTATCATTGGCCATAACAACCTTGTATTTGATTATTGCTTAACTACTTTTAGTCAATAGTGGATATATTTTCCCTTAAGCACTGCAATTCAATATCTTTTAAAAAATGTCTGCCTTATACTTGTAGGATATTGCGTTGGTGGAACTGGCATCTACTCATCCCATAAGACTTGGACTTGCACTTAACTTCTCAGTTTTCTATTACGAGATTCTGAACTCTCCAGACAAAGCTTGCAACCTTGCCAGGCAGGTAGGTATCACATTTGTCTTTCTATTTGCTGTTGTAGCTTTCTGAGTTGTAACTGTCTTTTGTGTTGCTTGTTTGAATCTGGGCTGAAAGAAAAGGTGCAAAATTGAATGTGAATTGGTCTTCCAAAACTAAAACACAGAAATTTTACTGTTTCACTGCAAGTATTATTAGATCCTTCTGTTGCTTGTTCATCAGAGCAACTGGATGACTCTGCTGGTTCTATATGATTACTCATATGGGCTTTAGTTTCAAGTGGATTGCGGATTTCTTTTGTTTCAGTTCACTGTTGGACATCTGGGCACAATTGCATTGTTGGCTACGATATGTGCCTCTCTTCATGCTTTGGTAATGAGCATTTTTGGCACTTTTTGCCGCACGAACCAATACCTTATCTAGCAGTGGCAGCAGTAATTCATCGCCATACCTTTCTTATTAATATTATTGTTGTGTTGGTATGTTGATCTAGAAGAATCACATGGTATTTGTTGTTGATTGAGAAAGCTGATGATCATATGCTAGACAGCACGAATGCATGATGCGTACAATCTGAGGAGCGATTTTTTTATGGCACATGTGAATTTTATTCCTGATCAACTATTCTTTGCAGGTGTTTGATGAGGCTATTTCTCAGTTGGATACGCTTGGCGAGGATTCATACAAAGATAGCACCTTAATCATGCAGCTCCTGAGGGACAACTTAACCCTATGGTCCGCTGACAGCACAACGGTATCTCCTCGCTGCTCAATTTAGCATGTTTGTATGATACATTATTCATACTCACGGATCTAGAGTAATATTATGAAATTTTCCTCGGTGGCAGGAGGACGGCATCGAGGAGGGCAATGAGGCCTCGAAGGGTGATGCTGGTGAGGGTCAGTAGTCTGGTAAAACCTCGATTGATGGTTCGGCATGTTTTTGAAGTCCACTGTGTTGGAAACCATGTTCTAATAGAAGGCGTCTCCCGCTCCATGCATTCCAAGATTCTGTCCTCCCCCTCCCTCACCCATGTTGTAGGCTGGTAGTGGTCAAATTAGTTGGCCCTGGGTCCAATTGGACTGATGTATTGTTTACTGCTATTGAAGTCATTCGTTCTCGTTTTGCTCTTGCAGTGGATCGCTGTAGTCAGTTATTCTAATTTTTTTTTTACGTTTTTAGGCTACGGTTGGCAGTGATAAGCCATCCAATATACAAATGAAGACTAGATCTGCTGTTAGGAAGGTTCCTGTCAGCAGAGTAATTTCAAAAATCAAATCAAAAGGCAAAGCAGTTGTTCCAATTTCTGATGATGACAGCGATTTTCCAACTCCACTACAGGTGAAGGGAAAATAGTGAGATTTACAACTGATGTATGCTCTCTCATTTTTTATTTACTAATTCATTGTATTCAGTTATTGCAGTTTATTTTTGTGCCGGTCATTCCTTGTTAAGGTCTAACGAGCACAAAATTGTGGTCCATTCAGAAGTAATTCTCTGTGTTGAAATTTATCAGAAGACATGCCTTTGTTAAGGTAAACCTTATCCTTCAGTTACAAATACTTATAGTTAATGTGAAGGCCTTAATTTTATGGTCCTACCATGCCTGCAGTCCTAGGAACTTCTTTTGGTGGGAAGCCAATTCCTTACTGATCTAAGGGATAACATTTATTATTTGCCTGTTAAGATGATGGAGCTGGCTGGACAACACGGTCATTCTGGGTATTATATTATCGTGGTATGCTTTTCCTTTTTTGATAATTGAATTCTTTTCTGGATATTTGTTTTTGAAGAACTATGCATAATTTTTAAATCTCCATTTTCTATCTCATGATACGTTCTACAATGATACAAGACATTATTCTGCCACTGATTACAGTAAGCCTATACTAGATTGGCTTGACAATTCCAGTGATGAGGTAGGAGAGAAGTAGGATACCATAACATCTGGTGTTCTGAAGAAGCGGCAAAAGGACTTGCTGAGCGGTTTGAGTATTTGTAATGTGCCTAAACTTAAATCAGAGACAAGGCTACTGTTATGAGGGATAAGTGAGCCATTCATATTTTAGTGATGTGGCATGGTATTCTTTGCAGAAATCTCATCTTTGTGTATAGATTATGAAACATTTTCTTATAACAATGTAGCACACATTTTGTATATAAGTTATCATAGTATTATATTTTCCCGTTGCAACGCACGGGCACTCACCTAGTTACACATAACGAGTGCTCCGTCACTGGCAGGGGGTGCGTAAGGGGAATATTTATATCCCGACGTGGAAGGGCCTGCTTCTGCATACCGCAGTACCACAACAATTTTTTTTTTGCCTAGGATTCACGGCTGCGTAACAAATTTATGTTAGCGCGGTTATGGAAGAGTATTTTACTGGCGTCTTAGACCTCATGACAAAGGACGCGGTGAAGAACATCAGCCGCGGTGGTTACGATCCGATCGTTTCCTGATGAAGCTCTCGACCGAACGAATAAAGAAATACTAAAAAGAAAAAACAATACGATGGCAAGTGCATGTGGCTGGTTGTATGAGATTGCCCAATATATACAAAGTTTTTTTTTCTATTTATATTTTCCTTTGCACGTCCAAAGTTTTAAATTTGATTCAAATTAATTTTTTCTTTATTCACAAAATCAAATGCAACAACCAAAACTCCAGTATGCTCTGTAAATTAAACATTTTATTTAAATAATCCAAATGCATGATTCACACAAAATAGGTATTTTTTAGAAGAAGTGTATAACCTTTATCAAGATATGCTTTAACTTAAATCCTTTAGAGAGTACTTATAAATATATAGTTCAACAAAGTAATAATTAAATTCATATATGAATCATTTTATTTAATCTTTGTTAGTCAACACATTTATTTTAGGAGATGTTACTTGAAAGGTAAGAAGATTCTTATTTAAGATATTCTGTTTCAAAAACCTTAGAGAATTTTATGAATTTCCAAAATAGAATTTTGGATATTACAACAGTAGTTCATGAGCATTTTTATCCATATGACACATGGCGACATCGGACCCATCCCTGAGCGACGGGCGGGTCCCGAGGCCAATAGCCCAGTCAGACGAGTTCGGGCTCGACTGCTCAGGTCCTTAGGACGTGGTTACAGGTAACAATGCGAGTATCTGACCTTGTAGGAAGTGAAAGGGAATTAGGCTTACACCTAGTTCCTATATAATTTTGGTGGTTGAATTGCCCAACACAAATAATTGGACTAACTAGTTTGCCCAAGTGTATAGATTATACAGTTGTAAAAGGTTCACACTCAGCCAATAAAAAGACCAAGTTTTTGATTCGACAAAGGAGCAAAGTGGCAACCGAAGGCCCTCTGGTCTGGGAGCACCGGACTGTCCGGTGTACACCGGACAGTGTCCGGTGCACCACCGGACAGTGTCCGGTGCACCAGAGGACTCCAACTTCAAACTCGCCACCTTCGGGAATTTCCAGAGGCACTCGCGCTATAATTCACCGGACTGTCCGGTGTGCACCGGACTGTCCGGTGTGCACCGGACTGTCCGGTGTGCACCGGACTGTCCGGTGCGCCAAGGAAGGACGGCCTCTGAAACTCTCCAGCCTCGGGTTTTCATTTCAGGTGTTCCGCTAAAATTCACCGGACTGTCCGGTGTACACCGGACTGTCCGGTGCATCCTCGGAGCAACGGCTACTTCGCGCCAACGGCTACCTGCAATGGCATTTAATGCGCGCGCAGCGCGCGCAGAAGTCAGAGTCGCCCATGCCGACACACCGGACAGCAAACAGTACCTGTCCGGTGTGCACCGGACACCCAGGCGGGCCCACAAGTCAGAAGCTCCAACGGTCAGAATCCAACGGCAATGATGACGTGGCAGGGGGCACCGGACTGTCCGGTGTGCACCGGACTGTCCGGTGCGCCATCAAACAGACGGCCTCCACCAACGGTCAAGTTGGTGGTTGGGGCTATAAATACCCCAACCACCCCACCATTCATTGCATCCAAGTTTTCCACTTCTCAACCACTACAAGAGCTCTAGCATTCAATTCTAGACACACCAAAAGAAATCAAATCCTCTCCAATTCCCCAAAAGGCTTTAGTGATTAGAGAGAGAGATTTGCCGTGTTCTTTTTGAGCTCTTGCGCTTGGATTGCTTCTTTTCTTTCTCACTTGTTCTTGTGATCAAAACTCCATTGTAATCAAGGCAAGAGGCACCAATTGTGTGGTGGCCCTTGCGGGGGACGTTTTGTTCCCGGCTTTGATTTGAGAAGAGAAGCTCACTCGGTCCGAGGGACCGTTTGAGAGAGGGAAGGGTTGAAAGAGACCCGGCCTTTGTGGCCTCCTCAACGGGGAGTAGGTTTGCAAGAATCGAACCTCGGTAAAACAAATCTGCGTGTCTCACTTACTTATTCGCTTGCGATTTGTTTTGCGCCCTCTCTCGCGGACTCGATTTTATTTCTAACGCTAACCCGGCTTGTAGTTGTGTTTATATTTGTAAATTTCAGTTTCGCCCTATTCACCCCCCTCTAGGCGACTATCAATTGGTATCAGAGCCCGGTGCTTCATTAGAGCCTAACCGCTCGAAGTGATGTCGGGAGATCACGCCAAGAAGGAGATGGAGACCGGCGAAAAGCCCACTACAAGCCACGGGAGCACTTCATCGGAAGAGTCCCGCACCAAGAGGAAGGAGAAGAAGAAGAGCTCCTCCAACAAAGGGAAGGAGAAGAAATCTTCTTCGAACCACAAAGAGAAGAAGGAGAGATCTTCCTCCCACAAGCCACATCGGAGAGGGGACAAGCACAAAAGGATGAGAAAAGTGGTCTACTACGAGACCGACACTTCATCAACATCGACCTCCGACTCCGATGCGCCCTCCGTAACTTCTAAACGCCAAGAGCGTAAGAAGTTTAGTAAGATCCCTCTACATTACCCTCGCATTTCTAAAAATGCACCTTTACTTTCAGTCCCATTAGGCAAACCACCAACTTTTGATGGTGAAGATTATGCTAGGTGGAGTGATTTAATGCGATTTCATCTAACCTCACTCCACAAAAGTATATGGGATGTTGTTGAGTTTGGTGCACAGGTACCGTCCGTAGGGGATAAGGATTATGATGAGGATGAGGTGGCCCAAATCGAGCACTTCAACTCTCAAGCAACAACGATACTCCTTGCCTCTTTAAGTAGAGAGGAGTATAATAAAGTGCAAGGGTTGAAGAGTGCCAAGGAGGTTTGGGATGTGCTCAAAACCGCGCACGAGGGAGACGAGCTCACCAAGATCACCAAGCGGGAAACGATCGAGGGGGAGCTCGGTCGGTTCCGGCTTCGCAAAGGGGAAGAGCCACAACACATGTACAACCGGCTCAAGACTTTGGTGAACCAAGTGCGCAACCTCGAGAGCGTAAAGTGGGATGACCATGAAATGGTTAAGGTTATTCTAAGATCTCTTATTTTCCTTAACCCCACTCAAGTTCAATTAATTCGTGGTAATCCTAGATATACTAAAATGACCCCCGAGGAAGTAATCGGGCATTTTGTAAGTTTTGAGTGCATGATCGAAGGCTCGAGGAAGATCAACGAGCTTGATGATCCCTCCACATCCGAAGCTCAACCCGTCGCATTCAAGGCGACGGAGGACAAGAAGGAGGAGTCTACACCAAGTCGACAACCAATAGACGCCTCCAAGCTCGACAATGAGGAAATGGCGCTCGTCATCAAGAGCTTCCGCCAAATCCTCAAGCAAAGGAGAGGGAAAGACTACAAGTCCCGCTCCAAGAAGGATTGCTACAAATGTGGTAAGCCCGGTCATTTTATTGCTAAATGTCCTATATCAAGTGACAGTGACCGAGGCGACGACAAGAAGGGGAGAAGAAAGGAGAAGAAGAGGTACTACAAGAAGAAGGGCGGCGATGCCCATGTTTGTCGAGAGTGGGACTCCGACGAAAGCTCTAGCGTCTCCTCCGACGACGAGGACGCCGCCAACATCGCCGTCACCAAGGGACTCCTCTTCCCCAACGTCGGCCACAAGTGCCTCATGGCAAAGGACGGCAAAAAGAAGGTTAAATCTAAATCCTCCACTAAATATGAATCTTCTAGTGATGATAATGCTAGTGATGAGGAGGATAACTTGCGTTCCCTTTTTGCCAACCTTAACATAGCACAAAAGGAAAAATTAAATGAATTGATTAGTGCTATTCATGAAAAAGATGACCTTTTGGATTCCCAAGAGGATTGTCTAATTAAAGAAAACAAGAAACATGTTAAGGTTAAAAATGCTTATGCTCTAGAAATAGAAAAATGTCAAAAACTATCTAGTGAGCTAAGCACTTGCCATGAGATGATTGACAACCTTAGACATGAAAATGCTAGTTTAAATGCTAAGGTTGATTCACATGCTTGTAATGTTTCAATTCCCAATCCTAGAGATAATAATGATGATTTGCTTGCTAGGATTGAAGAATTAAACATTTCTCTTGCTAGCCTTAGAGTAAAAAATGAAAATTTAATTGCTAAGGCTAAAGAACTAGATGTTTGCAATGCTACCATTTCTAATCTTAGAGATAAAAATGATATTCTTCATGCTAAGATTGTTGAACTTAATTCTTGCAAACCCTCTACATCTATTGTTGAGCATGTATCTATTTGTACTAGATGTAGAGATATTGATATTAATGCTATTCATGATCATATGGCTTTAATTAAACAACAAAATGATCATATAGCAAAACTAGATGCTAAAATTGCCGAGCATAACTTAGAAAATGAAAATTTTAAATTTGCTCGTAGCATGCTTTATAATGGGAGACGCCCGGGCATCAAGGATGGTATTGGCTTCCAAAGGGGAGACAATATCAAACCTAGTGCTCCTCCTAAAAGATTGTCTAATTTTGTTAAGGGCAAGGCTCCCATGCCTCAGGATAACGAGGGTTACATTTTATACCCTGCCGGTTATCCCGAGAGCAAAATTAGGAGAATTCATTCTAGGAAGTCTCACTCTGGCCCTAATCATGCTTTCATGTATAAGGGTGAGACATCTAGTTCTAGACAACCAACCCGTGCTAAGTTGCCTAAGAAAACTCCTAGTGCATCAAATGATCATAACATTTCATTTAAAACTTTTGATGCATCTTATGTTTTAACTAACAAATCCGGCAAAGTAGTCGCCAAGTATGTTGGGGGCAAGCACAAGGGGTCAAAAACTTGTGTTTGGGTACCCAAAGTTCTTGTGTCTAATGCCAAAGGACCCAAAACCATTTGGGTACCTAAAGTCAAGAACTAAACTTGTTTTGTAGGTTTATGCATCCGGGGGCTCAAGCTGGATACTCGACAGCGAGTGCACAAACCACATGACAGGGGAGAAAAGGATGTTCTCCTCATATGAGAAAAACCAAGATCCCCAAAGAGCGATCACATTCGGGGATGGAAATCAAGGTTTAGTCAAAGGTTTGGGTAAAATTGCTATATCTCCTGACCATTCCATTTCCAATGTTTTTCTTGTTGACTCTTTAGATTACAATTTGCTTTCCGTATCGCAATTATGTCAAATGGGCTACAACTGTCTTTTTACTGATATTGGTGTCACTGTCTTTAGAAGAAGTGATGATTCAATAGCCTTTAAGGGAGTGTTGGAGGGTCAGCTATACTTGGTAGATTTTGATAGGGCTGAACTCGACACTTGCTTAGTTGCTAAGACTAACATGGGTTGGCTCTGGCACCGCCGACTAGCTCATGTTGGGATGAAGAATCTTCATAAGCTTCTAAAGGGAGAACACATTTTAGGACTAACAAATGTTCATTTTGAGAAAGACAGGATTTGTAGCGCATGCCAAGCAGGGAAGCAAGTTGGCACTCATCATCCGCATAAGAACATAATGACGACCGACAGGCCACTGGAGCTCCTACACATGGATCTATTCGGCCCGATCGCTTACATAAGCATCGGCGGGAGTAAGTACTGTCTAGTTATTGTGGATGATTATTCTCGCTTCACTTGGGTATTCTTTTTACAGAAAAAATCTCAAACCCAAGAGACCTTAAAGGGATTCTTGAGACGGGCTCAAAATGAGTTCGGATTAAGGATCAAGAAAATAAGAAGCGACAACGGGACAGAGTTCAAGAACTCTCAAATTGAAGGCTTCCTTGAGGAGGAGGGCATCAAGCATGAGTTTTCTTCTCCCTACACGCCACAACAAAATGGTGTAGTGGAGAGGAAGAATAGAACTCTATTGGACATGACAAGGACCATGCTTGATGAGTACAAGACCTCGGATCAGTTTTGGGCCGAGGCGGTCAACACCGCTTGCTACGCCATCAATCGGTTATATCTACACCGAATCCTCAAGAAGACATCGTATGAACTCCTAACCGGTAAAAAGCCCAACATTTCATATTTTAGAGTCTTTGGTAGCAAATGCTTCATTCTTGTTAAGAGAGGTAGAAAATCTAAATTTGCTCCTAAGACTGTAGAAGGTTTTTTTCTTGGTTATGACTCAAACACAAGGGCATATAGGGTCTTTAACAAGTCCACTGGGCTAGTTGAAGTCTCATGTGACGTTGTGTTTGATGAGACTAATGGCTCTCAAGTAGAGCAAGTTGATCTTGATGAGATAGGTGAAGAAGAGGCTCCATGCATCGCGCTAAGGAACATGTCCATTGGGGATGTGTGTCCTAAGGAATCCGAAGAGCCTTCAAATGTACAAGATCAACCTTCCTCCTCCACGCTAGCATCTCCACCAACTCAAAATGAGGATGAAGCTCAAGTTGATGAAGTAGAAGATCAAACATATGAGCCACCTCAAGATGACGGCAATGATCAAGGGGGAGATGCAAATGATCAAGACAAGGAGGATGAAAAGCAAAGGCCGCCACACCCAAGAGTCCACCAAGCAATCCAACGAGATCACCCCGTCGACACCATCCTCGACGACATTCATAAGGGGGTAACCACCAGATCTCGTGTTGCTCATTTTTGTGAACATTACTCTTTTGTTTCCTCTATTGAGCCACACAGGGTAGAGGAAGCACTTCAAGATTCGGATTGGGTGGTGGCGATGCAAGAGGAGCTTAACAACTTCATGAGGAATGAGGTATGGCATTTAGTTCCACGTCCTAATCAAAATGTTGTAGGAACCAAATGGGTCTTCCGCAACAAGCAAGATGAGCATGGTGTGGTGACAAGGAACAAAGCTCGACTTGTGGCCAAGGGATACTCCCAAGTCGAAGGTTTGGATTTCGGTGAAACCTATGCACCCGTAGCTAGGCTTGAGTCAATTCGCATATTATTGGCCTATGCTACTTACCATGGCTTTAAGCTTTATCAAATGGACGTGAAAAGTGCCTTTCTCAATGGACCAATCAAGGAAGAGGTCTATGTTGAGCAACCTCCCGGCTTTGAAGACAGTGAGTATCCTAACCATGTCTATAAGCTCTCTAAGGCGCTCTATGGGCTCAAGCAAGCCCCAAGAGCATGGTATGAATGCCTTAGAGATTTCCTTATTGCTAATGGTTTCAAAGTCGGTAAAGCCGATCCTACACTCTTTACTAAAACTCTTGAAAATGACTTGTTTGTATGCCAAATTTATGTTGATGATATTATATTTGGGTCTACTAACGAGTCTACTTGTGAAGAGTTTAGTAGGATTATGACACAGAAATTCGAGATGTCTATGATGGGGGAGTTGAAGTATTTCTTAGGATTCCAAGTAAAGCAACTCCAAGAGGGCACCTTCATTAGCCAAACGAAATACACTCAAGACATCTTAACCAAGTTTGGAATGAAGGATGCCAAGCCCATCAAGACACCCATGGGAACTAATGGGCATCTCGACCTCGACACAGGAGGTAAGTCCGTGGATCAAAAGGTGTACCGGTCGATGATAGGTTCTTTGCTATATTTATGTGCATCTCGACCGGATATTATGCTTTCCGTATGCATGTGTGCAAGATTCCAAGCCGACCCTAAGGAAGCTCACCTTACGGCCGTGAAACGAATCTTGAGATATTTGGGTTATACTCCTAAGTTTGGGCTTTGGTATCCTAGGGGATCCACATTTGATTTGATTGGATATTCGGATGCCGATTGGGCGGGGTGCAAAATCAATAGGAAGAGCACATCGGGGACTTGCCAGTTCTTGGGAAGATCCATGGTGTCTTGGGCTTCAAAGAAGCAAAATTCGGTCGCTCTTTCCACCGCCGAAGCCGAGTACATTGCCGCAGGCCATTGTTGCGCGCAATTGCTTTGGATGAGGCAAACCCTGCGGGACTACGGTTACAAATTAACCAAAGTCCCTTTGCTATGTGACAATGAGAGTGCAATCAAAATGGCCGACAATCCCGTCGAGCATAGCCGCACTAAGCACATAGCCATTCGGTATCACTTTTTGAGGGATCACCAACAAAAGGGAGATATCGAGATTTCATACATTAATACTAAAGATCAATTAGCCGATATCTTTACCAAGCCTCTTGATGAACAATCTTTTAACAAACTTAGGCATGAGCTCAATATTCTTGATTCGCGCAATTTCTTTTGCTAGATTGCACACATTGCTCTTTTATATACCTTTAATCATGTCTCTTTTATATGCTATGACTAATGTGTTTTCAAGTCTATTTCAAACCAAGTCATAGGTATATTGAAAGGGAATTGGAGTCTTCGGCGAAGACAAAGGCTTCCACTCCGTAACTCATACTTCGCCATCACTCCAAGCAACTCTCTATTCCTTGGGGAGAAATGAGCATCAAGGACTTCGTCTTTGGTATACTCTTAACTCATTTATTTCATGACCAAAGGGGAATATAGCACTTAGGGGCTCTAATGGTTCCGTTTTTGGCGATTCATGCCAAAAAGGGGGAGAAATGAGCCCAAAGCAAAAGGACCGCACCACCAACCAATTTCAAAAACTTAGTGTTGAATATTTTCAATTGGTATCCTATTGTGTTCTAAAAGGGAAGAAAGTAGCATTTCAAAAAGGCATATCAAAACCCTCTTGAACACTAAGAGGAGGATCTCTTTTAGGGGGAGTTTTGTTTAAGTCAAAGGAAAAGCATTTGAAACAGGGGGAGAAAATTTCAAATCTTGAAAATGCTTTGCAAAACTTTTATTCACTACCTTTGACTATTTGCAAAAGAACTTAGAAAAGATTTACAAAAGATTTTGCAAAAACAAAACATGTGGTGCAAGCGTGGTCCAAAATGTTATAAGTAAGAAACAATCCATGCATATCTTGTAAGTATTTATATTGGCTAAATTCCAAGCAACCTTTACACTTACATTATGCAAACTAGTTCAATTATGCACTTCTATATTTTCTTTGGTTTGTGTTGGCATCAATCACCAAAAAGTGGGAGATTGAAAGGGAATTAGGCTTACACCTAGTTCCTATATAATTTTGGTGGTTGAATTGCCCAACACAAATAATTGGACTAACTAGTTTGCCCAAGTGTATAGATTATACAGTTGTAAAAGGTTCACACTCAGCCAATAAAAAGACCAAGTTTTTGATTCGACAAAGGAGCAAAGTGGCAACCGAAGGCCCTCTGGTCTGGGAGCACCGGACTGTCCGGTGCACCAGAGGACTCCAACTTCAAACTCGCCACCTTCGGGAATTTCCAGAGGCACTCGCGCTATAATTCACCGGACTGTCCGGTGTGCACCGGACTGTCCGGTGCGCCAAGGAAGGACGGCCTCTGAAACTCGCCAGCCTCGGGTTTTCATTTCAGGTGTTCCGCTAAAATTCACCGGACTGTCCGGTGTACACCGGACTGTCCGGTGCATCCTCGGAGCAACGGCTACTTCGCGCCAACGGCTGCCTGCAACGGCATTTAATGCGCGCGCAGCGCGCACAGAAGTCAGAGTCGCCCATGCCGGCACACCGGACAGCAAACAGTACCTGTCCGGTGTGCACCGGACACCCAGGCGGGCCCACAAGTCAGAAGCTCCAACGGTCAGAATCCAACGGCAATGATGACGTGGCAGGGGGCACCGGACTGTCCGGTGTGCACCGGACTGTCCGGTGCGCCATCAAACAGACGGCCTCCACCAACGGTCAAGTTGGTGGTTGGGGCTATAAATACCCCAACCACCCCACCATTCATTGCATCCAAGTTTTTCACTTCTCAACCACTACAAGAGCTCTAGCATTCAATTCTAGACACACCAAAAAAAATCAAATCATCTCCAATTCCCCAAAAGGCTTTAGTGATTAGAGAGAGAGATTTGCCGTGTTCTTTTTGAGCTCTTGCGCTTGGATTGCTTCTTTTCTTTCTCACTTGTTCTTGTGATCAAAACTCCATTGTAATCAAGGCAAGAGGCACCAATTGTGTGGTGGCCCTTGCGGGGGACGTTTTGTTCCCGGCTTTGATTTGAGAAGAGAAGCTCACTCGGTCCGAGGGACCGTTTGAGAGAGGGAAGGGTTGAAAGAGACCCGGCCTTTGTGGCCTCCTCAACGGGGAGTAGGTTTGCAAGAACCGAACCTCGGTAAAACAAATCCGCGTGTCTCACTTACTTATTCGCTTGCGATTTGTTTTGCGCCCTCTCTCGCGGACTCGATTTTATTTCTAACGCTAACCCGGCTTGTAGTTGTGTTTATATTTGTAAATTTCAGTTTCGCCCTATTCACCCCCCCTCTAGGCGACTATCAGGAAGCGTACCTTAGTTACGGGGTACCAACATATTTGATTTTTTTAAAAACGAGTAAGAATGATAATCTGTTAATTTGTGTGTAACAATGTAGCTATATCATGTGTAGGTTCCAGTTTGGAAGTCAGACTTTAAGATTTAAATATCAAGTTTACACCTTAATTTTTTACAAAATTAATTAACTTTTTTGAAATGGATAAAAAGGCAATATACTAATTTATACGTAACAATGTAGATAAAAGTTATACCTTAAAAATCGACACTTATATTTAAAATGTCGTATTTAATAGTTAGCTAGATATTTATTAGCTAGCTAATTTAACTAACAAAATTTTAACTAACAAATTATTGGTTCTAGTATATTCAAACACCTTCTGTCTCTCTCGTTTCTCTTTGACGGCTCGACCCGTGTGGCTCTGCTCTGCTCGTACCGTCGTCGCTGACTCGCTGGCAGTGTCGTTAGAAAAACAGACCCCGCCGCACGCATATGCACGCACCCAAAAGCAGATTCTGCCACCTCCACGCGCCACCCTGCGTCTGCTGATCGGGCACTTCTCCCTGCCGTAATCTCTCTGTCTCGTCCTGTGCCTTTTGCCCGATTCTTGTCTAGTTGTCTTAGACTGTGTTCAGCGGTTCTCCCTAAATTTCTTCCCCTATATCCCACTCACATACCACGTCAGCTTTTTCTTCCCCCTATATCTCTACGCTCTACAGCGGTTCCCCCTATATCAAACCTCTATACCCCACTACAACTATAAAATAACATTTTCTATATATTTCTATCATCTATTATCATTTTTTTCAACTAACAAATACTGGCGCTCATCAACTTCGAGACAAGGAGGCAGGCTAGTGTGCCCCTCGATCTGGTGAACTTCTCTGCTCCACCCTACTACTACTGTATCGCGTAGAGGAGTATTTAGCGTCGAACGCTGCAGTGCAAAAGGGACGCTAAAGGCATAGCGGGCAAGGGGAGAGGGCACCGTTGAAGACGGTCTTAGGCTATCCGCAGCGGTTCCCTCTAAATTTTTCCCCCTATATCACTTTTCTGGGTCACATTATCAATAGTGTATCCCCTACTTTTTCATCTCCCGCAGTGGTTTCCCCTAAATACTCCCCCTATATCCCACTACAATATAAAATATCATTTTCTATACCTACTTTTCATCTACTATCAATTTTTCTTCTACTATTAATTGAAGGCGGGCCCACAGGAACAGTGGTAGGGGGGAGCGCGCGCGCGCTGCAGCTGAGGGGAGAGAGAAGAGTCCCGCGCGGTGGAGTGCGCGATAGCGTACTACGCTGCGGGCGATAGCGCGTGCGCTGTAGCCGGCATGCAAGCGAGCGCGCCGTAGCGTGCGGCGCTGCAGCCAGTCTTACCATCCGTCCTGACGTCCTGTGCCGTGTCCCCGCCGTGTGGGGCCAGAGACGGCGTGTCGCTCACTGGGATCACCAGGTTGCGGGGGGAGAGGTTGGCAAGCTATCAGTTGGACCCGGTCCTGACTCCTGAGTGATGAGTGCAGTAGGTTAGGATTGCGTGCCACCGAAGGCTCTGATCGCGTCAAACATGCACATGTTGTTCTTTTTCTTATTCCTATAGATATACTTTTCTGGGTATTTAGTTCTCCCGAACATCAAATATTTAAATATCAATATAAGTATTAAACACAAGTTTAATTATGTTTAACAAATTTGTCTCATCTTTTATTTTTTATCTGTGTAGTTAATTTTATAATTAGACTATATTTAAGTTTAGAATGGAAATAGTCATCAACGGTTAGTGAGGCCATCTATCTATACATCGGTACGTGTCTACGTGACTATATAACAGTATATATGTGATATAAAGTTAGTGGCACACTGATTAGATGTTAAATGGCGGAGGGGGAAAAATCAAGAAATATAGGAAAACCGGTAGTCTAATATTTAGAACTAAATTAGCCAACACAACTTTAAAAGATATTTCATTTACAAAACTCCTAATTACAATATGAACATCTTATTTTTGGTATTTGCTCCTTTTCTTTCTTTTTGGGTTCATCTTTATTTATTGACTAGGTAGGTGCCCGTGCGATGCCACGGAACATAAATTGCGAACCTCCAATGGACTTCATTTGAGACAAGTGATGCCCAAGAAAATAGGGGTAAATTGACATAGCTATCACTTGCATTACTTGCCCTATGCACGGAAGAATCTGACACAGCTATCACCCATGAAGATTTTCGGTTAACTTGTGGAACCGGACTTCATTTGAGACAAGACAACAATACCAGTGTTGAGCTTGCCACTCGGCCATGGCACACGCGAGAACACGGGATGATCAAGTAAGAACTGAACAGAATGCACTAATACAAAAGGATGGCTTGCGTTCGCTTCCTTGCTCCACAGGAAGCATAGCTGATATACAAATCGAGAAGCAATTTATGTTCCGTGGCATCGCACGGACACCTACCTAGTTATGTCATTATGTCTCGTTTACACCAGTTCCTCCACGAAGATCCGACCCATTAGTGATGAGGTGGGCTTTGGAATTTCATTATGTCTCGTTTTTTTTAATCTGTCCTTAGTTTTATTTCTCCGTGCTAGTAATAGATTTTACTATTTGATAGAGACAAAATGAGTCATCGTAACACAAATTTAGAAGTCTCATAAAAAATGTTTTTTAGCATCTAAAGATCATACAAATCAGATAAAGGCAAGGGCCAATTTCAAAGTGGCCTAAGAGCATCTCCAAGAGATTGCTAAAAGGCCCTGAAAAAACGTTTTTGAGGGAAACTCCATTTTCTCCGCCTCCAATAGAACCCGCATCCTTCCCCATTTATTCGCGGTGACGCTTCTCCGACGATTCATCCCGTATATTTGCATGAGGCAAAGTCTCCCCAATCATCTCACACCCGCACATCCCACTTGTTTGCCGCATTCTTTTCGACCTTGAGAGCCATGGCGGGAGAAGCAAGCTCGAAGTCGCCACGATGAATGTGTCGCGGTTCATGGACAAGCAGATCCAGAGCCGTGTCGCCTCCGTCTCTGCAGATGGTAGGTGCTGCAGACCATGCCCCCGCCGGTGTAGTGAAATTGTGGTTCCAGGGTGGAGGAGCGCCCCGACGTCCGTTGCTTTTGTCCTACTGGAGTAGAAGCATACCCTCTTGGTGGAGTAGAAGCAACATCACTTCTATAGTGATTTATTAAGTAGTAGTACTTCAGTTCAAATCGCTTGGCCTCTTGGCTCCTGTCGCCGGAAAAATAAATCAAGGCACATGGAACTAAGCTAGAAGGACAGTAGGAAAATAAAAGGGCAGCAAACCAGGCTTATTTAGCTGTGATGGCCCATGTAGGATGTTTCAAAAATATTAGGGTGTTTTTGTTTAGCAGTCTGCTGTGAGATTAATATTTTTTACAAATCTTTTTTTTTCAGCAGTCCCCAATACGAGATTTTGGAAACAAAATTTTAGCAATCTCTTGAAGATGCTCTAAGACATTGCCGTATTTGCAACAAAATATAGGGACGTCTCAATTTTTAGTAGAAGAGCAAGCTTTCGTGTGACCCTACCAACCCTCGAATCAAATGTTTATATTTATTATATGCTCGAACTGTTATAATAGTTACCAAATATCAGTGGCCAAAATGAAACTTACAAATCCAGCAGGAAAACAGACATACATAGTTATTATTGTGGCTAATCATAGAGTAAAGCAACAACGACGGCTTTAATACACGCGATGGTAATGGTGCAGATTCTTGGTCTTCTTAGGATGCAGAAGCACGGAGCTGAGTGTGGTACGACTCAGCAGCAGGACAGCCCTCTGTAGCTCCATAACCTGTTCCAAGATTCAGTTACACAAGACCTGGTCCTCGTTTTCTTGTTTAGGATGTAAGTTCTGAACAAGCACTTCTAGGCTTGCATCATCTTATGGAACAGGAGCTTCGAAATAATGGTCAGTGAGAGGTTACTTAGACGTCAACAATCTCTTCAGCAAGCATGTTATCTGCATGAAATGGAACATTAAATAGGTAAGTTAATAGTAATTACAGCACAATGGGGTTTGTTTATTTTTTCCCGACACACAAGTTCAGATAGACGAACCTTTTCTGAACTGAACTGCAGAACCTGCTGCTCTAGGACAGCTGGATCAAGCACACCAAATTTCTCGAAGACAGACATCATAAGAGAGGTAGATGCTGGCGCAACCTGGAGATCATCAGTGACGATAAACTTCAAGCAACCTTTCACAAAAACTCCATCCTCTGAACAAGTGGCGGCGGCGGTTTCAGTGTCACCATCGTATTTTGGGAACTGTCCAATGGACTCCATGACCTTACCACATTTGCAGACCGTGCCAGGGAACGAACTGAACGCGTTGTCGCTGAGAGCGCTGCACCGCGTGTCCTTGCAGACATAGACCACCCTTGGAACGCTTCCATCGACGTTGATCTTGAGGCGACAGCAGTGGCCGGAAGCCGCGTTGAGCAGTTTCAGAAGCATCGCCTTGCAAGCATTGGTTTGGAAGTACTCCAAGTTGAGGTCCTCCACGCTCTTGTACAGCTGGTCGAGACAACCCAACTGAGACTGCTTATCCAGCAGGCGGACCATGGTGCCGAGCGGCACGGTGAGGAAGCTGAAGAGCACGTCGACGAACTCCTTGTTGGACTCAGCAAAGAGCACCTTCTTCTCTTTGTCCACAAACAGCTTCACGCCAATGGTTGGCCCCTCTGGTTTAGCCATGGTGGATTGCTGGCGATTTGGCTCGAGGAAGTGGTACGGTCTCTTCTTGTGCTAGTACATGAAACAAGCAAGTGTGACCCCTTAAAATACCTGGTGCGTGCAGCATGCGCTGAATCGCCCTGGAATCTGACAGGTCACAATTCAGAAAACGAAATGACAAAAGTGTCTTTCCAGTTCGCATGAAGAGTCGGGCATTGAAGCTAATTTACTTCAGAAACTTCTTGTTTTCCAGTTTACACAAGTATAATACCACGGTAAATTATGTATAAATGTGTGTTATATTGTTATTTTAATCTAACTATTTCACCAGCACATTGCAATCATTAGTTCTATATATGATAGTAGAGTGTCGTGCATTGCGATAGAATATAAATCATTCAATGAAATATTAATTCACAACGATTACATGAAAATGAACAATATATATATTGTCATCAACCTCGCTAAAATCTTTACCAACAACCAATACTGAACCGATTTTGATGGGTTTTAGCTTCATGCATGTTCAAACACCAAAATGAGTCTTAGTAGCCCACAGTACATGCGGATAAGGCAAAAGGTTAAAAGGATTACTCCACACATATTAAATCAAATGATAAAGTGGGCCTAATAAGCCTCCACCTGTTCAAGAAGTAGAAATACACGTACAAGAAAGACCGTTCTAACTTGGAAGAAGGAAAAAAAATCAGACAACTATATCAACTGAACAAAGACATCAGGCGTCACCTGGCTGCTAGAACATCATTCATGGCTTCCTGCTCCTCCGGTTGGATGGTGATGTCCACCTTGTCTGACTTTTGATTCTTAAGCAGATCCACCAGCCACCAAATTTCTTTAGCATGAGATAAAAAAAGATCAATTGTATCAAATATCAGGGTGGCCAGTAACTATAGTCACCCAAAAGAGCAGTAATCATGTAATCCTCACTGGTGACAAAATTTGTTATAGTTAATGGTGGGAGTAGTTCTCTTGCACTCATATGATATCTTACTATCCGAAGCCTCCATCGCAAACAACCAAGTCTGCTTTGCATCCATCGAAATGCCTAATAACATGACACCAAATCCATACTAATTAGTCACAGCCAGCTAACTGCAGCAACAAAAACCTATACTTCTTTTGCGTCCGTCTCACCACATCCGTTGTCCGAGCATTAGTGATGTCGCCCTACACTTGCATAACACCTATCAGGGCCATTGGTTGCTAGTCAATCGCGATGATGAGAGGAAGGTCACCTTCCCTAGTAGCATAACACAACCGAACCAAGAAGAGCGAGACGAGGCCATTAGGTACCCACAACAAAACTATGCAAGGACAGACCGCTGCGCACTGGCACTGGCGCTTACTTGCAATTAGGATATTGTTTTGGTGGTACATATAGGTTCGGTCTCAAAACCTACAAGTGAGAATAGGGAATCAAGCAATCAATCAAAAAACTTTTATGGATGGGTTACTGGGCCTATGGGATTTGTGCTACCACCTTCTGGAGCTATGCAACACATGTAACTGCATGGTCATAGTTTTTTATGTGAACTAACTTCTGATTCACTTTAGACCAATAAATCTCATTGTGAGCTTCTGATTTTATTCTAGTATAATTCAAGGAAATGACAGCATACAATTTGATTTATCAGAGTGACCATCTATGTTGGCAACGAATGCTGCACAAACTGAACCAGCTATGTATACTGCTGCCTGAAGATAGAAGAATGCAAACATTTTTTTATACGGACGGACGGACCAGACATTGAAGATAAAAAAAAATTCAGAACAAAATTTGCTACATTACTGCAATGCTGAACGTTAACTTGTTTTGTAGTCACAAAGACACTTTTTGTTGAAAAATAAAGGGCATACCTCAGCATTTGGCAGCAGCAGTTGCAATGCTGAACGCATTAGTGGACACACACACAAGGAGCAGCCAGAGGAGTGAAACTGATGATGACAGGATGATTGTAATTATGCCAGATCCAAATACAAGTACCTTGCCTAGGCTTCAATGACTCCCATTCAAAATATAGAGAGATAATATAACCTTCGTATTCTGTGCATAGCAAAAAAAATCCCAATGCATTGCTCTAACTATGACATAAAGGTTTCTAACTATGGTGGTGCACATGATCCAATGAGCAAGTGAGAGAGTAAATGACTGGTGAGTGGTTGGTGTTTCAACATCAAGCAGCATGAACAGAAGGCAATGTGTCTGCCCTTCGGCCTTTGTCTCCTCCTTCAAAGCCGGAGAGTCTTACTCCCACGGATGCAGGCGCCCTCGATTCTGTGCATTAAACAATACACAATTCGTCGGATCTAGACACGACACAAGATGACCATGACAATAAGGATTCAAAGGAGGACCTAGGTGTCTAAATACCTTGGTGTATGGGAGTCAAAACAGAGGTGTACCAGCCCAATTGAATGAAAATCAGCCACCAGCCCACCAGACAATAGTTTTAGGTTCCACGTTCTTTCAGATTTTCACATGAATTGATAATAAAGAGCAAATACATATTGCCTTGTTTAGGATTATTGGACACACTGACGTGGAGAATACCCTGCACCCTTTGTAACCTCAGGTAAAAAAAGAAGGAAAACAAAAAAACTATTAGTAATGAAAATGTGCCCTCAATTATAATTTGTATGTAGCTTTTCACAGTAACAGACAGACTCATCTAGGTATGTGCTTGTGCGTTGCGACGGTAGTAAATTTTTTTATATGAAACATTTCTCTAGCCTTTCTATCTGGAGCGCATCCAGCACGTTCCATTTCTCTGTATACTTCAGATACATACTCGAGCCAAGAGCAGAATTATTTCAATGCTTTTAGATTAATCAGGTACATACAATAAAATCAGTTACTTTTATATTCGACCATCCTAATAAAAAAACAACTAAAATTTGAAACCTATATTCATGAGCTGAAAACAAGACCTTCCATAATCATAACCAACAGTTAATATTCAGTGCAGATTCTATACAAGAGACACCCAATAGCCTGTAAAAAATCACAAAC
This sequence comes from Zea mays, assembly GCF_902167145.1. Taxonomy (NCBI): domain Eukaryota; kingdom Viridiplantae; phylum Streptophyta; class Magnoliopsida; order Poales; family Poaceae; genus Zea; species Zea mays. The sequence continues at coordinate 84,465,007 of NC_050101.1, forward strand.
ACTAACGTTAACTCATGGCACTATTAGTATTTAACCAGTACAAAAAAAATAATTGCAATTCAATAATATGATAGGCAACATTTGCATAAAACCAGAGTGCAAAATCATAGCTGAAGAGGTGGTTTATCCAGATATCTACTTTCTCACTGATAACCTCCACCAGGCCATCGTCAGGCACGCCCCCACCAGGTCGGCGTCGGGGGAGCCCAGGCACGTGGACAGCGCCTCCAGGAACGGTCTCCTGATCCTGCTACGGCTGCCGAGTAGCGCCGCGGCCACGTGTCTCAGCCACGCATCGTTTTCGGCCGCTTCCTTGTCCTGGGCACCGCAAAGCGAACTTCAGAAACTACTCGTCGATACTGTGCTGTGCCTTCCTGTGTGTAAAAGGTGACCGGGTGTGCAGCACTGTACGTGTACAACAGCATCAGAAGTGGCAGTGGTGGCCCGTGAATGGTCGACGAAGCCGGCATGTTCCAGCATCCAGTCCTCTGCGTGAAGGTCGCCTGAGAAGCAGCAGCAGAGCTCTCCGAGTGCTGGGCACGGCAGTGTCCTCTGGCAGGCAGCATCTCAGAGAACGTGCGATGGTCTTGATCGCCTCTTCTCTGTACGTGCTGTTTCTGTTTGGCTCCACCTGCAATGCGTTTCAGTTAGAGTTCTCTGCAGACTATTAAATTCCCGGCGATGTCTGAGGCGGTAGCAAACGAAATACGATTTCGTGGAAGTGGAAATGTAAGCGTACAACAAGAAGAGATTCAGGGTTTAAAGCTGTATACCAATGCATCCAAACACATCAGTAGAACGGCGATTGGGGCTTGTTCTTCTGCGAGCAAGCTCCGGAGGTACTCCAACAGCACATCCATTGCCTCCACGACCGACTCTGCTCTCGATCCATGCAGGAGCAATTCAACCATTTCTCTCCTGTTCGAAATCAGAGTGTTGGTGGTGATCGGCAGTTAAGTGGCAGCACATATACATATGCTTTGTCATAATTTTTTAAGAAAAAAAACTCTGAATGAAACTGCACCTTCTTAAGCAGACCAGTTCCATGAGCAAACCCACTGCAGTTCTCCTTGCCGAAAGCACTTTACTCTAAAGAAGTCGCAGAATACTCGAGCCATCCATCTTTATAGCCACGTAATCCCTGCAGCTGCCTTCAGCCCTGATGCAAGACAGCAAATGCTCAGCCACCCGCGGCTACTCGTCACCCCTATCTTTAAACCATGCATATACACAACAGATCCTAAAAACCCATGAATTTCTATCGCATCACAGATCCAAATAACCTCTATCGAGCCATACCACTTGTGGGAGCTCTCTACGCAGAAGCTCTCATTAAAAAATTTGCCACTGGCGAAAATCAAAATTGATGTGAGCTACTGACTATTGAGCACAAAGATCTTGAAAAAAATACCTTTTCTCGCAGCAGGGATTTGAGATTGAAGATTTGCGTTGCTGCGCTCGGTCAGGTTCCTCTGCTCGAGGAGTCGCCGTGGCCTTGTGCCGCTGCCTCTTGCCATCGTGCGGGTAATGTGGGTGCGGGCGCGGCTCCCGCTAGGGTAGAGGCGACTGTGATCCGCGGGGCTTGGGGGTGTGCGCGGCGAGGGCGGGGGGTGCCGGGGCGGTGGGCAGGCATCTCCTTGCCTGTGGCGTTGGAGAAAGAGGCGGAGTCGAGGAGGGCAGCGACGGAGTACATGCGATGCGCCATATCGGCTCCTCTGCGCCAATAGTGGCGTCGCCCCAGTAAGAATGCATGTGGTCATTGGGTAGGGTTTTCTCTAGCGGCAGACGGATCTGACGCAACAACGTGTGGAGGTGAGAAGGCTCCCGTGGAGGCAGCAGAGGAAGAAGGTCGCGGGATGCGGGGCGGGGTGCGTCCACCGGCGGGATGCAGGCAGGAGGCAGCAGAGGAAGAAGGTCGCGGGATGTGCAGCACAGGGAGGCCGCGCGACTGGTGTGGCCAGGCGAAGCTGTTCGCTGAGGAGTAACCCACCGGCGAGCGAGTGAGGAGCTCGCACAGCAAGGACGCGACGAGCAGTAATGGCGGCGAGGAGGGGGCGACAGTGGTAGAGGAGAGGAGGTGCGCGACTGCCTGCGGGATGAGGAGCCGCCGCGCGAGAGCTGCCGCGTGACCGACGGAGAGGCTGTGGGCGCGGGCATCTCTAGGGTTTTTCCTAGATGGGCCGTTTACGATTGAATTGATAGATGGGCCTCATACAAGCCAGCCAAATAAATTCCATGTTCTCTACCGCGGCGCAAATAAATGGTACCATATCGCCTAGCAAAAGAGTGAAGTAGCAACTTATAAACGTGGCTGCTATAGAGAAAGCAATCAGCTCTTGTAATCAGTTAGTGGTATATTGTGAACATGTATTGAATTTTTGTGCGCGCGGATGGACGATCCAGATTGAACAACAGCGATGCGGATGGACGATCCAGATTGAACAACAGCGATGGACGATCCAGATTGAGCGAAGGCAGAACGGCAGGCTACCCTTAGAGCCTTAATAAGTAGTAGAGATGAGCACAAAGATCTTGAAAAAAATACCTTTTCTCGCAGCAGGGATTTGAGATTGAAGATTTGCGTTGCTGCGCTCGGTCAGGTTCCTCTGCTCGAGGAGTCGCCGTGGCCTTGTGCCGCTGCCTCTTGCCATCGTGCGGGTAATGTGGGTGCGGGCGCGGCTCCCGCTAGGGTAGAGGCGACTGTGATCCGCGGGGCTTGGGGGTGTGCGCGGCGAGGGCGGGGGGTGCCGGGGCGGTGGGCAGGCATCTCCTTGCCTGTGGCGTTGGAGAAAGAGGCGGAGTCGAGGAGGGCAGCGACGGAGTACATGCGATGCGCCATATCGGCTCCTCTGCGCCAATAGTGGCGTCGCCCCAGTAAGAATGCATGTGGTCATTGGGTAGGGTTTTCTCTAGCGGCAGACGGATCTGACGCAACAACGTGTGGAGGTGAGAAGGCTCCCGTGGAGGCAGCAGAGGAAGAAGGTCGCGGGATGCGGGGCGGGGTGCGTCCACCGGCGGGATGCAGGCAGGAGGCAGCAGAGGAAGAAGGTCGCGGGATGTGCAGCACAGGGAGGCCGCGCGACTGGTGTGGCCAGGCGAAGCTGTTCGCTGAGGAGTAACCCACCGGCGAGCGAGTGAGGAGCTCGCACAGCAAGGACGCGACGAGCAGTAATGGCGGCGAGGAGGGGGCGACAGTGGTAGAGGAGAGGAGGTGCGCGACTGCCTGCGGGATGAGGAGCCGCCGCGCGAGAGCTGCCGCGTGACCGACGGAGAGGCTGTGGGCGCGGGCATCTCTAGGGTTTTTCCTAGATGGGCCGTTTACGATTGAATTGATAGATGGGCCTCATACAAGCCAGCCAAATAAATTCCATGTTCTCTACCGCGGCGCAAATAAATGGTACCATATCGCCTAGCAAAAGAGTGAAGTAGCAACTTATAAACGTGGCTGCTATAGAGAAAGCAATCAGCTCTTGTAATCAGTTAGTGGTATATTGTGAACATGTATTGAATTTTTGTGCGCGCGGATGGACGATCCAGATTGAACAACAGCGATGCGGATGGACGATCCAGATTGAACAACAGCGATGGACGATCCAGATTGAGCGAAGGCAGAACGGCAGGCTACCCTTAGAGCCTTAATAAGTAGTAGAGATTGGGGAGGGAAAGATACGCTTCATCATTTCATTAACTAAAGAGAATCATTGCAATCGGTTCACAATCACGCTGGCAGCGACGAGGGTACGAGCAGAGCAGAGCCACACGGGTCCAGCCGAGCCGTCGAGGAGAGAGCGATAGAGTAGCACGTGGAGAAGTATAGTACTTTTTTTTCCCTTTCCATTTCGTCTCGTACTCGTCCCGGCTCGTTGCTGGAGGGAGACGAGGAGAGGAAATCTCCCGCTGACTTTTCCCGTGTCCGTGTCGTGTTGCCTGCGTCCGCCGTTGGCCAGCCGCGACCCGTCGGCATCTCCTCTCGGGTCTCCTCACCCGCGCGGGAGCGGGTGGTTGCTGCGGCGGTTGACGACTTGACGTTTAGTAGTAGAGAGGGACCCGGCCGGCAGTTAAAGCCGACGCGAGAGAACCGAGGCGAGAGGGGATATGGGGAACCAGGTCGGGGGCCGGCGGCGGACGAGCGCTACACGCGCCCGCAGGGGCTGTACCCGCACCCGGACATCGACCTCAGGAAGCTCCGCCGCCTCATCCTCGAGGCCAAGCTCGCGCCCTGCCACCCTGGCGCCGACGACGCGCGCGCTGACCTCGACGAGTGCCCCATCTGCTTCCTGGTAACCGAACCATCCTCCTCCGCCGTCTGCGCTCTCGTTGGTGGATGCGAGGAGCGATTACTTTTTCTTCGTTTGGTGCTGTCTCTGGTTTATCTGCTACTACTAATAATAACTTGGTGCTGCTTGCAGTTCTACCCCAGCCTTAACCGCTCCAAGTGCTGCGCCAAGGGGATTTGCACGGGTGAGAGCCTACTCTCGTGGTGCTCTTGGTGCGTTCGTCGGCTTTGGTTTCTGTTTTTAACCTGTCACTTATGCTCCTGCGCGCAGAGTGCTTCCTCCAGATGAAGTCCCCCACCTCGTGCAGGCCGACGCAGTATCCTGACCCAGTTCACATCAATTTGAATCCATGCTTTGTTGAGACTTGAGAGAGAGAGTTTATTCGGGAGGTCTCTGGTATTATTAAACTGTGCCGGTTATTGCTCAGTTGCAAAGCCCCTTAACTTACCTTGTACTGAGGTGTCCATATTGCAAGACGCTGAATTACGCAGTGGAGTACCGCGGCGTGAAGACCATGGAGGAGAAGGGCATAGAGCAGCTTGTGAGTGCCCATACAAACCGTTCTTTTGTTTCTGAGTTGTCCGCTTTGGCTTATTCTCGCCAGTTCTTTGGAATCGGGAATTTTGGGTAGGAGGAGCAGAGGGTCATCGAGGCGCAGATCAGGATGCGGCGGCAGGAGCTACAGGACGATGCAGAGCGGATGAAGAACAAGCAGGCTGCGCCTTTGAGTGACGTAGTAGCATCTGCACAAGTTGATTCTTGCAGTACTGACGGTGCATCAACAGTAGGTGTGTAGAAGTTTAGATTTTCCCTGTGTTTTCTTTTTCACGCATTCTGTTGTTTGATGTTGTTCAATCGCTGACCCTGTTTATTCTGTCGATAGCTGCAAGCAGTCCGCGAGGCAACGATGCTCTCTCGTCCGAAGTGCAGCGTTCGGAGTTGATATTGAGGAATTCTGAAGTCTTCCAACAGAGGAGGTTTGTACTGATTAGCTTATTTGTGCATTCTAGATGCACTAGTGCTTGTAGTGTGGTTACTGTTGCATTAATGCATTAGGATTGTATGCCCTTTCTAGATTCAGTTTTGTTGGAAGCATTGTGATTATTGTTGCATTGAATTATTGGGGATGATAAGTTCTGTAGGCAAATTAACCAATCATATCTTGTCTCTATTGGAAATTCCAATTTGACAACTTATAATATACTCTCCCGTTCCAAATTATAAGATGTTTCAGCTTCTCTTCGTACATAGTTTTTGCTATGCACTTAGATATACACGATGTCGGTATCTAGATATATAGTAAAAGCAATGTATTTTAAAAAATGCCAAAATGTCTTATAATTTGGAATGGAGAGAGTACTTTCTAGTAGTTTGTAGTTGGTCATGTATTGTCTCCTGCTGTCAGACATAGTGGTATGGCATTGGACAGCCATGTCAAATAATTAGCTAGCCATTGTCATGTTGATTCACATATCCTGCCGTGGCTGTGTACCATGCTGAATATATTAATTCAAGATTTTTGTTTGCCTCTTATTTGTATGTTAACCAAACATTTTGGAGATTCCCTTGAAACCTTGGTGTTGCTGCTCTAAATTAAAGAGAAATTGTTGTTGAATAAATAATTTAGTACTTCCCTGTTCAGCTGCATTAATATAACACAGGAGTTGCAGCCATGTACTATGTATTATTAACTCCATTATTATGCAATTAGTAAATTAGCATTCTGAATAAGAATCCGATAATTGGCTAAGTTTGTGAAGAGAAGTTTTATATTGGAGTGGAGGCCTGTGAAGGTATTTCCAATATGAATGCTGTTGTTTAAGGGTTATAGAATGTAGATATAACTTAAAAATAAGAACTATTTCACCTATTCCAAACCTAATAGATAAGGATGTTTGACTGGTAAAGATGTACAATTAGATGTTTCTGGCCACAGCAAAGGCTTATAATCTTAAGTCAGTTGTTGGGTAGGAAAGATTGTGTGTTTGACCATTTCTGCAGTCTACGTCATACCTGTGACATTTGGAGTAGAGTAGAGGCGTAATCATGTATTGCACGAGAAGCACATCATAAGAAAATACAATGTAGTCTAAACAAACCTGTCATCATCCCCTTTTTCCTCACATATTAACTGGGTTCCTTTTTTTACTATGAAAACAAATACTCCCTCCGTCCCAACTTAAAATTCGTTTTATCTTTTTACTGGATTCATACAATAATTAATGTATATATATATATATATATATATATATATATATATATATATATATATATATATATATATATATATATATATATATATATATATATATATATATAGTCTAGGTTCATAATCATCCATATGAATATAGACATAAAAACCTAGAGCTAAAACGACTACTATTTTGGAATGAAGGGAGTATATCATGATGTTGGGATTAATTATTTTCTGGTATATTCTTTTAATGCAGGGGAAATAATTTTGATGTGGATCTTGAAGAAGTAATGCTTATGGAGGCAATTTGGCTCTCTGTACAAGTACGTCAAAACAAAACAAAAAATCGTTCATCAATTGTAAATTTAGTCTCCTTTGAAAGGATGCTTGCCATGTCACAATATTGTGCTTTTTCTGATGGTTGTGGGAAATCCTAACCCTAACACAGGGTTGGGTGTTGTATTAATAGACTGAGTTAGCTGGGCCTAGCCCATTTCACAGAGGGGTAAACTCTAAACCCTAAACGGGTACTCTATCACTCCCCACAGTCTCGACTCTATCATGTACAGATGTTGAGACTGGATCGAAAGTCTAAAAATACACTCGACGGTAACCCCTTGGTGAAGATGTCGGCGAACTGCAGCGTGGTGGGGACGCTGAGAACCCGAACGTCACCGGCGGCGACAGGCTCGCGGACGAAGTGTAGGTCGATCTCCACGTGCTTCGTGCGCTGATGCTGCATGGGATTGATGGAGAGCTAGACCGCGTTGACGTTGTCGCAGTAGACGAGGGTGACACGCTGAAGGGGGTTGTGGAGTTCGTGGAGTAGCTGGCGCATCCAAGAGGCCTCTGCCACACCGTTGGCCACACTACGGTAGTCGACCTCTGCGCTGGAGCAGGAGACGACAGGCTGCCGCTTGGCGGCCCAGGAGATGAGGTTGGCACCTAGGAACATGACATAATCGGAAGTGGACCGGCGCGTGTTGGGACAACCAACCCAGTCAGCGTCGGTGTAGACCATGAGCTCGGACGTTGGGGATGGTGAAAGGGAAATGTGCCTGTCGGGGACCATAATTAGGGGTACCCTCAAGACGCCTAATTCTCAGCTGGTAACCCCCATCAGCATAAAGCTGCAAAGGCCTGATGGGTACGATTAAGTCAGGGATCAGTCCACACGAGTGACTCGATCACGCTTCACCCGAGCCTAGCCTCGGCCAAGGGCAGCCGACCTCGAGAGACTTCCGTCTCGCCCGAGGCCCCCTTTTCATGGCGGACACATCACCGGCTCGCCCGAGGCCTTGGCTTCGCTCAGAAGCAACCCTGACCAAATCGCCACACCGACTGACCAAATTGCAGGGGCATTTAACGCAAAGGTGGCCTGACACCTTCATCCTGACACGCGCCCCCGGCAGAGCCGAAGTGACCGCCGTCACTCCACCGCTCCACTGGCCAGTCTGACAGAAGGACAGCGCCGCCTGCGCCACTCCGACTGCAGTGCCACTCGACAGAGTGAGTCTGACAGGCAGTCAGGCCTTGCCAAAGGCGCCACGGCGAACTCCGCTCCGCCCGACCCCAGGGCTCGGACTCGGGCTAAGACCCGGAAGACGGCGAACTCCGCTCCGCCCGACCCCAGGGCTCGGACTCGGGCTAAGACCCGGAAGACGGCGAACTCCGCTCCGCCCGACCCCAGGGCTCGGACTCGGGCTAAGACCCGGAAGACGGCGAACTCCGCTCCGCCCGACCCCAGGGCTCGGACTCGGGCTAAGACCCGGAAGACGGCGAACTCCGCTCCGCCCGACCCCAGGGCTCGGACTCGGGCTAAGACCCAGAAGACGGCGAACTCCGCTCCGCCCGACCCCAGGGCTCGGACTCGGGCTAAGACCCGGAAGACGATGAAACTCCGCTTCGCCCGACCCTAGGGCTCGGACTCGGGCTAAGACCCGGAAGACGACGAAACTCCGCCTCGCCCGACCCCAGGGCTCGGACTCCGCCCTGGCCTCGGCCGAACGACTTCCGCCTCGCCCGACCCCATGGCTCGGGCTCGGCCACGGCAACGGAAGGCAGACTCAGCCTCGGCTTCGGAGGAACCCCCACGTCGCCCTGCCTAGGGCACAGACCGCCACGTCAACAGGAAGCGCCATCATCATCCTACCCCGAATCGACTCGAGTCACGGAGAACAAGACCGGCGTCCCATCCGGCCAGCTCCGCCGGAGGGGCAATGATGGCGCTCCACAAGCTCTATGACGACGGCGACCCCCAGCTCTCTTACGGAAGCAGGACGACATCAGCAGGGACTCGACCGCTCCAACAGCTGTCCCTCCACCAGGCTCCGCCGCACCTCCGACAGCCACGACATCACGCCAGCAGGGTGCCCAGATCTCTCCGGCTGCCACATTGGCATGTACCTAGGGCGCTAGCTCTCCCTCCGCTAGACACGTAGCACTCTGCTACACCCCCCATTGTACACCTGGATCCTCTCCTTACGACTATAAAAGGGAGGACCAGGGCCTTCTTAGAGAAGGTTGGCCGCGCGGGACCGAGGACGGGACAGGCGCTCTCTTGGGGCCGCTCGCTTCCCTCACCCGCGTGGACGCTTGTAACCCCCCTACTGCAAGCGCACCCGACCTGGGCGCGGGACGAACACGAAGGCCGCGGGACTTCCACCTCTCTCACGCTCGACTCCGGCCACCTCGCCTCTCCCCCCTTCGCGCTCGCCCACGCGCTCGACCCATCTGGGCTGGGGCACGCAGCACACTCACTCGTCGGCTTAGGGACCCCCCTGTCTCGAAATGCCGACAGTTGGCGCGCCAGGTAGGGGCCTGCTGCGTGCTGACGAACAGCTCCCCGTCAAGCCCCAGATGGGCAGTCTCCAGCAACCTCTCCGGCCCGGGACGGTACTTCGTTTCGGGACTCTTGAGTTCATGTCCTTCGACGGCAGCTACGACATGATACTTCTTCCACCGCCACGCGACTGCGACAATGGCGGCCGACAACCCGCCCGCCGGCGGCGGAATCGACGACGTCTTCCCCGTGTGGTGGAAGGGCAACATTCGGGCTCGCTCCGTTCTCTCCCCCGCCAACGGAGGAGGAGGCGGGGCCGTCAAGGCCAGGTGGGAGGCCGCGCTTCGTCGGCCGTCGAGCGAATCGACGCCCCCGACGCCCCGACGGAAGGCACGCCGGACGTCGACCTCGCGTTCAAGACGGAGGCAAGCGCCGTCCCCCCGCGGCACGCTGACCCCGAGCAAGAAGACGACGCCGGCGCGCTCGCGGAAAGCCTGCAGGACGTCGCCCTCGAACCAGAGATGACGGTGCAACCAGTCCCCGATGTGACTACGTCGCTCCTCGTCGACAAAAAGGTACCGACTAACTCCCATCTTGCGTCATTTCGACTCGGCCTCAACCCGCCAAACGACCTCGTTTTGGCGGGCGCTCTCATTGAGGCGAGTGCAACCCCACTGAGGTTCCGTATGCGGTCGCCTTGGGACCGACTGACGGACGTCTCGACCTACGGGCCCTCTGGGCCCGAGGAAGATGACGATCCCAGCATCGGTTGGGATTTCTCCGGACTTGGCAACCCCAGTGCCGTGCGGGACTTCATGACCGCATGTGACTACTGCCTATCCGACTGTTCCGATGGAAGCCGCAGCCTTGGCGACGAGAGCTGCGGCCCAAGCCGCGAATGTTTCCACATCGAGCTAGGGGATCCCTCCGAAGGCAACCATCTTGGCATGCCGGAGGACGGTGATCTCCCTAGGCCGGTGCCTCGCGCCGACATCCCACGGGAGCTAGCTGTGGTCCCCGCTCCAGCGGGGGGTTACGACCCACAACTCGAGCAAGTCCGCGAGGCGCAGGCCAGGCTCAACGAGGGAACAGGAGCGCTTGAGCCGATCCGTCAGGACGTCGGACAAGCATGGGTGGGCCAACCCCTGGCCGGAGAAATACGTCACCGGCCCCAAGGTCTCCAGCACCGCGTCGCCAACGATGTCAGGATCAGGCCGCCGCCCGCATCCAGCGGGGTTGGTCAGAACCTGGCAACCGCAGCAATGCTCATCCGCGCGATGCCGGAGCCGTCAACCACCGAGGGTCGGCGAATCCAGGGAGAACTCAAGAATCTCCTGGAAGGCGCTGCGGCCCGGCGGGCCGAGAGCACTGCCTCCCGAAGGCAAGGTTATCCCTCGGAACCTCATGCCGCGACTTCCCGATTCATGCGGGAAGCCTCGGTCTACACCGGGCGCACGCGCAACACCACGCCTGCGGCCCCGGGCCACCTCGGCAACGAGCACCATCGACGCGACCATCGGTCTCACCTCGACGAAAGGGTGCGCCGAGGCTACCACCCCAGGCGTGGGGGGCGCTACGACAGCGGGGAGGATCGGAGTCCCTCGCCCGAACCACCCGGTCCGCAGGCCTTCAGTCGGGCCATCCGACGGGCGCCATTCCCGACCCGGTTCCGACCCCCGACTACTATCACGAAGTACTCGGGGGAAACGAGACCGGAACTGTGGCTCGCGGACTACCGCCTTGCCTGCCAACTGGGTGGAACGGACGACGACAACCTCATCATCCGTAACCTCCCCCTGTTCCTCTCCGACACTGCTCGCGCCTGGTTGGAGCACCTGCCTCCGGGGCAGATCTCCAACTGGGACGACTTGGTCCAAGCCTTCGCTGGCAATTTCCAGGGCACATACGTGCGCCCCGGGAATTCCTGGGACCTTCGAAGCTGCCGGCAACAGCCGGGGGAGTCGCTCCGGGACTACATCCGGCGATTCTCGAAGCAGCGCACCGAGCTGCCCAACGTCACCGACTCGGATGTCATCGGTGCGTTCCTCGCCGGCACCACTTGCCGCGACCTGGTGAGCAAGCTGGGTCGCAAAACCCCCACCAGGGCGAGCGAGCTGATGGACATCGCCACCAAGTTCGCCTCTGGCCAGGAGGCGGTCGAGGCTATCTTCCGAAAGGACAAGCAGCCCCAGGTCCGCCCATCGGAAGAAGCTCCCGAGGCGTCTGCTCCGCGCGGCGCCAAGAAGAAAGGCAAGAAGAAGTCGCAATCGAAACGCGACGCCGCTGACGCAGACCTTGTCGCCGCCGCCGAGTATAAGAACCCTCGGAAGCCCCCCGGAGGTGCAAACCTCTTCGACAAGATGCTCAAGGAGCCGTGCCCCTACCATCAGGGGCCCGTCAAGCACACCCTCGAGGAGTGCGTTATGCTTCGGCGTCACTTCCACAGGGCCGGGCCACCCGCCGAGGGTGGCAGGGCCCGCGACGACGACAAGAACGAAGATCACCTAGCAGGAGAATTCCCCGAGGTCCGCGACTGCTTCATGATCTATGGAGGGCATGCGGCGAATACCTCGGCTCGGCACCGCAAGCAAGAGCGCCGGGAGGTCTGCTCGGTGAAGGTGGCGGCGCCAGTCTACCTAGACTGGTCCGACAAGCCCATCACTTTCGACCAGGCCGACCACCCCGATCATGTGCCGAGCCCGGGGAAATACCCGCTCGTCGTCGACCCCATCGTCGACGATGTCAGGCTCACCAAGGTCCTGATGGATGGGGGCAGCTGCCTCAACATCATCTACGCCGAGACCCTCAAGCTCCTGCGCGTCGATCTGTCCTCCGTCCGAGCAGGCGCTGCGCCCTTCCACGGGATCATCCCTGGGAAGCGCGTCCAGCCCCTCGGGCGACTCGACCTCCCCGTCTGCTTCGGGACACCCTCCAACTTCCGAAGGGAGACCCTGACGTTCGAGGTGGTCGGGTTCCGAGGAACCTACCACGCCGTGCTAGGGAGGCCATGCTACGCGAAGTTCATGGCCGTCCCCAACTACACCTACTTGAAGCTCAAGATGCCGGGCCCCAACGGGGTCATCACCGTCGGCCCCACGTACAAACACGCGTTCGAATGCGACGTGGAGTGCGTGGAGTACGCCGAGGCCCTCGCCGAGTCCGAGGCCCTCATCGCCGACCTGGAGAACCTCTCCAAGGAGGTGCCAGACGTGAAGCGCCACGCCGGCAACTTCGAGCCAGCGGAGACGGTCAAGGCCGTCCCTCTCGACCCCAGCGGCGACACCACCAAGCAGGTCCGGATCGGTTCCGGGCTCGACCCCAAATACGACGTACCAGCGGTGCATGAACCATGTGTTCGGCGAACACATCGGTCGCACAGTCGAGGCCTACGTCGATGACATCGTAGTCAAGACAAGGAAGGCTTCCGACCTCCTCTCCGACCTTGAAGTGACATTCCGGTGTCTCAAGGCGAAAGGAGTCAAGCTTAATCCTGAGAAGTGTGTCTTTGGGGTGCCCCGAGGCATGCTCCTAGGGTTCATCGTCTCCGAGCGAGGCATCGAAGCCAACCCGGAGAAGATCGCGGCCATCACCAGCATGGGACCCATCAAGGACTTAAAAGGGGTACAGAGGGTCATGGGATGCCTCGCGGCCCTGAGCCGCTTCATCTCACGCCTCGGCGAAAGAGGTCTGCCTCTGTACCGCCTCTTAAGGAAGGCCGAGTGTTTCGCTTGGACCCCCGAGGCCGAGGAAGCCCTCGGCAACCTGAAGGCGCTCCTTACAAAGGCGCCTGTCTTGGTGCCCCCGGCGGACGGAGAAGCCCTCTTGGTCTACGTCGCCGCGACCACTCAGGTGGTTAGCGCCGCGATTGTGGTCGAAAGGCAAGAGGAAGGGCATGCATTGCCCGTTCAGAGGCCGGTCTACTTCATCAGCGAAGTGCTGTCCGAGACTAAGATCCGCTACCCACAAGTTCAAAAGCTGCTGTATGCTGTGATCCTGACAAGGCGAAAGCTGCGACACTACTTCGAGTCTCATCCGGTAACTGTGGTGTCACCCTTCCCCCTGGGGGAGATCATCCAGTGCCGAGAGGCCTCGGGCAGGATCGCAAAGTGGGCGGTGGAAATCATGGGCGAAACGATCTCGTTCGCCCCTCGGAAGGCCATCAAGTCCCAGGTGTTGGCGGATTTCGTGGCCGAATGGGTCGACACCCAGCTGCCAACGACTCCGATCCAACCGGAGCTCTGGACCATGTTTTTCGACGGGTCGCTGATGAAGACGGGGGCCGGCGCGGGCCTGCTCTTCATCTCGCCCCTCGGAAAGCACTTACGCTACGTGCTGCGCCTCCATTTCCCGGCGTCCAACAATGTGGCCGAGTACGAAGCTCTGGTCAACGGATTGCGGATCGCCATCGAGCTAGGGGTCAGACGCCTCGACGCCCGTGGTGATTCACAGCTCGTCATCGACCAAGTCATGAAGAACTCCCACTGCCGCGACCCGAAGATGGAGGCCTACTGCGACGAGGTTCGGCGCCTGGAAGACAAGTTCTTCGGGCTCGAGCTCAACCACATCGCTCGGCGCTACAACGAAACCGCAGACGAGCTGGCTAAGATAGCCTCGGGGCGAACGACAGTCCCCCCGGACGTCTTCTCCCGGGATCTGCATCAACCCTCCGTCAAGCTCGACGACGCGCCCGAGCCCGAGGTACCCTCGGCTCAGCCCGAGGTACCCTCGGCTCAGCCCGAGGTACCCTCGGCACAGCCCGAGGTACCCTCGGCCCCCGAGGGCGGGGCACTGAACGTCGAGGAAGGGCAGAGCGGGGCCACGTCAGACCAAGATTGGCAGGCCCCGTACCTGCAATATCTCCGCCGAGGGGAGCTACCCCTCGACCAAGTCGAGGCTCGGCGGGTAGCGCGACGCGCCAAGTCATTCGTCTTGCTGGGCGACGAAGAGGAGCTCTACCACCGCAGCCCCTCGGGCATCCTCCAGCGATGCATCTCCATCGCCGAAGGTCGGGAACTGCTGCAAGAAATACACTCGGGGGCTTGCGGCCACCACGCAGCGCCCCGAGCCCTTGTCGGAAATGCTTTCCGGCAAGGCTTCTACTGGCCAACGGCGGTGGCTGACGCCACTAGAATTGTCCGCACCTGCGAAGGGTGCCAATTCTATGCGAAGCGGACACACCTGCCCGCTCAGGCTCTGCAAACAATACCCGTCACTTGGCCCTTCGCTGTATGGGGTCTGGACCTCGTCGGCCCCTTGCAGAAGGCGCCCGGGGGCTACACGCACCTGCTGGTCGCCATCGATAAATTCTCCAAGTGGATCGAGGTCCGACCTCTGAACAACATCAGGTCCGAGCAGGCGGTGGCGTTCTTCACCAACATCATCCATCGCTTCGGGGTCCCGAACTCCATCATCACCGACAACGGCACCCAGTTCACCGGCAAAAAATTCTTGGATTTTTGCGAGGATCACCATATCCGGGTGGACTGGGCCGCCGTGGCTCATCCCATGTCGAATGGGCAAGTAGAGCGTGCCAACGGCATGATTCTACAAGGGCTCAAGCCTCGGATCTACAACGACCTCAACAAATTCGGCAAGCGATGGATGAAGGAACTCCCCTCGGTGGTCTGGAGCCTAAGGACGACGCCGAGTCGTGCCACGGGCTTCACGCCGTTTTTCCTGGTCTACGGGGCTGAAGCTATCTTGCCCACTGACCTGGAATACGTCTCCCCGAGGGCGAGGGCCTACACCGAACAAAGCAACCAAGCCAGCCGAGAGGAATCGCTGGACCAGCTGGAGGAAGCTCGGGACAGGGCCTTACTACACTCGGCGCGGTATCAACAGTCCCTGCGACGCTACCACGCCCGAGGGGTCCGGTCCCGAGAACTCCAGGTGGGTGATCTGGTGCTTCGGCTGCGGCAAGACGCCCGAGGGAGGCACAAGCTCACGCCCCCTGGGAAGGGCCATTCGTCATCGCCAAAGTTCTGAAGCCCGGAACATACAAGCTGGCCAACAATCAAGGCGAAATCTACGGCAACGCTTGGAACATCAAACAGCTACGTCGATTCTACCCTTAAGATGTTTTCAAGTTGTTCATATGCCTCGCACCTACGCAAAGTTTAGTCGTCAAGGAAGGGTCGGCTTAGCCTCGGCAAAGCCCGACCCTCCCTCGGGGGCTAAAAGGGGGGAGACCCCCTCTGCGTCGAATTTTTCCTCGAAAAAGGATCTCTTTTTAGCAGGATTTCTTTCGTGCTTCTTGACTACTTCGGAAAGCGGATCCTGGAAACGACGGAGTACACGTAAGCAGCCAAGGCTGACCGAGCCGAGGGACTCCTACGCCTCCGGGATACGGATACCTCACTCATCACCTTCTGCGATAAGTAACTTGCGCTCGGATAAAGCGACTCCGTGGACCGAACAAATCTTCACGTTCGGAAGCTCTCCTGCCGAAGCAGTCCTTCAAGCCTTCTCGACTAAGTCGGGGACAGGGCCTCATGGACGGGTGAAAGTACGCGTAAGCGGCAAGGCCGACCGAGCCGAGGGATTCCCACGCCTCTGGGACACGGATACCTCACTCGTCCCTTCCGCGAAAAGCAACTCTCGCTCACACAAACATCCCTGTTACCGACAGAGTCCAGATGCTCGAAACAAGAGGAAAAAAGGCGCAGCTTCGCAAGCGTGGCGAGGGTGTGTTTTTTCTGGCCTCGGCGGCCGCAGAAAGCACACGCTACAAGATGATTTGATCCTGCAGGCTCGGGTCTTCATGCTGAAGGGAGCCGTAGCACCCTCGGCATCGACGACGTCTTCAGCAAAGTCCGACCCAGCCTCGGGCGGCGACGCGGTCCAGGGACTCCTCCGGGAATCCGGCCCGAGCAGGCGGCTCGACCGGTTACCCCTGGGGCCTCGGTCAACCGGCTTCCAAGGGCGCCAGCCCGACCCGAGGCCTCGACTGATCGACTTTGGCGTCGGCTCTGCTGACGGACAACACGGCTAGGCTCCGGCCAACCAGGCCCACGCGTCGAGCAACCGGCGCGCCAGTTGCTGCCTGCGAGCAACCGCACCGCCACTTGTGCCACCATCGCGCCTCTTCGGTTGCGGAGCCAATGCCGCGACTCGAGGCGACCCATCAGCGCCAGCCTGGCGCGTCGGTCAAAGCGACCGAAAGTGGGCCGGCAGTAATAGCGGTAGCAGGCGGGCGGGCGCAGCGGTCACGTCGTCAGCCAGGCTCACGTCCCATCCTGGGACAGCAAGAGAGCCTCCTCTCACGGCGTGGAGACGGTGCACCCGTGACCCGTTCCTCGAACGGATTGCACGCGCGCAACGGCCGCCCCGCCAACCACTCGCCCCGTCGCATTAACTCCGCGGCGGGACACGCGGCGCCTCTGGCAGGAGGAGCGCGCGACGCTTCACCTTCGCCGTAATAATCGCGTCAGAAAAGGTACGCCACGTCGTCCGATTTCGTATCCTTTTCCGTTTTCCTCTTTCTCTATCTCTTGCAACAGAGACCGGGAAAGGGGGATACCCCGAAAGGGATCCTTCTCCGCGAAGGAACCGGGCTCCGAGCCCCCCACTACTGATCAGGGGTTCGAAGGCTGGCCCTCCGAAGGGTTCAACAGCCGCCTCAGATCGCGTGGGCCCGACACCCACTACTGGTCAGGGGTTCGAAGGCCAGCCCCCCGAAGGGTTCTATGGCCGCCTCAGGCTACTCGGGCTCCGCGCCCATTACTGATCAGGGGTTCGAAGGCTGGCCCCCGAAGGGTTCACAGTCTCCTCAGACACCGAGCGAGGGATGACCAGGGGTACGTTCGATACATAACCAAGGCTCGAGCTGCGCTCCCGAGGTACCCTAGGACATTTCCGAGACCAGCGGGAACGATCTTGTAACGGAATCCCATCGGAGGGAGGCATCGAGCCCTCGGACCCCGTCGCCAGGGGACCGGGTCCGGCAAATCACCCGCAGGTACTTTTGGGCGTGCCTCTGGGCCCCTAGCCGACCCCCAACGAACGGGGCACGGACGTCCACTCGGATTACCCGCTTGCAGCTCACCGGAGACACCATGTTCGGTGCCCATCGAGGGTAACATGGCGCACTCCCCCCTCCTTGCGGAAAGGCGACGTAGGGGCGTATGTAAAAAGTCGAGTCTGTCCCTGATCGCCCTCTCGCCCTGTGCAGAGGCTCGGGGGCTGCTCTCGCAAAAACCGGCTCCGGCCAAATCGTTGACAGCGTCAACATACCAGCCCGAGAGCTTGGACCCCGACCGTGCACCCGGGCTACGGCCAGTTCGCATGAGGGAACGACCAGACCAGCCGAAGCATTGCGCGAGGTATTAAGACCTCGAAGGAGTGTAACCACTCCTCCGAGGCCTCGGGGGCTACACCCGGCGGGTGCGCTCGCGCGCACCCACCGGAACGAAATGCAACCGAGAAAGGCTGGTCCCCTTTCAAAAAAGTGCGACAAAAGCCTCCAAGCGAGTGCTAACACTCCCTTCGAGGCTCGGGGGCTACTGTCGGGGACCATAATTAGGGGTACCCTCAAGATGCCTAATTCTCAGCTGGTAACCCCCATCAGCATAAAGCTGCAAAGGCCTGATGGGTACGATTAAGTCAGGGATCAGTCCACACGAGTGACTCGATCACGCTTCACCCGAGCCTAGCCTCGGCCAAGGGCAGCCGACCTCGAGAGACTTCCGTCTCGCCCGAGGCCCCCTTTTCATGGCGGACACATCACCGGCTCGCCCGAGGCCTTGGCTTCGCTCAGAAGCAACCCTGACCAAATCGCCACACCGACTGACCAAATTGCAGGGGCATTTAACGCAAAGGTGGCCTGACACCTTCATCCTGACACGCGCCCTCGGCAGAGCCGAAGTGACCGCCGTCACTCCACCGCTCCACTGGCCAGTCTGACAGAAGGACAGCGCCGCCTGCGCCACTCCGACTGCAGTGCCACTCGACAGAGTGAGTCTGACAGGCAGTCAGGCCTTGCCAAAGGCGCCACGGCGAACTCCGCTCCGCCCGACCCCAGGGCTCGGACTCGGGCTAAGACCCGGAAGACGGCGAACTCCGCTCCGCCCGACCCCAGGGCTCGGACTCGGGCTAAGACCCGGAAGACGGCGAACTCCGCTCCGCCCGACCCTAGGGCTCGGACTCGGGCTAAGACCCGGAAGACGGCGAACTCCGCTCCGCCCGACCCCAGGGCTCGGACTCGGGCTAAGACCCGGAAGACGACGAAACTCCGCTTCGCCCGACCCTAGGGCTCGAACTCGGGCTAAGACCCGGAAGACGACGAAACTCCGCCTCGCCCGACCCTAGGGCTCGGACTCCGCCCTGGCCTCGGCCGAACGACTTCCGCCTCGCCCGACCCCATGGCTCGGACTCGGCCACGGCAACGGAAGGCAGACTCAGCCTCGGCTTCGGAGGAACCCCCACGTCGCCCTGCCTAGGGCACAGACCGCCACGTCAACAGGAAGCGGCATCATCATCCTACCCCGAATCGACTCGGGTCACGGAGAACAAGACCGGCGTCCCATCGGGCCAGCTCCGCCGGAGGGGCAATGATGGCGCTCCACAAGCTCTATGACGACGGCGGCCCCCAGCTCTCTTACGGAAGTAGGACGACGTCAGCAGGGACTCGACCGCTCCAACAGCTGTCCCTCCACCAGGCTCCGCCGCACCTCCGACAGCCACGACATCACGCCAGCAGGGTGCCCAGATCTCTCCGGCTGCCACATTGGCATGTACCTAGGGCGCTAGCTCTCCCTCCGCTAGACACGTAGCACTCTGCTACACCCCCCATTGTACACCTGGATCCTCTCCTTACGACTATAAAAGGGAGGACCAGGGCCTTCTTAGAGAAGGTTGGCCGCGCGGGACCGAGGACGGGACATGCGCTCTCTTGGGGCCGCTCGCTTCCCTCACCCGCGTGGACGCTTGTAACCCCCCTACTGCAAGCGCACCCGACCTGGGCGCGGGACGAACACGAAGGCCGCGGGACTTCCACCTCTCTCACGCTCGACTCTGGCCACCTCGCCTCTCCCCCCTTCGCGCTCGCCCACGCGCTCGACCCATCTGGGCTGGGGCACGCAGCACACTCACTCGTCGGCTTAGGGACCCCCCTGTCTCGAAACGCCGACAGTGCCCTTGGGCCATTTCTAAGTATTTTGGTGATTTAGTGTCCAACACAAGTGCTTAAGTAATAAACTATGTCAAATGAATGGAGAAGGTGCAAAACAATACAAAGGTATGATTCTAGACTTAGTACATTGGTTTTTGTGTACTAACATGTTTGTCTAAAGTATTAGAATCAGAGAAAATGCAATTGAAAAAGAGTGGCTCGAAGCAGCCAAGAGTCTGCTCAGTCTGGGTGCACCGGACAGTGTCCGGTGCGCCAGGCTGGCTCTGGCGAACTGGCCGCTCTCGGGACTTCGTCGGCGGCGTACGGCTAAAATTCACCGGACTGTCCGGTGAGCCAACAGTCGGCCGGGCCAACGGTCGGCCGTAGAATCCGCGCGCGACGCGTGGCAAGTGCCAACGGTCGGAAGGGGCACCGGACTGTCCGGTGTGCACCGGATAGTGTCCGGTGCGCCAACGGCTCCCAAGTGCCAACGGTCGGCTTCGCCAAATAAGGAAGGAGATCCGCACCGGGCAGTGTCCTGTGGTGCACCAGACTGTCCGGTGCGCCAGACGACAGAAGACAAGAATTGCCTTCCTAGAATGCACTCAACGGCTCCTAGCTGCCTTGGGGCTATAAAAGGGACCCCTAGGCGCATGGAGGAGTATAACAAGCATTCTCTAAGCATTCCTAAGCACCAAGGCTTCGATTCCGCGCATTTGATTCTTTGCGATAGCAATTAGAGCTTCATTTGAGTTGTGAACTCGCCGGGTTGTGTTGTGAGCTCTTGTTGCGACTTGTGTGCGTGGTGTCACTCTGATTTTGTGTCTTGTGTGTGTGTTGCTCATCCCTCCCTTACTCCGTGCTTCTTTGTGAACATCAAAGTGTAAGGGCGAGAGGCTCCAAGTTGTGGAGATTCCTCGCAAGTGGGATATAGTAAAGTGAAAGAAAAACACCGTGGTATTCAAGTGGGTCTTTGGACCGTTTGAAAGGGGTTGATTGCAACCCTCGTCCGTTGGGACGCCACAACGTGGAGTAGGCAAGTGTTGGACTTGGCCGAACCACGGGATAAACCACTGTGCCATCTTTGTGTTGATCTCTTTGTGGTTATTGTGTTGTGCAAGCTCTCCTCTCTAGCCACTTGGCTTAATTGTGCTAACTCCTAATCAAGTTTTGTGCATTAAGTTTCAAGTTTTACAGGATCACCTATTCACCCCCCCTCTAGGTGCTCTCAGATGGTCGGAGTAGGAGGCCGTAGTCGAGGGAGCCGCGGAGGTCACGTAGGATCCACTTGAGAACGGTGAGATGGGGCTCCCACGGGGTGTGCATATGTAGGCACACCTGCTGGACGGTGTAGGCGATGTCGGGCCTAGAGAAGGTGAGGTACTGGAGCGCACCGGTCAGGCTTCGGTAGGACGTCGCATCGGCGACTGAGGGCCCGTCGTCCTCAGAGAGCTTCGCCTGAGTGTTGACAGGAGTGGAGCAGGGCTTGCAGCCGGATATGCCAGCTCGCTCCAAGATGTCGATGGTGTACTGGCACTGGTGGAGGAAGAGACCCTAGGGCCGGTGCTCAGCGGTGATGCCGAGGAAGTGGTGGAGGGGCCCCAGGTCCTTCATCGCGAACTCCCACTAAAATACGACGATCGTGCGTTGTAGAAGGTCGACGGTGGATGCCGTGAGCACAATGTCGTCGACGTAGAGCAGGAGGTAGACAATGTCGTCGCCGCGCCGGTAGATGAAGAGGGACGTGTCCGACTTGATCTCGATGAAGCCGATGGAGGCCAAGTAGGAGGCGAAGCGACTGTACCATGCCCGCGACACCTGATTGAGGCCGTATAGGGAGCAGTTCAGCCGGTAGACCGAATTCGGGCGAGTGGCGTCGACGAAGCTGGTGGGCTGGCTGTAGTAGACAGTCTTCGTCAGAGTGTCGGAAGGCATTCTTGACGTCGAGCTAATGGATCGCCCAGTCCCTTGAGATGGCGAGGGAGAGGACGACGCGAACGGTGGCGAACTTGACGACGGGGTTGAAGGTTTCGTCGTAGTCCACTCCGAGGTGCTGGGTGAAGCCCCGAAGGACCCAACGGGCCTTGTAGCGGTCGAGGGAGCCGTCCGAGGTCAGCTTGTGGCATAAGAGCCACTTGCCGGCGTCCATGTTGGTGCCTGGTGGACACGGCACCAGGTCACAGGTGTGGTTGGCCAGCAGGGCCGCATAGTCCTCCTCCATAGCGCGACGCCGTTGGGGGTCGGCAAGGGCGGTGCGAACAAAGGAGGGGATCGGGAAGGCGTCCGGAGATGTGGCAGTCGTATCAGCTACCAGGATCAGCCGGTCGACGGTGCGGAGAACGCCGGCGGCGCGCCGAGTCACCATCGAGTGGACGTGCCTAGGGTCGTGGTGGATGGCGACCAGGTGGTACACAGGAGGCTTGGTGCTGGCCGTCGGGGCGTCGGGAGCCGTGGGCATGGCCTGCTCGCTGCGGTGGCGAAGCCAACCGCGCTCGTCGACGGGCCCGGGTTAGTGGGAGCCGAGGGAGTGGTGCGCCCGCGACGGTGGTAGACGAGGGCGGGGTCGGCAAAGCGGGTCGCGCTCGGCAACGGGGCCACGCGTGGCGCTGGCGTGGTCGACGTGGCCGCGCGTGGTGCAGGAAGAGACGTGAGCGGAGGTGTCGAGGCGGCACGCAACGCGGGTAGATGCACGAGCGGAGGTGTCGGAGCCGCGTGTGGTGCTGGTAGAGGCGCGAGCGGTGGCGTCTAAGCCTGGGGAAGAGCGGTTGGGAGTGACCGGGATGGAGGGGGAACCGGATCGGACTCGATGAGGGCGTCGAGATCAGTAGGTGGGGAGGAGCTAGCAAGGGGAAACACATTTTTGTCAAAAACAACGTGACGAGAGATGAGGATGCAGTGTGAAGCGAGGTCAAGACAGCGATACCCCTCGTGGTCAGGGGAGTAGTCAAGGAAGAGACAGCGAGTGGAGCGAGGAGATAGCTTATGGGGAGCAGTGGCAGAAGTGTTGGGATAGCAGGCACAACCGAACACGTGAAAGTGGTCATAAGAGGGGTTTGTGTCGTACAGGGCAGAGTGGGGAGTAGGGTGGCTCACTGCCTTCGAGTGAAGGCGGTTCAGGTGGTGTGTGGCGGTGTGCAGGGCCTCTGCCCAGTAGCTGGCAGGGAGAGACGCCTGGACGAGAAGGCAGTGGATCATATTGGTGGTGGTACGAATCATGTGTTCGGTTTGGCCATTCTGGAGAGAGATGTAGGGGCACGAGAGACCCAACTGGACGCCATGTGTGAGAAAGAAAGAGCAGGTGGCGTGGTTGTTGAACTCACGGGCCATTATCACACTGTAGGGCATGGATCGGACGACGAAACTAGGTGGATACACAGACAAAGAAGTGTGAGGGTGGTGAAAGTGTCAGACTTCAACCGAATAGGAAAAGTCCAAAGAAAATGGGAAAATTCATCCAAAATCACCAGATAGTATTTATATCCAGATAAACTGAGTACAAGGGAGGTCCAGAGATCACAATGAACTAGATCAAAAGCCTGCTCAGCCCTAGAAGTAGTGAATGGGAGACGAGTATGTTGGCCTTGCTAACAAGCATGACAGAGACCCTCAAAATTTCCCCTACTACATGAAAGATCTAAACTAATGGTGAGCTTGGTCATGACGTCGGGTCCTGGATGGCCGAGACGACGATGGTAAGTGGTGGAGGAGGTGGTGGAGACCAGGATGGGAGGTGGAGACACGCCGGTGGAGGAAGGCCGGAGCGTGTAGAGGGGTGAAAGGGAATTAGGCTTACACCTAGTTCCTAAATAATTTTGGTGGTTGAATTGCCCAACACAAATATTGGACTGACTAGTTTGCTCTAGTGTATAAGTTATACAGGTGCAAAAGGTTCACATCTAGCCAATAAAAAGACCAAGTGTTGGATTCAACAAAGGAGCAATAAGGCAACCAAGGGCACCTCTGGCTGGAGGCACCGGACTGTCCGGTGTGCACCGGACAGTGTCCGGTGCGCCCGTAGACTTCGTTTTCTACCCTTCGCCAGAGGACTTCGACTTGAACCCTTCGCCCTCGGGAATTCGCGGAGGCTGGCGCGCTATAATTCACCGGACTGTCCGGTGTGCACCGGACATGTCCGGTGCGCCAACGAACCGCGGCCTCCGGAACTCGTCATCCTCGGGTTTTCACGACAGCCGCTCCGCTATAATTCACCGGACTGTCCGGTGTGCACCGGACTGTCCGGTGTGCCAGCGGAGCAACGGCTCTCTGCGGCGCCAACGGCTCCCTGCGGAGCATTAAATGCGCGCGCAGCGCGCGCAGACGTCAGGGCTGCCCATACCGGTGCACCGGACATCAAACAGTGCATGTCCGGTGTGCACCGGACACCTCGGCGGGCCCACAAGTCAGAAGCTTCAACGGTCAGAATCCAACGGCAATGGTGACGTGGCAGAGGCACCGGACTGTAACTACTCGATCTCGGGTTGCTACTCGATCCTCGGCGACATTCATAAGGGGGTAACTACTCGATCTCGGGTTGCTCATTTTTGTGAACATTACTCTTTTGTTTCCTCTATTGAGCCACACAGGGTAGAGGAAGCTCTCCAAGATTCGGATTGGGTGGTGGCGATGCAAGAGGAGCTCAACAATTTCACGAGAAATGAGGTCTGGCATTTAGTTCCACGTCCTAACCAAAATGTTGTAGGAACCAAATGGGTCTTCCGCAACAAGCAAGATGAGCATGGTGTGGTGACAAGGAACAAAGCTCGACTCGTGGCCAAAGGGTATTCACAAGTCGAAGGTTTGGATTTTGGTGAAACCTATGCACCCGTAGCTAGGCTTGAGTCAATTCGCATATTATTGGCCTATGCTACTTACCATGGCTTTAAGCTCTATCAAATGGACGTGAAAAGTGCCTTCCTCAACGGACCAATCAAGGAAGAGGTCTATGTTGAGCAACCTCCCGGCTTTGAAGACAGTGAGTACCCTAACCATGTCTACAGGCTCTCTAAGGCGCTTTATGGGCTCAAGCAAGCCCCAAGAGCATGGTATGAATGCCTAAGAGATTTCCTTATTGCTAATGGCTTCAAAGTCGGCAAGGCCGATCCTACACTCTTTACTAAAACTCTTGAAAATGACTTGTTTGTATGCCAAATTTATGTTGATGATGTTATATTTGGGTCTACTAACGAGTCTACATGTGAAGAGTTTAGTAGGATAATGACACAGAAATTCGAGATGTCGATGATGGGGGAGTTGAAGTATTTTCTAGGATTCCAAGTCAAGCAACTCCAAGAGGGCACCTTCATTAGCCAAACGAAGTACACTCAAGACATTCTTGCTAAGTTTGGGATGAAGGATGCCAAACCCATCAAGACACCCATGGGAACTAATGGGCATCTCGACCTCGACACGGGAGGTAAGTCCGTGGATCAAAAGGTATACCGGTCGATGATTGGTTCATTGCTTTATTTATGTGCATCTCGACCGGACATTATGCTTTCCGTTTGCATGTGTGCAAGATTCCAATCCGACCCTAAGGAATCCCACCTTACGGCCGTAAAACGAATCTTGAGATATTTGGCTTATACCCCTAAGTTTGGGCTTTGGTACCCTCGGGGATCCACATTTGATTTACTTGGTTATTCGGATGCCGATTGGGCGGGGTGCAAAATCAATAGGAAGAGCACATCGGGGACTTGCCAGTTCTTGGGAAGATCCTTGGTGTCTTGGGCTTCAAAGAAGCAAAATTCGGTCGCTCTTTCCACCGCCGAAGCCGAGTACATTGCCGCAGGACATTGTTGCGCGCAATTGCTTTGGATGAGGCAAACCCTGCGGGACTACGGTTACAAATTAACCAAAGTCCCTTTGCTATGTGATAATGAGAGTGCAATTAAAATGGCCGACAATCCCGTCGAGCATAGCCGCACTAAGCACATAGCCATTCGGTATCATTTTCTTAGGGATCACCAACAAAAGGGGGATATCGAGATTTCTTACATTAATACTAAAGATCAATTAGCCGATATCTTTACCAAGCCACTTGATGAACAATCTTTTACCAGACTTAGGCATGAGCTCAATATTCTTGATTCTAGGAATTTCTTTTGCTAAGCTTGCACACATAGCTCATTTGAATACCTTTGATCATATCTCCTTTATATGCTATGACTAATGTGTTTTCAAGTCTATTTCAAACCAAGTCATAGGTATATTGAAAGGGAATTGGAGTCTTCGGCGAAGACAAAGGCTTCCACTCCACAACTCATGCTTTGCCATCACTCCGAGCAACTCTCTATTCCTTGGGGAGAAATGAGCATCAAAGAAAAGGACTTCATCCTTGGAGGAGAGAGTAAAAGCTCAAAAGCAAAAGGACCGGATTTCGTCTTTGGTATAATCTTAACTCATTTACTTATGACCAAAGGGGAAGAAATTACTTCAAGGGCTTATATCTCACTCAAAGTATCCGTTTTTGGCGATTCATGCCAAAGGGGGAGAAAGTATGAGCCCAAAGCAAAAGGACCGCACCACCCTAATCTTAAAAATTTGATGATTTTTCAATTGATAAATTTCAAAATTGGTATCTCTTTGTGTTCTAAAGGGGGAGCAAGTAGTATTTTCAAACTTGATATCTTAAAACCCTCTTGAACACTAAGAGGAGACTTTATTTGAGGGGGAGTTTTGTTTAGTCAAAGGAAAAGCATTTGGACAAAGGGAGAAAATTTCAAAACTTGAAAATGCTTTGCAAATCTCATTCATTTACCTTTGACTATCTTGCAAAATGACTTTGAAAAGAATTTGCAAAAACAAAACCCTTGGTGCAAATGTGGTCCAATATGTCAAAAACAAAGAAAACAATCCATGCGCATCATATGAGCATTTATATTGGCTCAATTCCAAGTAACCTTTGCACTTACATTATGTAAACTAGTTCAATTATGCACTTCTATATTTGCTTTGGTTTGTGTTGGCATCAATCACCAAAAAGGGGGAGATTGAAAGGGAATTAGGCTTACACCTAGTTCCTAAATAATTTTGGTGGTTGAATTGCCCAACACAAATATTGGACTGACTAGTTTGCTCTAGTGTATAAGTTATACAGGTGCAAAAGGTTCACATCTAGCCAATAAAAAGACCAAGTGTTGGATTCAACAAAGGAGCAATAAGGCAACCAAGGGCACCTCTGGCTGGAGGCACCGGACTGTCCGGTGTGCACCGGACAGTGTCCGGTGCGCCCGTAGACTTCGTTTTCTACCCTTCGCCAGAGGACTTCGACTTGAACCCTTCGCCCTCGGGAATTCGCGGAGGCTGGCGCGCTATAATTCACCGGACTGTCCGGTGTGCACCGGACATGTCCGGTGCGCCAACGAACCGCGGCCTCCGGAACTCGTCATCCTCGGGTTTTCACGACAGCCGCTCCGCTATAATTCACCGGACTGTCCGGTGTGCACCGGACTGTCCGGTGTGCCAGCGGAGCAACGGCTCTCTGCGGCGCCAACGGCTCCC
The DNA here is from genome assembly GCF_902167145.1 of Zea mays. Lineage (NCBI taxonomy): Eukaryota > Viridiplantae > Streptophyta > Magnoliopsida > Poales > Poaceae > Zea > Zea mays. Next base: position 84,491,868 of record NC_050101.1, read on the forward strand.
TGCGGAGCATTAAATGCGCGCGCAGCGCGCGCAGACGTCAGGGCTGCCCATACCGGTGCACCGGACATCAAACAGTGCATGTCCGGTGTGCACCGGACACCTCGGCGGGCCCACAAGTCAGAAGCTTCAACGGTCAGAATCCAACGGCAATGGTGACGTGGCAGAGGCACCGGACTGTCCGGTGTACACCGGACTGTCCGGTGCGCCATCGAACAGAGGCTGCCAGCAACGGTCACTTTTGGTGGTTGGGGCTATAAATACCCCAACCACCCCACCATTCATGGTATCCAAGTTTTCCACTTCTCAACTACTACAAGAGCTCTAGGCATTCAATTCTAAACACATTCAAAGAGATCAAATCCTCTCCAATTCCACACAAAACCCTAGTGACTAGAGAGAGTGATTTGCCGTGTTCATTTGAGCTCTTGCGCTTGGATTGCTTCTTTTCTTTCTCACTTGTTCTTGAGATCACAACTCCATTGTAATCAAGGCAAGAGGCACCAATTGTGTGGTGGCCCTTGCGGGGAAGTTTTGTTCCCGGCTTTGATTAGAGAAGAGAAGCTCACTCGGTCCGAGGGACCGTTTGGGAGAGGGAAGGGTTGAAAGAGACCCGGCCTTTGTGGCCTCCTCAACGGGGAGTAGGTTTGCAAGAACCGAACCTCGGTAAAACAAATCTCCGTGTCTCTCTTGCTTATTCGCTTGGGATTTGTTTTGCGCCCTCTCTCTCTCGGACTCATTTATATTTCTAACGCTAACCCGGCTTGTAGTTGTGTTTATATTTGTAAATTTCAGTTTCGCCCTATTCACCCCCCCTCTAGGCGACTATCAAGGGGCCCGAGCTGTCACATCGGGCGAGATGGGTCCTGGTGGCCAGATCCTTCACAGAAAAACCAGAGGGGTCAAACTCAATGGAATAAGAGTTATCGATGGTGAACCGACGAACAGAAAGAAGATTATGAGTGATGTTAGGGGCTATGAGAACGCCATTGAGATAGAACGGCCTAGGGAGAACCGATGCACCTACAGAGGTGACTGACAGAGTGGTACCATTTCCAACGACAATCGAGGAGGGGTGGGCGGAATAGATGGGATGGGATCAAGAGAGCATGCTTGCAGTGGGAGTGGTGTGGTAGGAAGCTCCGAAGTCTTCCACCTAGTCGGAGGGGTGGGGTCATCGCCATGGTGCTGAAGGCGGCAGTGAGGGAGGCGGGGTCCCATCCTCCAGCCAGTGGGAACCAAGGCGTTGAGGTGGTGGTCCATGGGGGCCGAAGCTGGGGCGGTGCCAGAGTTGTCGGTGGCACATCGTAGGGAGGCGTAGGAGGAGGCACGCTGTAGGGAGGTGCTGTCAGGAGGGCCAGCGCCAGAAGACGGGAGGCACTCGGGGCCTGGCCCAGCTACATGGAGATGGCCATGGTCTACGGGTGTAGAATGACGGCCATGCCTGGCCGCCACCTCGGTAGGAGGGACCACCACGGATGGAGCCGCCACCCTCGCGGCCGCCCTTGTGGGAACGACGACCTCCGTCGGTGGTGGAAACCGGACGAGGAGCCGTAGGGACCGCGGGAGGAGGGCGGGCAGGAGCCCCGGTTGACAGAGGGTGAGGGGCCTACCCCCCGAAGGCGCCTGACCGCCAGGAGGAGCGTTGTAGAGGGCCAGGGCCGGAGCGGGTGCCTCAGTCACCATGGTGAGCTCCTCGAGGAGAAGCTCGTTCCGCACGACTTGGAAGGTGGGAAAGGGCACGATCCTCTTGATGAGAGCCTTCAGGTGGTCGTAGCGGGGGCTGAGGCTACGCAGAAGGTTTAGCACCAAGGTACGATCGGCGAGCGGCTCGCCGAGGTCGCGGAGAGAGTCCACCATGCCCTTCATCTGGCAACAGTACCCCCCACAGAAAGATCCCCCTAAGAGAACTAGTGAAACTAGGCGTCGAGGTGGAGTGCCGAGCCTCTTGGTTCCCGAGGAACTATTCCTCGAGAGCGAGCCACACCTATCGAGCAGTGTCAGCCTCGTCGTAGATGATGTCCTGTAGCTCAACGGTGATGGTGCCGTGGAGCCACGAGAGGACCACACTGTCCATCAGGACCATGATGGAGACGGTGGGGCGACGAGGTCGCCGAGGATGTGTTCGGCTAGAGCATACAGTCGAAGCGTGAGGACCTGACCTCACCAACGAGGGTAGTGGGAGGACGCCGGGTCCAACATGATGGACATGAGGGACCGGTTGTTGTGCAGCCCGGCGGCCAGAGCATGGAGAGCGGCGATGTGGTTGGCGTCGAGTCCAGAGGCGAGGGGGCCCTCGAGAGTGACCGGAGGAGCCTCATGGGCGACCGGAGGATGGGCGAGGATGAGGCGCTGTGCCCGGTGGCCATTTGGGCGGTGAGGGCGGCCCCCATGGCACGCTCTTGCTCCAGGGCGAGGGACGCAGCACGCTCGCGCTCCTGCGTGGCAGCCACGACAGTCTGGAGAGTGGCGATGGCGGTGACCAACACAGAGTCGGTGGCGGGTGCTGTCGACGCGAGAGCAGTGAGGGTGAAGCCCGACGGGGGTCGACGAGGGCGCTGCTGCGCGGGTAAGAGGTTGCCGAGGAGAGGGCCGAGGCCGGCAATGAAGGGGGGTCATCCCCGACAGGTGTTCCGGGGCGTCGGAGCGCAGTGCTCGCTCCGGGGGTGAGCCAAAGAGCGCCGGAGGAGGGGAGCCCGAGTAGGGCGGCCTGGTCGGCCGATTGAGCAGACGTGGTGTTGCGGCGGCGCCAGGGGCCGCGCCTGCTGGTGGGGCGAGGAGGTGGCCAGGACGGGCAGCCAGGTGCGCGACGCTGGGTAGGGCGGCGCCGGCCAGACCCGCAGGCCGTAGCGACGGCGTCCAGATCGGTGGTAGCGGTCACGCCTGCGGCAGCGACCGCGTCAACGGTGGCGGCGGCAACAGTAGCAGGGGAGGAGGGGGGCGCCGGGCGTCGGGTCCATGGGGGCGGCCGGGAGCACCGGTGGCTAGTAACGGCCGGCGGGGAAGAGAGGGCTGACGGCTGCTGGTGGTGGCCGGCGTCGCAGGGGAGCAGCCAATGGCTGGGGAAGATAGCCACGACCTCAGGGGCCGACGGTAGGGAGGTGGCCACGGCACAGGGGAGCCGGCGGCGGGGAAGAAGGGGCCGGCTGTGGGGGTGCCCGAAGCTACGGGTGTGCACCGACGGCTAGGGGTTGGGGAGGGAGGGAGAAAAGAAAACCTAGCCCGATACGAAACCCTAACCCTAACACAGGGTTGGGTGTTGTATTAAGAGACTGAGTTAGCTAGGCTTGGTCCATTACACAGGGGTGAGAGGGTAATTACACGAGGTAAACCTCAAACCCTAAACGGGTACTCTACCAATGGTGGTAGTTTTACAATCTTCATTCGAATGATATCCCTGTTTCATTTCTTTATCTGTATGCATCTTCATGCTTCATTCATAATCAAATGATGCAACATCCTTTTGTGCGACTTGAGTTAAGAAATTGTTTCTCACCTAGACCTACATTGGTACCTATATTCATGTTGGATACACTTCCATCTATGTAACGGGTAGAAGCAGGATTAATCGCCTTGTCAAAATTATGATTACACTTATCCATCTTTTGATCTTTATTTTCTTTTGACAGGATCAGGAAGCTTTGGGAAATCCAGGATGTGTTAGCACTACCCCGTCATCAATTCCTTCGAGACCTTTGGATGGCGCTATGACAACGGCTGGTGAAGCAGCTTCTCCCGGTGGATTTGCTTGTGCAGTTGCAGCTTTAGCTGAACAGCAGCATATGCATGGACAGTCTTCTAGTGCATCGGCTTGCCAAACAACAAGGTTTGACATCCTTAGCAGATCAGACAGATCATTTACGGAGGATCTGAGTGTAGTTGGGAACAGTTCTTCAGACTCCAGAGTCGACGAACCGTCAAGCAGCAGTACGCACCGAACAGTAGAGGGTTCAAACGGCTGGTGGTCCGAGGTGGCTGAGGCTGGAACCAGGATCGCTGAATCTGATGTTACAGTGGAGGCTGGTGTTGGCAATTCGTCCACTTCAGCTGTGTCCAACATTGGCTCGGGCAGTGTTCCTGATAGCTTCGAGGAGCAGATGATGCTAGCCATGGCTCTTTCGCTGGTCGATGCGCGTGCTAGGGCAGGTTCTCCAGGGTTAGCTTGGCGGTAGCGTTTGTTAGTAGGCCATTTCACTCCCTTTATTTGTTCTTTTTCGGTTTGTGCTGCGTTTTGTTCTTATTGCCATTTAAAACGCAGGATTAGATGAGGAATAGGTTCTGTTGACGCTTTTTCGGAGCGCCAATCACTCAAGAAGAACCGGCGGCGGTGCCCTCTGCACAGGGGCGGACGGTCCGCGCGTAGGGGCCGGACGGTCCGCGGCCTGGTGCGAGGCGGCGGCGCTCTCTGGTCAGACGCGGACGGTCCGCGGCACAGGGCCGGACGGTCCGCGACCTGGTGCAGGAGCTCGGGTTCCCTGCCTGACAGCCGGACGGTCCGCGCCCTAGGGCCGGACGGTCCGCGCGTGCGCAGGGGCGGCGGTAGATCGCCGACGGCGCCTGGATCTCGCTCCCGGGAGGGACCCCGTCGGAGAGGGGAGATCCTAAGAGTTGTCTAGGCTCGGGCAGGCCGACCTAGACCCCTCTAATCGACGTAGAGTCGAGGAGAGGCGGAGAATTTGGGGATTGGAATACTAAACTAGGGCTAAACTAGAACTAGACTAGAACTACTCCTAATGCATAAGGTAAAACGAGTAATAGACTTGATTTGTTCGATTGTTGGGGGTTTTAATCGGCCGTAGCCCTTCATCTATATAAAGGGGGAGGTCTGGATCCGCTTCCAACTGATTTCCGAGTTAATCCCGCGGTTTTAGGTAACAAATCCCGCGAGAAACTAGGAACCCTAACTGACTCTGCGCACGCGCGGACCGTCCGCGCCACCACCGCGGACGGTCCGGACCGCGGACCGTCCGGCCTCCGGGCCGGACCGTCCTCACGGTCATTTTGGGTTCGAACATATGCCCCCCTGCCTTTTGGTGAAGGTTGACGAACCAAAAGCATATGAACTAAACCTGATGTAAGTCACCGGCTTTTCGATATGGAGATTATTCAATAAAGCACCAATATAAAGGCCGTTTCGGATTGTATCTTTCTCGGCCATGACTATTTGATCAATGGATCAAAAGGAATAGAATGGAGGTGCCCCCCAGTCTGGATAGACGAAGGGATTATACATGTACCATGAATTCATCATCGTGCCATTCCATGTTTGAACAGGATAATATACCGACGATGAGTAAATAGGTGGAAAGTACCCTGGTCTCATAGAATGAATAGGCGATGCTTGTTGTGTCGCCTTTTGGGCCGTTTTGTTTAACCGTTTTGTTTTAGCAGGTGGCCAGGGTTTCTTTGTTGACCGATCACGTGGAACAGTCTTTTTGCTAGCATTTTTGGAGAGCAACTGATCAAAAGTAGGATCGGCTTTGATCAGCCGATTATATGTGCTTTGACCTTGCGTCTTTTTCCTTGCTTTGTGTAGAGGTTGACGCCTTTGGTCATAGGGGGACTGTCCGACTGAGTTAGCCGGACCGTTTGTCTGAGCACCGGATCGTCCGCACGTAGGTGCCGGACCATCTACGATGTTCGGGCTAGGCTGATGTGTTTGGTTCATTAACTGTGCCTGCCCCCCAGTGTCTTCGGACTTTTTAGCCTTCTCGTCCGAAGCCTTTCGAGCAATCTCCTTTTGTGATATATCTGACATGCGGGGATCGCCAATGACGATACCCTTGCCTTTGCCTTTATCGGCCATTTCGGGCCGAACCAAGACCTTTTTGCATGTGAGTTCTATTGTATTAACAGGAAAGGGTTGTGTGTCTACTTGCATCTCCTGAAAAGCCAATCGACCCTCATTTATGGCCGATTGTATCTGTCGACGAAAAACATTACAATCATTGGTGGCATGAGAAAAGGAATTATGCCACTTACAATAAGCACGCCTCTTTAATTCATCAGGAGGAGGAATAGTATGAGTTAATTTAATGTTGCCGTTTTTCAGCAACTCGTCAAATATTTTATCGCATTTGGCAACATTAAAAGTAAACTTAACTTCCTCTTGTCGATTCTTTCGAATCGACTGTAAAGCAGAACACGCTGAAGGTTTAGCCTGTCCTGGCCAAACCAGTTCAGCGGTGTATACATCCGTGGATTCATCGTCCGAATTATCGTATCCCACTAAATGCATCTTATGGCTAGCCGATTTTGAGGTTTCCTTACTTCGGCTTTCACTGGTCATAGCCCGCTGGTGTAAGTGCACTAATGAAAAGAATTGGGTGCCATCTAATTTTTCTTTTAAGTAGGGTCGCAACCCATTGAAAGCTAGCCCTGTCAGTTGTTTTTCTACGACATGAATCTGAAAGCATCGGTTTCTAGTGTCCCGGAATCTCCGGATATAGTCATTAACCGATTCTTCAGGCCCCTATCGGACTGAAGCTAAGTCAGCCAATTCTAACTCATGTTCTCCTGAGAAGAAGTGTTCATGAAATTTCTGCTCTAATTCTTCCCAAGAGTTAATAGAGTTTGGTGGCAAAGCTGCGTACCATGCAAATGCAGTATCAGTAAGGGACAACGAGAATAAACGAACGCGGTAGGCTTCCCCATCAGCCAATTCTCCCAAGTGTGCTATGAATTGGCTTATATGTTCGTGTGTGCTTTTCCCACTTTCACCAGAAAACTTAGAGAAGTCTGGTATTCTAGTTCCCTGTGGGTATGGCACGGTGTCGAATCGGTGGCTATAAGGCTTCCGATACGATTGTCATGTACCTGACACACTAACACCGAGTTTGTCCCTGAACATCCCGGCTACCTCGTCTCTGACCCTCTCTGCCATGTCTGGCGACCATCCATTAAGTTTGTGGGTGGAGATTTCAGGTTGCCTGACATTACTCTGTCGGCTTTCCTCCCAGGTATGTTTGAGGTGTGTGTTAGGTGTCCTATTAATGTCACCAACTCCTGCCCTATACCCCTCAGGCTCTCTTGTGGCCGAATAGTATTCAGCCCTATGTCCATGAGGTGGTATGGCATGATTATAATGTGTTGCTGGTGGGGCACCATAATGTTGCTGCGATGAATGTGGGAACTGTGCGTATTGCGCAGCTCTCGGCTCTGCGTATGCATATCCGGACGGTCCGGCGTAAGAGGCCGAATGGTCCGCGACCTGGCCAAATGGTCTGAAGGTATATCCGGATTGTCCAGCCGTATATGGTGCTACGTGGGTACTCTCGTACCCAGACCGTCTGTCGTAAAGAACTGGATGGTCTGCGATCGGGCCGAATGGTCCAGGGCTGTGCCCGGACGGATCGGCCATATATGGCGTGACTTGGGCAGTCTGCGCATGGACTCGTGTAGAGTCGGATGGTCCAGCGTAATACGTCGGCCGGTTCATGCCATATCCGGACGGTCCGACGTAAGATGGCGGACGGTCCACAACATATCCGGACGGTCCGGCGTGATGCACCGGACAGTCCGTGATGGGGCCGAAGTGTTCAGGGTTGTACCCTGATGGTCCGGCCATGTACGGTGCGACCTGAGTGTTTTGTGTGCGGGCCTGCATCTGGTCGGACGGTCCGGCGAAATACGCCGGACGGTCCGCGGTATAACCGGATTGTCTGAGATGATGCTCGGACGGTCCGGTCGCGTCCAGTACCTGCCGCGTGCCTAGTGGTTGCGGCTGTGATGGTGACACGAAAGCGTGCATCGGCATACCATATGATGGCTGGGTCAAAGGTGACCCGTTTATAGCCGATGTGTTTGACGTGGGTGGCACTGTATTAGACTCTCGCGATGGAAAATTAGGAGCAGCTCATTTCTCGTATGCACGTAAATGCATTTTAATAGATTCATCTACATATCGCTTTAACTGATCTCCTCGTTGATCCATGAAAGTCGTAAGAGATAGATCTGGAGTACTTACAGCGGGACCCTGCAGTGGAGGTAGGAGAGACTCCATATCGATCTCCCCTTGACGGACGATCTTCTGGTGGCGATCCACCGTGAAGTGTGACAAGTACTTGTCCGCCGCCTCCTTGCACCGTTCGGAGAGTTTATGCAGCAGTTCCGCCTCTTCCTTGTCGCGTTGTTCGTTCCATTGCCGCATCACCTCCTTCTCATCGTGCATTACGAGGTCTTCAAAGGGCCTTTGGTCATCAGCCGGGAGCGCCTCCATGGCCGGCTTGATGATGTTGGTAGTGGAGATCTTGGTGTGATCCTTAGAACCGGCCATTTATGGGCCGATTTTTAGCAGATATAGACACCTATTCCCCAGCGGAGTCGCCAAAAGTATGTTGACGCTTTTTCGGAGCGCCAATCACTCAAGAAGAACCGGCGGCGGTGCCCTCTGCACAGGGGCGGACGGTCCGCGCGTAGGGGCCGGACGGTCCGCGGCCTGGTGCGAGGCGGCGGCGCTCTCTGGTCAGACGCGGACGGTCCGCGGCACAGGGCCGGACGGTCCGCGACCTGGTGCAGGAGCTCGGGTTCCCTGCCTGACAGCCGGACGGTCCGCGCCCTAGGGCCGGACGGTCCGCGCGTGCGCAGGGGCGGCGGTAGATCGCCGACGGCGCCTGGATCTCGCTCCCGGGAGGGACCCCGTCGGGGAGGAGAGATCCTAGGAGTTGTCTAGGCTCGGGCAGGCCGACCTAGACCCCTCTAATCGACGTAGAGTCGAGGAGAGGCGGAGAATTTGGGGATTGGAATACTAAACTAGGGCTAAACTAGAACTAGACTAGAACTACTCCTAATGCATAAGGTAAAAACGAGTAATAGACTTGATTTGTTCGATTGTTGGGGGTTTTAATCGGCCGTAGCCCTTCATCTATATAAAGGGGGAGGTCTGGATCCGCTTCCAACTGATTTCCGAGTTAATCCCGCGGTTTTAGGTAACAAATCCCGCGAGAAACTAGGAACCCTAACTGACTCTGCGCACGCGCGGACCGTCCGCGCCACCACCGCGGACGGTCCGGACCGCGGACCGTCCGGCCTCCGGGCCGGACCGTCCTCACGGTCATTTTGGGTTCGAACAGGTTCAGACTTGAAGAACTGGCCATGGTAATTGTGAATAGTGGGGAGTAAATCTGTACACTGGAGGCCAGTGATTTGGCTAATTGCACTTCTCTTATTTTCTTTCTTTCCCTTCCGTTTCCCGAGGAAGAAATTGGGTTCCTTCAGTCTCAGGCAGACTTGTGCCTTCAAAAACTGTGCCTGATGAAGTCACGGCATAACTCGCCCTCAACATCCAACATATAATCAGATGGTTTTTTTAGCAACGAATATTGTACAGGCAAGTTTTTGATATAACGTGCGAATGAGCATCCTAGACTTATAATTATAGAGTGTTTGGTTTGAGTAATAAATTAATCTATCATATTTTCACTCATCACTTTTTTTGGTTTATGGAACGAAATAAGACCATATTTTAATCTCAAAAGATAAACTTTAACAGCTTTTTTAGCTACTTTTAGCCATTTTGTGATCTAAATAGGAAAGCTAATGGTGGTGTGATAAAATTTAACACCTATTATCTCATAACCTGCTCAAGGGGTGCTAAAATGAGCAAAACATGTTTCAGGGAACCTCATTTTTCACTCATACCCTCTAACCCCATTATTTCTCTCCGTATTTGGGGCATGAGTGTCTTTTTATTTCAATATGCTAAACTTTATTAGAGTGGTCCAAAAATACCCTAATGAGCTAAACTTTAGCAATTCAATTCATATGACTAAAATTTAGTAAGAAGCTAAAGTTTATCTCGTGAGATTGAAACGGGCCTAAACTGATAATCACCGCCTTATTCTTTATAGTTAGTAATAATATAAGTAATATGGTTATCTCACCAAATTTAAGAAACATCACCTCATTTCAGATGTAGTGATTCTTTAAACCAATCACCCGTTTAGGAATCTATCAATAGTTGGTGAGAGATTAAAGTGCTAAAGCCTAGATGAGGTTTAGGTTTTCTTTTTCAGCTATTCTTGTCCAAATCGAGGTGGTTGCAGATCACGCTGCCACTGGAGCGTGGTTCAAGAGCGGCACCGGTGCATCATCACGTCGGCTGCAGTCTGCAGCACGATTCCACCTTCCGGATGACCATCACCGCGCCGGCGAGTGACGCCACGAGTTTGCTGACCTCGCCTGGAGGTTGGAACCGGTTCCCAGCACACGTACGGGTGCGTGTCGCCTGTCAACGGCCGCGCGCCGCTCAACGCGGCCGGTGACACGGACTGAATGAACTACTTCCAAGCAACCACTATTGGCCGCGTGGTTCTTCGTCCTCGTGAGCGCCTGCGGGGCCTTGCGGGCGTGGACATGTACAAGTACAACGGACTCCGGAGTCTGCAGGGGCAAGCGCGCGAATCAACCACTGGGCTCTATTTAGCTACAAGAAACTCTAGCCAAATCTGAACGCACGTGAACTGATAGCTGACCGAACTTTTCACATTCCATATATAATGACGTGCAGCCGTCATTAGCTCCTCTTTCTTCTCCCGGTCATAGTTTCCATAATCGCCTACACCACCAGAAAACCCCAACCCTCTCCGCGTGATTCCGGGAACCTTCGCCGACTCCGCTCCATCCGCCGCTCGCTGTCGATCCAGTCGCAATCGGCAGTTGAGCGACGCCTTCTTGTTGATTCCAATCCGCCCTCCACTATCCTCGCTGCTGCAACAGGAGACGGGTGTCCAGACCGGAGAAAAACCCAGTTTCTCCACCGACGCTACTGTTTCCCAATTCTCCGCCGTCGATCCACATTTCTCCGCCGTCAACGGGTGCCGCTCCAGCTTCAGTCCGACGGTAGCCCTCCCCCAACCATCTTCGGTGGTTTCATCATCGACGTCCCCGAACAACCTCCCCGAGGTTCTCCCGAACCCTAGCGAGCCGCAGTACCCACGATCGTCGTCGACCGTGAACAAAGGTAGCAAACCCTAAAAAGGTAAATCGATCTCCTGATGTACAAATGTGTTGTTTTTTGTTCATACTGCATTCTAAGGATTACGGCCGGTTACAAATATTTATGCAGTTGCATTAATATATTTACGCACATTTACATAGATGGTTATGCAAATTAGAATACATTTTTATGCATCTAAGTTATAGTTATTTTTACATAGATGATGTCTGAGTGGTAAAGGAGCAGTCAAGTAGTTGTTTTTGGTAGAGTATATGATTTATTCAAAATTTCATATATGTTTAGTGACTGCATACATTTATTTATTCCAGTTGATTATAGTTAATACATTATTGTTTACAGCAACTGTTGTTATACTGAATCATATTCAGATTTTTATGATTATAAAATAGGACATTATTTATTCCATTAGTTTACAGTTAATACATTATTGTTTACATCAAATTTTGTTTTATGCAAACATATTCAGATTTTTTATGAAATTTTAAAACAGGACAAGAACATGTATGCAAGTGTTTTTTTTGTAAAGGAACAGTCAATTAGTTGTTTTTGGTAGAGTATATTATTTATTCAAAATTTCATATATGATTAGTGATATGCATTCATTTATTTATTCCAGTACTTTATAGTTAATACATTACTGTTTACAGCAAGTTTTGTTTTATTGAAACATATTCACTCGTTTATGATTATAAAACAGTTTTGTTTTATTCAAACATATTCAGATTTTTTATGATTATAAAACAGGACAGAACATGTATGCAACCGTTTTTGGTAGAGGGGCAGTCAATTAGTTGTTTTTGGTAGAGTATATGATGTATTCAAAATTTCATATATGTTTAGTGCATACATTTATTTATTTTAGTTGTGTATAGTTAATACATTACTGTTCACAACAAGTTATGTTTTATTGAAACATATTCAAATTATTACGATTATAAAACAGGACATAATATGTATGCAAGTGTAACAAGATGAAATGTTTAATGATGTTTATTACCATTATTATAAGTATCATGCAAAATTCTAGATTGCTTTATGCTTGGTATTGATTGAAAACATTTAGGTTAATTGATTCAATCATTCCACACAATAAATACATCCGCATATCCAACAGATTAATGTTTAGAGTTTTGTGTATTTTGCATGCAGTTTTGACTAAAAACCATGAAGCACGTGGACCGTCCTCCGAATAATCCCAAAGGTATAACAATTCAGTCAAGCCAGGAGTGTTTCAGTGTTGACATTCCGTGCGCAGAACAGTCAAATCCAAGTCAAATTATGGGAAATCCTCCAAATGCTGACAGTCAAACTTTGATCAATGAGACAGTAGAGGTGGATTCTGATGACAATGACTTTATGCCAGCTGTTAAGAAGCGTAATGTTTCTGTAAGCCATACAAGAGTTCTAAGAAAAGTTGTGACCAAGAGGATAAAAGCGAAGGATCTTCCCCGCCAGGTTAGTTTTATACATACTCAACAAACAATCTCCTATTCGTAAGTTTCTCAATTTTTTTTGATAATAACACAATTGTTTTTGGATCTATATTTTACAACAGAGGCTCAATGTCAGGTGCAACCCTCAAGATGTAATTGCAAGCATTCACATATTGAATGACAGACAACGTCAGGCCATAAGACGTAAAGGGTTCTCTAACATTCTTGATATGACATTAGATGCTTTGTGTGGTAGATCCCACCTTTGCTGGTTGATGGATAAGCTTGACTACAAGGACATGACAATTCGTCCTGGTCCAGGAAAGGAATTAAAAATCACAAAGGACATTGTGCATCTTATACTTGGTGTACCAAATCATGGCGGTGGAAAACCATTGGGGATTGATGAAGCAGTTGTAGCAAGTAATTTGAGGGCAGAGCTTGGTTTGGCTAAAGACGAGTTCAATGTGACATTGTTACAGTATCGTTTAAGGAAAGGGGAGGATGATGACCTTACCATCAGATGTTTCTTCCTTATCTTATTCAACCATCTGTTGTTTCCAACTGCTAGCTGGGGCATAACAAACCATGAAGTGCTTTTTTGACAGAAGAAATGCACCGTTTCCACGAGACAGATTGGTGCCAGCTTATATTTAATGACCTTTGTGAAGCGGCGAAGAAGTGGCATAACCTAAGCACCACTAACGTCTCCACGACGATATATGGATGCTCAATTGTTGTCCTCGTAAGTATAGAGTTTGCCTTATGTATATATATTTCAATTTTTTAGCTCATAGTTTTTTGTGGGGCATGATATATCATATTCTATGATTGTTTGTTATGTTTACTTACACAACCCTTGCACATTGAATTTTTTTCTGTAGTTGTATTGCCTGGATCACCTGCATGCAGCCGCTGTCCCTCAAAATAAGCTTGGTACACCTCGCATAAAATTCTTTGATTTTCTGTTTTGTGAACATCAGATGTTATGACGTTAGTGGGCTTAAATATGATCTTTTAGATGCTATGACGTTCTTCTTTTGTTTATAAAAGTGCATTCATCCCTTTTGTGAGTTTTGGTGATTTGGATAACAACACATTTAAAGGTCTAACGAGTTTGCTAAGTGTTGAACAGGAAATTCAGTATGATGAACATACTTGAATAGTGTATAATGATCAGTGAACGAAGGTTCAACACGAGGTTAAATAACCAATGAGACAATGCAAATGGATATTATATGATCTCTATATTGGTTTGAATATATGGACAAGACCCGAGAAATCACTACATACATATGATCAAAATAAAGGATGAAGTGATTAAGAGGATAGGTCAAGCCAAAGTGAATAAGATATGAGGAATCGTGAATTGGCTTGACCATATTACTATCAGTCCATATATGCTTCTATGAGAATCAAACTAGAGCTTGATTAATCTTAACGGTTATATCTAGAAGACATTCAAGCAAGGTTCACAATATTGAAGAAATGATTCTCTCAATGGATGATCAATATGATGTGACTCAAGAATGGCTTGATAGGGTGAAGATAGCAAGGAAAGGGCTTCAAGGAACTAAGCGAAGGTGAAGGCCAAGCGACGGCTTGTGGACCGAGGTACCATGGCTAAGGTGAAGAAGAGAGTACTTGCACTAAGTCGATGAACTAATCAGCTATGAAGAGTTATAACATGTTGATGCATCAGTACAGTGACTTGAAGCCATGATTTGAACTCACATATGGTGATATGGTACAAGTCACATGGTTTGATTTATGTTTGCTTCAAAAGGTGAGACAAAGATATTTGTGATCCTTATGAAGCAACTCCATGGAGAAATCACACATGAGACACCAATGACTCAAGGAGTTTACTTAATTATATTTTATTTAACTTGAGTATAGGAATCGTCGTACTATAAAGAGGGATCCAAAAAGAAGGTAGGTGTTTGCCAAAGCTCAAGCCTCTATATTCAAAAGCTATTTTTTGAAAACCAAAAATCTCTTTAAAATTATATGGTTGACCGTGGTTAGGTTTGAGAAACCTAGAGTATTCTTGTTGAAAAACAGCTGAACTTCTTAAACTGCAGCTGAGCTTTTCAGCTGAGCTGAACTTCAGCTGAGCTTTTCAGCTGAGCTGAACTTCAGCTGAGTTGAGCTTCTTCAGCTGCAGCTGAGCTTTTCAGCTGAGCTGAACTTCAGCTGAGTTGAGCTTTCTCAACTCCAGCTGAACTTCAACTTCAACCGGGGTCCAGAGAGGTTCAACCGGGGTCCAGGGAAAGTTCAACCGGTCTTGGTCAACTTGACCAGTCTGCAGGTCAGTCTGCCAGTCAGTCTGACAGTCAGACTGGCAGACAGTCTGCCTCACCTGCCAGGGGCGGTTCAACCGGTCTTAGACAGAAAAATCTGCCCAACGGCTAGTTTTGAGCTCCACCTATATATACTCACTCCTACCTCTCTCCCCACACACAAGAGCACGACCCAAACTCCATTTCTAACTTGAAGAACACCTCCCACTCTCTCTCACACATCTCTTGCTTCTCCCATTTCAAATCTTTGGAGAGAAATCTTTGAGTGAGTTTGAGAGCTGCGGTTTTTGTGCTTCATCTCCAAATCTCTCTTGCTCTTCTTCATTCGAGCTTTGGTACTACATTGAGTTCTTTGTGGATTCATTACTCTTGGAGCTTCTAGCTCCTAGACGACTAGGTGTCTCTTGTGAGTCTCCAAATCTTGTGGAAGACCGCAAGAAAGTTTGTATTACCCGCTCGTTTGAGCAAAGATTAGTGTGTGAGCTTGACCTTTGTGGTCGGCAAAGGGAGGATTAGGGTTGAAAGAGACCCAGCTCTTTGTGGGCGCCTCAACGAGGAAGTAGGGCACCTTGGTGGTGTGACCGAACCTCGGGATAAATCTTGTGTCTCTTGTGTTCTTGTTCATTGTGTTTGTTTGTGCTCTTCGTTCTCTCACCCTTCCATGAAAGATTTGTTCATATCTTTTTGGTGTGTGGATTTTGAGAAGTGCCCTTCTCAGATCTACTACTTTGAACCCTGTGGATCATTTAGAACATCTCATTTCCAAAGTTAACTAGGTGAATTTCGAGATCAATTCAGTTTTATATCTCATTCTTTAGTTGAGCTCGTTCAAACCAGTTGCACCGGTTTTGACACCAGACGGTTTTACCTAGTTTGTTTCTAGTTTTTGTTGAAAAAGTTTTAACTTGCCTATTCACCCCCCCTCTAGGCAACTTTCAGTTTATTTGCATACATGGTTTATGCATACCATATTTCTTATTATTACGACCAATTCATTTAATGTTATAATTCTGGTCATATAGTTTATCCATTATACTGTTATCATATCAGGTTGTCTACGATGTTTTATTAGTACCAAATATGCAACATTAGTACAGAATATACGCTACATTTTATAGACTTCAACAATCAACTGTATATAAATCATTCGTGACACGTGCAATGTTTATTGAAAGAAAATGTTCGTATCACATACAACATACTAATCAATGCGTGACTCACTGTTGTCGATATCAATTGCATGTTTTTTGATGTTGTTGTCTCATTCCAATGAGGAGTGTTAATTCCAACCTTGTTCCTAGATCCAGGAGGTCGTCCTCTCTTACGTCCAGCAAGGCTAGCCAACCGTACTCTATTCTCCTCCAATGACAAACATGTCCTACTGTTGTGACCATCGACAACACCACACTTCTGACATTTCTTGTTCATTTTCTTTGTACCTTTTGCTCCCAATTTAATAACCTTTTGTTCACTCCCTTTGATTGTTCTTCCCTTGGGTTTTGAGTTATTTGGTCTTGCCAAGCTTATCCCATCGACTGCAAAATCCAGTTTCTGCAATTCAAAAGAATAGATTTCTTCAGCACTTAATATTATGCAGTCTCACATTCACTTTAATATCATTATTACCTTTCTGGCATGATCATTTTGTTCATTGCCTCCACTCTCATTCATATCCGCGTGATCCTGCAAATTAACCTGTACCTGCCAACACATTTTAAGCTCAAACATAGGCCAATAACACAAACCAATAAATCAGTTGTATGTACAACCAGAAATCAATATAGTTGTAATAGTTATTACCTCTTCAAAGGAACGTATCGGTATAGGGATTTGAACATTGTCCACACCCCCTTCATGTCGGTGTTTTGGGTCCGACCGCACACCCGGGGTTGCCCCTCAAGGTGTTTTTAGGAGTAGGACGGTGTCGACGACTGTAGCAAAATGGTTCGTGCTGATCGCACGAAGGACAGTGGACAAGATTTACAGGTTCGGGCCGCTTAGAAATGCGTAACACCCTACGTCCTGGTGAGTATGCTTGGTGGGCGTGGTTACAAGAGGACTCTCTGGACTGAGGACGCAGAGAGTTTATGTGGGTGGCTAAGTAAGATCGGTCGATCCTTCTGAAGGGGTGCCCCCTAGGCCTTATATACTTGACCGTGGGGCAGTACACGTGGATATGATAACAACAAGTAGCTAAAAGGTAGTGAACCTCTTGAGATTATCCCTACGTAACCCTCGCCGACTTATCATCGCATGGCTCCGTTGCATGGGGGCTTTGGCGCGGGAAAGTCGGGTCTCTGTTGCGATTTACTTTCTCGACGTCGTGGGCCACCCGAGCTTGCACCAATCCGGTATCACGTCGCTTTGCCTTGTTGGTTGTCTCTCCCCAGGCCCACGAAAGAATGACCTTATGATTTATTGGGCCTTTGGGCCTTTCGTGAGGTCTTTTACTCCTTTAGTGGACCCGGGGGATATCTATCCCCCACAAGCCCCCGATCTTTGGGTTAATTTAGAGGTAATCAGCCCAAAGATCCCAGGTCCAACTTGCGGGTGTTTTGAAGAAAAACGACTTCCTGCTGTCTTCTCCTGCTCCGATCATTCATTTGACCGAAGCTTAGTTTCGTGCTTGTGCCTTAGAGGTCGGCACTTCGATTTGTAGGATTCTGAATTTCAATGGGTGCACCGGAGGTGCACCCAATGGGTGTAGCCCCCGACCTTTGAGTAGATTTTAGAAAATAATCTACTCGAAGGTCTTCCCCAGAAATTATCTCCGTTTGTGCTCCTGCATCTTGGTTGAGGATTGGTTTTCTAATCTTGTCCCACGCCTTAGAAGTCGGCACTATCTCAGTTTGGAATGATAATCCATTGGGTGCACCGGAGGTGCACCCAATGGGTGTAGCCCCCGACCTTCAAATGGATTTTTAAGGATAATCCATTCGAAGGTCTTCTTTTCGTGCCTCTTTGCTGAAAAATATCCTTTTTGTTTGCAGAAATTGGCATGAAGTTATCTGCATTATGCTTTGGAGGTCAGCATTATGTCATCAATATTTTGCTGCAGAGGTCAGTGTATATTTTGTCTTTAGCAGCCGAGTTCACAATCCATCCATATCTTGCTAGGTAGTGCAATTTATTTGCTTCTGCGGCTGATTGGATGTCTGATGGACGTTCTCTGTCTAGTCTTCACGTCGTTTCTGTCGGCCATATCTTGTACTTTGCTGGCTATATTTGGCTTTCCTCTGATCCTTACTGATATCTCATTTTTGTCTTGAGGTATTCACTGCGTGCCCTGCACAGATGTGACCGTTTTGAAAAATATACTGATAATTCCTGGGCGTCCCCCCCAATGGGTGTGGGCAAGGGACGACTTGGTACGCTGAGTGTTTTAGCCGGCTGTTTCTGAGTAGTAATGTGATGGGACGGCGAGTGTAATCATATCCTTTGCGCTGTTGACTGGAGTCCCAATGGGTGTAGAGTTGCATGAAACGGCGTCAGCCGCCTGACGTGTCTTCAGACGGGTGGGAGTGCTTATTGAATGCTTTGCGACTGTTCAGTGACCACGGTTGGAGGTGAGCGGTTGCCTTCTCTTTCTATAAATAACGCCGTTGCCTCTTCTGGTTTTTTCACATCTCCTCGCTGTTCTTTACTGCTCCCTTCTCTTCTCTCCCTGTCTGCTTCTGCCATGGGCAAGAGTAACAAGCGCAAGCGCGAACCGACTCCTCCATCGGAGGATTTCGGTGACTCAGAATACTCGGAGGAGGAGTTCTCCTCCGAGTCCGAGGGATCTTCGGCTCCCGTCTCTCCCCCGGCGTCGTCCGATGACTCGGACGACTCCCAGGGGATAGCCGCGGAAGTCTGGACATACATCCGGGCCGTCGAGCGCTCCGGGCTCGAGGGCTCGGATGAGTCGGAGTACTCCTCGGATGAGGAGGACTCGGACGGCGGCGGCGAGGACGATGACGACGACGACGGTGGCGACGGCGACGGCAGCGGCAGCGGCAGGGGCAGCGGCGACGGCGGCAGGGACGGTGACGGCGGCAGCAGCAGGGGCAGCACCAAAGGCGGCAGCAGCAAGGGCAGCACCAAGGGCGGCGGTGGCAGAGGCAGGGCCAGTGGCTAGACGCCACTGGTCTTCTTAGATATTAGTATAATATAGTATAGTTAGAATAATGTAGTAGTAATGTAGAGTAGTATAGCGTAGTGTAGTAGTAGTAATGTAATGTAGTAATAGTAGGGAAGTATCAACTCGCGAAGAGTTGATTTGTAAGTTTATTAACTTCCCTTTGAATGAAAAAATGGCGTTTGGCTTCTCTTTTGATGACTGTCCTGCTTACTTATGAGTCTAATTCCTTTGAAAGAGTAAATGAAATACTCGGGCATTGAACTAGTGTTTTCCGAAATGGTTGCCGAGTAACTTTGTAGGTGGTGTCGGTGCTTGTAGAAGTAACTGTCGAGTAACTGAAGATTGTGTCAGCGTTTTTAGAAGCAACGCCGAGCAACTGATCATTGTATCAGCGTTTTAGAGGCAACGCCGAGTGACTGAATATGATATCAACGTTTTAGAAGTAACGTCGAATGACTGGAGATCGGCATCGACATTTTAGAAGTAATGCCAAGCAACTGAACATGAAAACAGCGTTTTAGAGGCAACGCCGAGTGACTGGAGGTCGACGTCGTCATTTTAGAAGTAATGCCGAGCGACTGAATACGAAATCAGCGTTTTAGAGGCAACGCCAAGTGACTGGAGGTCGACGTCGGCATTTTAGAAGTAATGCCGAGCAACTGAATACGAAATCAGCGTTTTAGAGGCAACGCCGAGTGACTGGAGGTCGATGTCGGCATTTTAGAAGTAATGTCGAGCAACTGAATACGAAATCAGCGTTTTAGAGGCAACGCCGAGTGACTGAAGGTCGACGTCGGCATTTTAGAAGTAATGCCGAGCAACTGAATACGAAATCAGCATTTTAGAGGCAACGCCGAGTGACTGGAGGTCGACGTCGGCATTTTAGAAGTAATGCCGAGCAACTGAATACGAAATCAGCATTTTAGAGGCAACGCCGAGTGACTGAAGGTCGACGTCGGCATTTTAGAAGTAATGCCGAGCAACTGAATGCGAAATCAGCGTTTTAGAGGCAACGCCGAGTGACGGCAGGCCGCCTGAGCCACTTTGAGGATGATGGCCGAGTGATGAGGTGGCGCATCGGTGTTCTGGGGATAACTACCGGGTGACCACGTGGCACGCTGGTTTTGGAAATAACCGCCGGGTGATGACTGGGCACTTTTTGAAACGGTATCTGGCTCGAGAATATCCCATAAGAGCTGCGCTTTTAGCCGCCTTTGCTTTCCGTGCCCTAGTTCTTGCATTCCCGCTTCCAAATCCTCTCTGCCATTCGCCTCCACTCTGCTCGCTGGTGAAATCGAGATGGCGCCCAAGAGGAAGACCGTGAGCTCGTCTGCTACGGTGATCCCTCCGATCGACCCCAACAGCCAGTTGCCTTTCGCAGGTAACCATATGTCCATAATCTCTGAAGCTGAACTTCTTCACCTCGTATCCATCGGGGTTCTTCCTCCGCGGGAACTCTGTTCCTGGCGGATTTGCCGCGGGACCACTGTTCCGACAGAGGACACCCATGAGTCTGTAGTTTACGCCCCTTTTCTTCTCCGTGGCCTTGGCCTTCCCATCTCTCCCTTTTTCCGAGGCCTTCTTGATTTCTACCACATTAACCTGACCCATCTGAACCCCAACTCAATTCTGCAAATTTCCATCTTCGTTCACCTGTGCGAAGCCTTTCTTGGCGTGCTGCCGCATTTCGGCTTATGGAAATATCTGTATCACTGTCGCCCTGGGATGGCCGGAGGACAGCATCAGTTGGTCGGAGGTGCTAGTTTGGAGATGCGCCGCGGGCGGAAGACTGAGTACCTTGAGATTCCCCTTAAGGACAGTATCAAGGGGTGGCGTCTAGAGTGGTTCATAGTTGATAATTATGGAAATTCTCTCCCCTCCCGGTCGGGAAGACAGCCAGACGTTCGCACTCCAAGCTGGACTGAGTCTCCCACAGATGAGGAGGTAGCTGAGGCGGGTGTGTTGCTAGCTGAAGTAGGGCTGCTGAAAGAGAGAGGTCTGACTGCTGAAGCTGTGGTCACTGATTTTGTTTTCAAGAATATTCAGCCACTGAAAGACAGGGCCTACCCAGCTTATCTGTATCGAGGGCTAGCCGACTCAACTCGGATTACCAACAGGAGAATTCCTCCTGCAGACTTGGTGAGCCGACTTGAAATGATCCTCAGGGGGAAGGTGTCAAATGTTGGTGCTCCAGTAGCGTACTCGGCCTGGAACCTGCCTCCTCCCAAAGCCTTCACCCTATTTGTATCAAATCCACCTGTTACTGATGGCAGTTTGGGCCTTAGAGTGCGACCCTCTGCTGAAGAAGTCAGTGCTTTGGTTGCTTCGCTTGGGGAGATTCCTATTGACGAACGAGAGGTCCATTTCGAGGTGCCCTTGAACCCTAGTGATGCAGATATAAATGTCATGCTTGATCTGCTAGCTGAGGATTCTTCCGACGCTGCTCCTGCTGGTACGTTGGCAGTAGTGCCCCTCCCAGAGGTTGATACAACTTTGGATGTTCAAAAACCTGTCAGTACTCGCCCGAGGCGCCCTAGCCGAACCAATCAGCCTGAGCCTTTTGTTGATGAGCAAAAGAAGAAAAGAAGACGCCTCCGGCGAGTGTCCAGCTTTGATGGGGACGCTGGTACCTCAGTTCCTGCTGCTGAAGAAGTGCCTGCGACTAGACTTAACGACGCTGACCCCAATGGGTGTACCCAAACTGCTACTGATCCCAATGTGGGTGCTCCATCTGTTGCTGATCCCAATGGGGGTGCTGCATGTGTTGTCACTGTGGAAGATGAGGAGGAAGAAAATGAAGTTCCTTTGACTCGGAAAAACAGTCGACAGTTCATCGCCAGTGGTGAAAGTAGTGGAATTCCTCTCCTGCTTTATCTGCCCTTATTGATCTGCAAGGACTATCCTTGGCCAACTTTGATCAAACTCTTGAGGATATGGTCCCAGAGGACTTGTTATCAGAGCCAGTGGATGATGATGCAACAGAGGCTTGCGCTGCCGTGCCTGATGCTGGGTTGAGGTCATCCCGTGCCTCGTCGACCTTAGAGCGCGATCTCGAGGGTCGGGAGACTGACTTGGATCGTCCTGGTCCCATGGAAGTAGTTGAGGGCCCATCAACCTTAGAGGTGGTTATTGCCGAGAGTCTGGACCCCAAGAATGGTGCTGACATATGCCCAGCCCCCGAGGATGTTACCAGGGATGACTTAACTCGGGTGAAGAGTGTGAGCCACTGCCCAGCCCCCGAGGGTGCTGCCGGGGATGATCCGGCTCAAGTGGGCAGTGCCAACTATGACCCAGCCCCCGAGGGTGCCCAAGCAGGGTCTCCTTCCTGCACTTCCATGGACGTTCACACGGGATCTCCTCCACACTCTGGCTGTATGGTGGTAGCCCAAACTTTGGATCAGGGGGTCGCTTTAGAGGGCAGCGTCCCTGCTGACCGAGCGTTGGACTCTGTTGAAGGTACTGAGTTGATCTCTGCTGGTTCATTGCAAGCTGCTCCGGGTGGTGGCCTTATGCCTGCTTATCAACTGATCTCTCCTGACTTGGGAATTCCTTCATTCTTTTCCAACCTCCAGGTATTGTGCTGCATTTTAGCTTGATTTTTACGTTGTATGAACTTCCGTCATTATACTCATCTGTTCCTCTCATCAGGCTTTGGTGGATGGGATGGCTAGCCAGCTGAGATTGCAGGGTACTTCCGCCCCAGAAGTGGCGTCGTCTCTCGCGTGCTGGAATCCGGTGTCGCTTCAACATCGTGTCTCTGAATTGGAGGCGACCAATGCCGGTTGGTGCTTTTTTTGTTTCTCTTTGCCTTCATTGTGGACTGCTTTACATTCTGACCCCTTTTTGTCTGGTTATCTCCTGCTAGGAATGACTCGGCAGATCTCAACTCTTGAGGAGAAACATTCCCGAAATTAGGCTGAATCGACTCAGCGGTGTGCTGACTTCGAGGAGAAGTACTCTCAGAGCCAAACTGAACTGTGTCAGGTCTCCGCTGCTTTGGATGATGCCAATGCCCTGAGTTCCTCTCTTCATGCTCAGCTTGATTCTGAAAAGGTAATTTACAAAACTGCGTTTTGCCCTGCCATGTTCCCATTATTTGATTATTGAGGGAGTTGAGTTTTGCTCACAGGAAGAAAAGCGTATCCTTGCTGCTTCTCGTGACAGTCTTGACAGATTGTACCGTGATTCTAGCAACTCGCTGACCATCTTGGAGAGGAGTCATCGCTTCACCATGGAAGAGTTGGACAATCAACGTTGTAAGTTGCAGGAATCCGCGGATGAAGTGACTCGCCTCAGGCAGTTGATATCAGCAAAGGATGCCACCATTAAAGAACTACGAGCCTCCAAGAAATCCATTGCCCAGGAGTTAGAGACTGCTCGACTAGCTGCTAAAGTTGCCGAGGAGACTGCTGTTACTCTCAAAGCCCAGCGCGACAAAGCCATGGACAAGGCTGTTCAGGCAGGACGAATCTTGATGAGGAGACCTGGTGTGGTTGTTCCTGAGGACATAATGGCTGACGTGAATGCTGCCCCCGATTCCTCGAGTCGCCCTTCTTCGTCAGTCGCTCCTGAGAAAGATATCGCGAAATAGAGAAACATATTGCGTGCCTTGAGCGCGCAGTTAGCATAATCAAGTATTCGTTAGAGGACATCAGTTCAGCATTCGAATGATATAATTACTCTCTTATTGTATCAAAATTCATCAGTTCGTAAATTTGCAGTGACGAAACGACATATGATGATTATGGAATTTGTTCGCGGGATATAGAAGTCATCCCCTGGATTACATAGGCGTGAACACGTTGCACCAGCTTAAGTCGTCGCTGACTTAAGTCGATTGCTCCGTTAGCAGGGCATAGTGGCCACCTCGAGTTAAGTAAGCGTGAGCATGTTGCACCGCCTTAGTCGTTGCCGACTTAAGTCGATTGCTCCGTCAGTAGGGCATAGTGGTCACCCCGAGTTAAGTAAGCGTGAGCATGTTGCACCGCCTTAAGTCGTTGCCGACTTAAGTCGATTGCTCCATTAGCAGGGCATAGTGGTCACCCCGAGTTAAGTAAGCGTGAGCATGTTGCACCGCCTTAAGTCGTTGCCGACTTAAGTCGATTGCTCCGTTAGCAGGGCATAGTGGTCACCCCGAGTTAAGTAAGCGTGAGCATGTTGCACCGCCTTAAGTCGTTGCCGACTTAAGTCGATTGCTCCGTTAGCAGGGCATAGTGGTCACCCCGAGTTAAGTAAGAATGCAAGTCAATCGTAAATGAGCTGAGTATCTCTGAAATTTCTTTTTTATTGATGATGTATTTCCACTTTACAGAGTACATCGTTATCCTAGCAGTTTTGAGATACAGCTAGGGATAAAACTTTCTGAGGTGTTCTATGTTCCAGGAGTTCCCAACTTCTGTGCCATCCATCTGAGTGAGGCGATACGATCCGGGCCGAGTGACTTCTGCTACCACAAAGGGTCCTTCCCATAAGGGTGATAACTTGTGCCGTCCTTCCCCCGTTAGAATTCGGCGGAGGACGAGGTCCCCTACTGAGAAGAATCGTTGTCGCACAGCCTTGTCGTGATAGCGCCTTAGAGTCTGCTGGTACCGTGCTGATTGGATTACTGCATTAAGCCGTTCCTCTTCAAGTACATCAACGTCCTCCAGCCTGGTGGCCTCGGCTTCTGCTATGCTTTCGAAGATCAACCTTGGTGCCCCAAACTTGAGATCAGCAGGTAGCACTGCCTCCGACCCATAGACCATGAAGAAAGGAGTGTTTCCATGCAGGGCTCGGCTAGGTTGGGTTCTTAGGCTCCAAACAACGTAAGGCAATTCCCTTATCCACTTTCCTGCGAATTTTCCATTTTTATCGAAGACCTTTTTCCTGAGTGCCTCTAATATCATTCCGTTGGCTCGCTCAACCTGCCCGTTGGCTCTTGGATGTGCTACAGATGCATACTTGATCTGAATGCTCCTTTGCTCGCAGAAGTCGAAGAATTCTGCACTGGTGAAGTTGGATCCTAAATCAGTGATGATGTTGTTTGGTATCCCGAACCTGAATATTATGTCTTGTATGAATTCCACGGCTTTAGCAGAGGTTAAAGAAGCAATGGTTTGAACTCTATTCATTTAGTGAATTTGTCGATCGCCACCAATACATGAGTATATCCCCCTTGAGCTTTCTTGAAAGGTCCAATCATATCCAGTCCCCAGCATGCGAAAGGCCAGGTTACTGGTATGGTCTGCAGTTGCTGTGCGGGCACGTGCTGTTGCTTTGACAAGTATTGGCAAGCTTCGCACCTTTGAACTAACTCGTCCGCATCATTCTTCGCTGTCGGCCAATAGAATCCTGACCTGAAAACCTTCCCATCTAGTGTTCTGGATGCTGCATGTATTCCACATTGCCCAGCATGGACCTCCTCCAGAAGTTGCTTCCCAGTGGATGGGAGAACGCACTTCATGAGGACGCTCGATGCACCCCTTCTGTATAATGTCTCCCCAATGAGTGTATAGTGAGCCGATTGCCTGGCAATACGCTCTGCCGAGTTTTTGTCGTCTGGTTCTTCTTCATTCTTTATATACTTAATGATCGGCCTTCTCCAGTCATCAGAGTCTGACTCGGGTTGATCTATGATGTTGCACTCTTCTGTTTGATCCATTGAAATACTCGGCTACAGGATTTCTTGCACGAAGACTCCAGGTGGGACCTGAGTTCGACTGGATCCGAGCTTGGACAGTATATCAGCTGCTGTGTTCCGATCTCTTTCCACATGATGAAATTCCAGACCCTCGAATTTATCTTCCAGCTTTCGAACGGCAGCGCAGTATTTTCCCATTGAATCACTTGAACAATCCCACTCCTTGTTTATCTGGCTGATGACTACCAGGGAATCTCCGTATACCATCAATCTCTTGACGCCCAACGATATGGCGATGTTCAATCCGTGGATCAGAGCTTCATACTCGGCTGCGTTGTTAGAGGCCGGGAATAGCAACTGGAGGGCGTACTTGAGGTGTTCGCCTCCTGGTGCGGTGAAGAGAATCCCTGCTCCCGCTCCCTGCAGTTTCAGCGAGCCATCAAAATACATTCGCCATACTTCTGCAGTCTCTGGATTATCCGGTACTTGCTGTTCTGTCCACTCTGATACGAAATCAACCAGTGCTTGAGTTTTGATGGCAGTGCGAGGTCGGAACTCGATGTCGTGGGATCCCAGCTCGCAAGCCCACTTGGCTATTCGGCCAATGGCTTCCTTGTTGTGAAGAATATCCCCTATTGGAAAGCCAGTAACTACTATGACTTTGTGGTCGTCAAAGTAGTGACGCAGCTTGTGGGCAGTTAGAAGTACTGCGTATAATAACTTCTGAACTTGAGGATACTTTTTCTTTGAGGGGCCTAGAACCTCACTGATGAAGTAAACAGGATGTTGTACTGGATAGGCATGTCCTTCTTCTACTCGCTCGACTACCAACGCGGTGCTTACCGCGTGAGTCGTGCAAGAGATGTACAATAGCAAATCTTCAGCTGGTTGAGTTAAGGTAGCCCGCCGGGGTGGTTTCAGTACTGGTGGTGTTGTCAGGAATTTTTTCAGTGCATCTAGAGCTTCTTGTGCTTCTGAAGTCCATTGGAACTTATCCACCTTCTTGAGTAGCTTGTAAAACGGCAAACCTTTTTCTCCCAGCCTGGATATAAATCTGCTCAGAGCTGCCATACATCCAGTAAGTCGCTGCACCTTCTTTTGTGATCGAGGAGCTTCCATTTTCATGATAGCTTCAATCTTATCTGGATTAGCTTCAATTCCCCGGTGGCTGACGATAAACCCGAGCAACTTTCCTGCTGGTACTCCAAAAACACATTTTTTGGGATTAAGCTTCCATCTATACCGTCTCAGGCTGTTGAAAACCAGCTGCAAGTCTTCGATAAAGTTTTCTGAGTTCTCCGTTTTGATTACCACATCATCTACATAGGCCTCCACACGCTTCCCCCAGTGATCGGCTAAGCATGTTTGAATGGCTCTCTGATAAGTCGCTCCAGCGTTTTTGAGGCCAAACGGCATGGAGGTATAACAGAAAGCACCAAACGGAGTAATGAACGCCGTTTTTTCCTCGTCCTCTTTCGCCAGACTAATCTGATGATACCCGGAATAGCAATCTAAGAAAGACAGCACAGAACATCCAGCGGTGGAGTCCACCACCTGATCTATCCTCGGGAGCCCGAAGGGATCCTTCGGACAGTGTTTGTTGAGATCGGTATAGTCGACGCACATGCGCCAATCCACTTTATTCTTTTTGAGTACAAGAACAGGGTTGGCTAACCACTCGGGGTGTAATACTTCTCTAATAAATCCAGCCGCGACCAAGCGAGCTAACTCGGCGCGAATGGCCTCTCTCTTGTCGGGCGTGAAACGACGTAGCTTTTGCCGGATCGGCCTCGCCTGGGGATAAACTTTCAACCTGTGCTCGACCAGTTCTCTCGGGACTCCCGGCATACCGCAGGTTGCCATGCGAATACATCTCGGTTATCTTGCAGAAACTGGACGAGCGCGCTTTCCTATTTGTCGTCCAAGCTGGAGCTGATGATGGCAGTCTTGCGTTCATCAGCGAACCCCAAGTTGATTCTCTTGGTTTCTTTAGTCGGCCGCATAGAGGTCGCGACCTGAGCTTCATTTGCCGGTACCGCGAGGTCCTCCTCAGGCTTAGAGTTCACCGGTGTAGAAGGAGCCATCGACGGCTTGGTGGTGAGGGCTGCTTGAATGGCCACTCGGAAACACTCTGCGGCGCCTTGGAAGTCGGCGCGCACAGTTATGATCCCTTGTGGTCCTGGCATCTTCAGTATCATGTATGTATAATGCGGAATGGCCATGAATTTGGCCAATCCCGGCCTTCCGATGATGGCGTTGTACCCGCAGTCGAAGTTCGCCACTTCGAACCTCAGGAACTCGGTTCTGTAGTTCTCCGGAGTTCCAAAGGTGACCGGCATGTAGAGGTGGCCCAGCGGGTATTCCCCTTCAGTCGGCACGATGCCGAAGAAAGGAGTGTCCGACTTGTGGAGCTCTTTGAGGTGAGCTCCCAAGCCTTGGAGTGTCCGGGGGAAGGTGACGTTGATGCTGCTCCCCCCGTCCACTAGCACTTTCTTCACCCGGCTCTCTCGGATCACCGGATCGATGAGGAGCGGGTATTTGCCGGGATGGTCGAAGTTGAGCCATTGATCCTCCAGAGTGAAAGTGATCGGGTGCTCCGACCACCGGTATGGGGCGGGAGGACCGGTGGTCGCCACCAGTATCTGGCGGTCGTTGAGCTTTTGTTGTCTTTTGTTCTCCTGTGACCCATGTCCGCCGAAGATGACGTTGACCTCCCTGTCAACGCGCGGGAAAGCTCCTCCTCCTCCCTCCTCCTGCTGATGGGGTTGTCGTGGTTCATCTGGTCCTCCCCTCGGCGGAGGAGGAGGTAGAGGTTGGAAAGGTCGGCCATGCCCGACGGAGTGCTTGAAGTCCCGGCAGTTGCGAAGAGTGTGGCGCATGTCCTTGTGGTATGGGCACTGGGCGTCGAGGATGTCGTCCAGCGTGCGTTCGCCTCCGCGAGGTCCTCCTCGGGCGCGAGAGGCAGGTGGTCCGGCGGCGTGCACTTCTTCGCGAGGCCTCTTCTCCCAGCGTTTGTCGGTCGGCTGGTTTATGTCGCGTCGTGGTGCTGCCGGTGCGGGCTTCGCTCCTCCAATGAGGTCCTGAGCTCGCTCGTCGGCGGTTATGTAGAGGTCGGCTTCCCGGAACAGCTCCTCGGAGGTAGTCGGCGCCTTCTGTAGTATGGTTCGGACAAAAGCCGAGTCGTTGGATCCTTTGTAGAAGTCCTCGATCACGGCCGCTTCCGTGACCTCGGGGATGCGATTTCTCATGGTCTGGAACCTTTTGAGGTACGACCGGAGAGTCTCATCCCCTCGGCGCTTGATGGATTTGAGGTCCCATGGTTGCGCCGGTTTGTCGGAGAGGGACTGGAAGTTGGCGGTGAAACGTCGGCTAAAGTCTCCCCAGTCGTCGATGCAGTGTCGGGGTAGGTGTCGCAGCCACTGCAGCGCATCTTGCCCAAGGACAATGGGCAAATACGCGGTCATGACGTCTTCGGACGCTCCGGCAGCTCGAGCAGCGGTGGTGTAGACGGCTAGCCAACCCCCTGGATCCTGCTTAGGTTCATATTTGTCAACGTTGGATACCTTGAAGTTGGGAGGCCATTGAATGGCCCTAAGGCGCGGAGTAAGGGCGGACACTCCGCACGTGTCCTCTTGTCGTCGGGGACGATGTCTGTCCCGGGGAGGGGAGTTGTGATTGTGGTTCCTCGACCATCCCCGGGTGGTACCGCCAGTTGAAGCTGTCGCCGACTCAGTCCTGGTGGCCTGGCTCTGAGTCGGGATGCCATGGTCCCTGTCGTACTCCTCCCGACGGCGAATCTCATTCTCATGCCGCCGTTCGCGCGAAGCATTGATGGAGCTTCGCGCGTCCCGACGACTGTTGATGGCATGTCGTAGATCGTTCGGCGGGTGAGCGAGCGGTAGAAGATGGTTGGCCGCCTGAGTGAACAGCCGTCGGTAGCCCTCAGCGTCAGGGGTCCGAGGAAGTCCGTCTGCTATCCGAGCTAGTACCCCTCCGACTTCGCTCGGCGTGTTCATAGCTCGGGCGAAGTCGGGATTCAAGTTGCGTCCAAAGAGTGGATTCTCTCGGCGTTGCCTTGCGTCTTGCTCGGCTTGTTCCTGGGCCCACCGGCGATCACGTCGTCGGGAGTTCCTTCGTTCTCTGAAGACGCGTTCTTCCGGAGTTTCTCCTATCTCCGAGACCTCGTCTCGCGAGACAGGCTGCTCCGGATCCCGCTCACCGGCCGCGTGATGTCGTCGAACGTTCCTGCGCCGATTCCTCCGTCGGCGGGATTCTCGTTGAGGCGGTTCTTCTCCGGGTGCCGTCGGTTCGTCGTAGGAGACGGTAGGTGACTCCACTCTCCCGATGAAGAGGACGTCGGGGTAGAATGGTGCTGCTGTCGCGGCGACTTTCTTTCCGTTCTCCTTTGAGGCCGGAGGAACGGAAAGAACGACTTGCTTCTCCCTGGTCTCCTTCTTCCTCGCGATCTGTGTCCATTCTGTTGTCGGAGAAGTAGACAGTGGAGTTCTTCGGGTCAGCGAGCCTTCAGCCCCTGACTTTCCGGAGACGATCTTTTTCCGGAGAGCTGGAGGTTGCGCTTTTCCGGCATTTTCGGAGTTTGTTGGAGGAGACTTCTTTTCTGGCGGATCCGCAATGCGGTGTAGAGTTCCCTCTTCATCTGCTACGGATGAGATTGTCCCGAAGCAGAATACGGATCCGGGGCGGAGGGCGATCTTGCTGTGGAAGGTGACGGCCATTAAACTAGCTTGGATCGTCGACACACCCCCTACCTAGCGCGCCAGCTGTCGGTGTTTTGGGTCCGACCGCACACCCGGGGTTGCCCCTCAAGGTGTTTTTAGGAGTAGGACGGTGTCGACGACTGTAGCAAAATGGTTCGTGCCGATCGCACGAAGGACAGTGGACAAGATTTACAGGTTCGGGCCGCTTAGAAATGCGTAACACCCTACGTCCTGGTGAGTATGCTTGGTGGGCGTGGTTACAAGAGGACTCTCTGGATTGAGGACGCAGAGAGTTTATGTGGGTGGCTAAGTAAGATCGGTCGATCCTTCTGAAGGGGTGCCCCCTAGGCCTTATATACTCGACCGTGGGGCAGTACACGTGGATATGATAACAACAAGTAGCTAAAAGGTAGTGAACCTCTTGAGATTATCCCTACGTAACCCTCGCCGACTTATCCTCGCATGGCTCCGTTGCATGGGGGCTTCGGCGCGGGAAAGTCGGGTCTCTGTTGCGATTTACTTGCTCGATGTCGTGGGCCACCCGAGCTTGCACCAATCCGGTATCACGTCGCTTTGCCTTGTTGGTTGTCTCTCCCCAGGCCCACGAAAGAATGACCTTGTGATTTATTGGGCCTTTGGGCCTTTCGTGAGGTCTTTTACTCCTTTAGTGGACCCGGGGGATATCTATCCCCCACACTTCAAGTATATTAGACACTTCTTGAATTTCCTGAAAAAATTGGTTCAAAGCTCAGTATACATCAGTTACATTTCAATATACACAACAATATAATCAATACCTTGTTATTCCTTTCACCCAATTCACCATCTCTTTCGACGTCTCTATTGTCTTCATGATCGTCCTGATATTTTATTGTTTTATACCTCATCAATGTATTAGTATGAATACTATGTTAACAATATTTACAGTAAAACATCACATACCTGTATACCATCTCCCCCACTAGTTCCACAAGTCTCCTCAACTCCTATATCTGTCTCCAAACGTGAAAGTACCTCGAGAAGCTCATCCATTACTGCTAGGGCTCTATCATTACCTGCCTTTGATAAACTAGCATGATGCACTACTTTCATTGCTTTTTTAGCAACATCTTCTATCTATATATATAGTATATGTATTTAGAGCCCCGGGGTCTCTTTAACTACAGGAAGCCCCGACCACCTACCGACCGGGCCGACCGACCAGGTGTGCAGACCGCACCAGACCGTTTTTGGTTTACTGTCCCCGACTGCTTACTGTTGGGGCGAAGGCAAAGACGCCACCCTTCGCTCGAGGCCTTCGCTGATAACCGCTGGTCAGACAGAGACAGAACAGGCAGGGACACCCTTCGCTCGATTCGGCACCAGACGAAGACCGGCGACGAAGTCATCCCGCTGCGCGGCCTCGTTCAGCTCCGAGGCCCACGTGTGATCTGGCCCATTGTAACGGGCCCTGCGTGGCCGCCTTTGTGTTACGGGCCTAATCTGTAAAGGCATGCTTGTAATTACAGTTTGTAACCCTGCTTTATGGGAATATTCTGGGGATAAACTAGGTGTCTGAGGGCACATGCGTCCTTAACACAAGGCGCCGGGCACTCAGATACCTATAAATACCCCCGCACAGTGCCCGTGAGAGGCTAGATTAACAGAGCTATTGCCCCCGAGCACGCAACCCTGTTGTCACCACTGTTCACTCTTGTTGGCTTCTTTGCTGCTGAGAGCAAGTTCCAACATTTGGCGCCCACCGTTCGTGCTACGACCAAACCACCCGCGATGGCACCCAAGAGAGCTAACCCGAAGGCTGACGAGGCTGCGAAGGCAGCACTGCTTGCCGCAAGGAAGGGCAAGGCCCTCGCCCTCACCCAATCCACCCACCAAGAGCCCACCGAAGACAATATTCCCCGCACCTGCGAGGACGACACCTTCCGCACCTGCGGGCCCGAAGGACAATCGCAGCCGCCCCCAGGCTTCGCCCCACTGGAGGGCGCGGATCTCACCGAGGACGGCGAGGTCCTCGGCGTCTCAACAGAAGAACAGTTACAGCTGCGCGCCCTGCGCCTCAAGAACCGCAATCTCCAGAGGCAGAAAGAGATACTGGAGGCCAAGCGCCAGCGTGTGTCCACACTAGCCAAGGTGCGGCAAATGATACGTGATGAGGAGCAGAAGGCCCAAGACCTCGAGCGTGAGATCGCGCTGATGCAGCGCGAAGGCCACCTCGGTCTACAGCAAGAGCCACCCCTCCAGCAGCGCGCGCAACCGGAAGACACGCGCGAAGGCCACCTCGGCCTGCAGCATGGCCCACCCCTGCAACACCGGGCGCAGCCGGAGAACCCACGTTTCCCCCAGCATGACTACGCTTTCCAGCACGGCGCGCCATTCCAAGGGGTCAACTACCTCGACGAGCGAAGTCCCCTGGCGCCACACCTGCAAGTGACGCCTTGGCCAGCTAACTTCCGAGCAGGGGCATATCCCAAGTACAACGGCAGCACCGACCCGGCGCAATACATAATGAGTTATCAAGTCGCCGTTGCATCCGCCGGAGGGGACGACGCCACAATGGCGAAGTCTTTCATCATCGCCCTAGAAGGCCCAGCACTCACCTGGTTCACCAGATTGCCTCCGCTGTCCATTGATTCGTGGAGAAGTCTCAGGGACAAGTTCCTTCTCAACTTCCAAGGGTACCGTCCAGACACCGACGCTTTGGCCGAGCTCTCGCTTTGCAAACAGCTGGAAAAGGAGACTCTGCGGGAGTATTACCGTAAATTCTTAACACTCAAGTCACAACTGCCCTCCGTCGATGATCAGATCGCTATCCACTACGCCATCAGTGGCCTTCGGGCCGGCGTCCTCTATAGCCACTGTATCAGAGATCCACCCAAGAACCTCCAGGAGCTATATCAGCTCTTTGAAAAATATGCCAAATCCGAAGAGCTCCACCAGCGCAAGGTTGAGTCACAGCGGAAGCCCAAAGATGCCCCGCAGTCCAGCCGCACGTGGACGAGGACTCCGCAACCAGACTCCGGTCGAGATGGCCGCAGTCAACAGCAAGTGCACACCATCGCCAACCAGCAGCCTGCTGCTGACCCCCTCGTCGCCAGGAATATCCCCCCCAGGGCCGCGGAAACGGAACTCGTGGCAGGGGCCGAGGGCGCGCGCAGCCGCCGCGCCGGTTCTACTGCCTTTTCCACGGCGAAGACTGCGCCCACCAAACCAAAGACTGCCCCGAAACGAAGGCCACCAGAGACAGAATAGCGCGGGCGCAGCCAGCCAACAATCCCAGAATTGTCGCGCATAATTACCAGCCACCCCCTCCACCATATATCCACGCTCCCGCCCCGCATCCACCGCACCACGCTTACCAACATCATCAGGAAGTACAAATCGTACCTCCTCCACCCCCACCACCACACCAGCAACACCAAAACATCCCCCATGCCCCAAAGCAGGAAGACTTCGCCGATCAACCATATCGCGGAGTCATTCACATGATAACAGGGGGGTCCAGCACTGACTTCGACACCAAGCGGCAGAAGCGGGACCACTACCGCAGCATCGACCATGTCGCGGTCACCGGCCCAGTCGTGCAGACGAAGTGGTCCCACATACCGCTAACCTTCGATGCACGAGACGTCGACCTGCGCAGCGCCCCCCACATCGACGCTATGGTCATCAATTGCAGCGTGGCAGGCTGGGACCTACACAAAGTCCTAGTCGACAACGGCAGTCAGGCGGACATCATCTTCCTCCACGCCTTCGACCGCATGGGTATAAGCCACAGCCTGCTCAAGCCTTCGGACAATCCGTTGTATGGCTTCGGCGGCAAAGGCACCTTTCCCGTTGGCAAAATAGAGCTTCCCCTCTCCTTCGGTGTAGCACCCAATGCCCGAAGTGAGCAAGTAACCTTCGACATTGTCGACATGGTATATCCGTACAACGCCATCATGGGCCGGGGCTCCATCAATAAGTTCGAAGCTGCCATCCACGGACTGTACCTATGCATGAAGATACCAGGTCCGCTAGGCGCTATCACGATCTACGGCAACCAGCAGACGGCGCGCAACATAGAGCGGGACTTCGTGCCTGGTCAGAGGAACGTACACTGTCTCACGACCCAGCGCGAGGTCCCTGCGCCCGCCAGCCCAACCGATAAGCAGCACGAGAAGGCACAGTTGCAGATCCAAGACGGAGCCAAGACTGTTCCCCTTGATCAGGCCACGCCCAAGCAGACGGTCACTATCAGCGAAGACCTTACGTCACATGAAGAAGAGAAGCTTCTCTGCTGCCTGGCCAAGAATAAAGATGTCTTCGCCTGGTCCGCCCTAGACCTGGTCGGAGTCAGCCGATCCATAATTGAGCACAGCTTGGGAATCGACCCTTTGGTGCGACCAAAAAAGCAAAGGCTCCGCAAAATGTCCGACGAAAAGACAGAGGCCGCCAAGGCGGAAGTGCACCGCCTCCTAGAAGCTAAATTCATCGAGCCAGTGGCTTACCCCACGTGGCTCTCCAATGTCGTAATGGTGCAGAAAAAAAGCGGGAAATGGCGAATGTGCATAGACTTCACCAGTCTCAATAAGGCCTACCCGAAGGACAATTTCCCGTTGCCGCGGATCGACAAAATAGTCGATAGCGCGGCCGGATGCGAGGTCATGTCACTCCTCGACTGCTTCTCCGGCTATCACCAGATATACATGAAGGAGGAAGACAAGGCTAGCACCAGCTTTATAACACCCTTAGGCACCTATTGCTTCATCAGGATGCCGGAGGGACTCAAGAATGCGGGGTCCACCTTCTCCAGACTCACCAAAACAGTACTCGAAGGGCAGGTCGGTAGAAACATATTTACATATGTGGACGACATCGTCGTCGCCAGCAAAAATAAGGAGGACCACCTCGCCGACCTCGCCGAGACATTCGCGAACATGCGAGATGCACGACTCCGCCTGAACCCGGAAAAGTGCATCTTCGGTGTTCGCTAGGGCAAGATATTGGGTTACCTAGTGTCACACCGCGGCATCGAGGCCAACCCAACCAAGTTCTAGGCCATCGTCGACATGTCGCCTCCGCAGTCCGTCAGGGACGTCCAGCGTCTGACAGGCAGATTGGCCGCTCTCAACAGATTCATCTCCAGGTCCGCCGAGCGAAGTCTCCCCTTCCTCAAAACACTTCACGGTGCGAAAGACTTCGCTTGGGGGCCGGAGCAAGCAGCGGCCTTCGCCTCACTAAAACAGTACTTATCGGGGCTGGCCATCCTCACAAGCCCCGACTCCTCGCTCCCCCTATTGCTCTATGTCGCGGCTTCGCCGCACGCGGTCAGCGCGGCACTAGTGCAAGAGCAGACTGTTGAAGGCACAGTCAGACAGTGTCCTATTTACTATGTCTCCGAAGTCCTGACACCGTCCAAATGCAATATGACAGAGCTGGAGAAGATCGCCTACGCAGTTGTTATGTCCTCGCGCAAACTGCGCCATTACTTTGAAGCATTCAAGGTCCAAGTCACCTCGGACAGGGGGCTCGGCGAACTATTCAGAAACCCGGAGGCATCGGTGAGGATTGCTAAGTGGGCAGCCGAACTCTTCGGCTACCACATCAGCTTCGAGCCCAGGACAGCCATCAAGTCACAAGTCCTGGCAGACTTCGTCGTCGACTGGACTGGGCCAATAACATAGCCGGACCCGTCCACAGAGAAGGTTTGGACCATCCATTGCGACGGCGCATGGTGCCATGCGGGGGCAGGCGTCGCTGCAGTCGTCACCTCACCAGCAGGAGTCAAACACAGATATGCAGCACGCCTCAGCTTCGCTCTGGAATCCGACAGATGCACAAACCACATCGCAGAGTATGAAGCGGTTATCCTCGGCCTCCGCAAGCTAAGGGCCCTCGGAGTCACCACATGTATCATCAAGACAGACTCCAAGATAGTTGCCGGCCAGATCGAGAAAGACTATGCAGTAAAGGACCCCGCGCTCATGCAATACCTCGCGGCTATCCGAAGTCTCGAGAGACAGTTCAAGGGATTCACCTTGCAGCATGTGGATAGGGCCAAGAACGAGGAGGCCGACGCATTGGCCAAGGCTGCCGCCAGGGGCGAGCCCTTGCCCTCCGACGTGTTCTTCCACACCATCGGCACGCCTGCCGTCCGGAGCCCCGAAGGGCTCCAAATAACTAATGATAGCGAGGGCCACCGCATAGTCAACCTAATCATGACCGAAGACTGGCGGGCACCCATAACCCTGTTCCTACAGGGGTACTATCATCCAACCGACGTCAGCGAGGCCAAGCGCCTCAGACATCGAAGCCGGGACTTCGCGCTGATCGAGGGCCAGCTCTACAAGAAAGGGGTCAGTCAGCCAATGCTTAAGTGCGTCACCGAAACCGAAGGCATGCAGATCCTACGTGAAGTCCACAGTGGCACGTGCGGCTCGCACGCAGGGCCAAGGGCCCTAGCTGCCAAGGTGATCCACCAAGGGTTTTACTGGCCCGCAATGATCTGCGCCGCAAACCGGGTCTCAAGGTCCTGCGAAGCCTGCCAGAAGTTCTCTCCTCGGTCAGGCAACCCCTCGCAGTATACAAAGCTGATTGCCCATACATGGCCTCTCCAGCGCTGGGGCCTGGACATTGTCGGGCCCCTGCCCACCGCTCAGGGGAACCTTAAGTTCGCCTTCGTAGCCGTCGAATACTTCACCAAATGGATCGAAGCGAGGGCTGTTTCTACAATAACATCAAAGACCGCCCAGAAATTCTTCTGGCAAAACATTGTTTGCCGCTTCGGAGTACCGTCCGAGCTAACAGTTGACAACGGTAAGCAGTTTGACAGCCAAGATTTCAAGGATTTTTGTTTTTCCATCGGCACCAAGCTTGCCTTCGCTTCAGTCTATCATCCGCAGTCCAACGGGGTCGTGGAGCGCGCCAATGGGAAAATCTCCACAGCTGTCAAGAAAATGCTCCTCGATGAAAAAAGGCAGATGGACCGATTTATTACCTGAGGCAGTCTGGGCGCTAAACACAACTGAGTGCAGGGCGACTGGGTTCACTCCTTTCCGCCTTCTATACGGATCGGAGGCCATGACCCCGCATGAAATAAAGCATGGGTCCCCGCGTACAGTTCCGTCAGCCGTCCCCGACGTGGACGAGCCAACTTCAAAAGATCTTATTGACGGAGACCGGGTCTTCGCCCTACAGGCCCTAAACAAATACCAAGCCCAGACCAAAGCATGGCACGACCACGCAGTCATCCCGAGAGAGTTCAGCGAAGGGGACCTCGTACTCGTCCGAACAGCTCGGACAGAGTCCAGGGGAAAGCTAGAGCCCAAGTGGGAGGGCCCCTTCATAGTCAAGACAAAAGCATCCCCCAGCGCCTACAGGCTCACAACGCCAAACGGCGAGGACCTGGAGCACTCCTGGAACATTGACAACCTCCGCAAATTTTTTGTCTGACTAATCGGGGCTGATTTTCGCCCTTGTAATTCGCCAAAAAACAATCTTGTACCGGCCCGCACTCTTTTGCTCCCGGGGGGTGAGGTTTTTAACGAGGCGGAGCCATGTAATATATGTGCGAAAAATCCCCCGCAAAAACATGCGTCGAAAACAGACCGCGACGACGGCCTTCGATATTCGACCAATCCGAGGTCACCGCGAGGCTAAGCGCTAGCCACCCTCGCGTGCGACAAATCCGCGCAGAAGTCGCCTAAGGGTGCAGCCGGACTAAGCACAACAAGTGCGAAAAAAATCTGATGTCTATCGCGAAGACTATCTGCGCAGAAGTCGCCTAAGGGTGCAGCCGGACTAAGCAAAACAAGTGCGAAAAAAATCTGATGTCTATCGCGAAGACTATCCGCGCAGAAGTCGCCTAAGGGTGCAGCCGGACTAAGCACAACAAGTGCGAAAAAATCTGATGTCTATCGCGAAGACTATCCGCGCAGAAGTCGCCTAAGGGTGCAGCCGGACTAAGCACAACAAGTGCGAAAAAAATCTGATGTCTATCGCGAAGACTATCCGCGCAGAAGTCGCCTAAGGGTGCAGCCGGACCAAGCACAACAAGTGCGAGAAAACCCGATGTCTATCACGAAGACTATCCGCGTAGAAGTCGCCTAAGGGTGCAGCCGGACTAAGCACAACAAGTGCGAGAAAACCCGAAGTCTATCGCGAAGACTCCGCGCAGAAGCCGCCTAAGGGCGCAGCCGAACCAGTACAACAAAAGCAGAAACGACAGCATCAAACCGTCTGCGCTAAGACCGACTATAATCACACCAGCATAGCAAAACCAAACCTTTACAAGCCTTTACACAACGCCCTCGCAGGCACAGGCACAGGCACAGGCACGCGAGGGCACACAACTTCATCTTACAAGCCTTTACACATATATAAGCGAGGGCGCCACACTCTACATCGGCTCAACCTTAGGAATAATTCCCATCTCCCTATAATTAAATAACATTATCCTAAGCTCCTCACCCGCAAAAGACTTCGCAGTTCCCCTTCCCCTGTACCCGCGGCGGCCGGCAAAGACAACAGCTCCTGCCGACCAGCCCCACTCACGCGAAGCCGAGCCCCTTCCTCCGCACTAACCCTACGCTTTGCAACCGCCCTTCGCCGTCGGCGCCCGGTGCTAGGACCTGGCACGTCTGGCGCGTCCGCGGCGTGTGGCGAAGCCTCCGCCGCAGGCACGTCCAAGGCCGCAAAATAATCCAGGTCCTCCTCCGACGACTCCTCAGTCCACTCAACCGAGCTCCTAGAGTCAGTAAAATCAAAAAACTCAGATACAGACCCACCATATTCATTCCCACCTTCCGCGGTCGAAGC
Organism: Zea mays; assembly: GCF_902167145.1. Classification (NCBI taxonomy): domain Eukaryota; kingdom Viridiplantae; phylum Streptophyta; class Magnoliopsida; order Poales; family Poaceae; genus Zea; species Zea mays. The sequence continues at coordinate 84,530,811 of NC_050101.1, forward strand.
CGCCAAAAACTCAGTAGTAGCAGTTGCGTGCGCAGGCCCAAAATCTTGAACCTGCGCAGCAACCAAAATTCAGCACAGCATCCAAAAATTCCCCAACCCTAAACACCTACTACGCCACCTGCGAAGGCCCTGACGCTGCGGGAGCCTCCGCCGTTGGCTCCGCCGTTGTTTCCGCCGCCACCGTCGCGGGATCTTCAGCACTCGGCACAGCAGCTGCGGGGGCATCAGCGACGCCTTCGGCCACCTTCGGGGGCAGGTCTTCGCCGGCCACAGCGGATGTGGGGGCAGCCGTCGCGATCGCTGCGGTCTCCGGGGTTGGCTCCAGGGCGACCCCAGTCACAGCCTCCGCGAGGGTCGGCTCCGGGTCTGGCAGCGCGCTGTTCAGAGCCCCGAAGTCGTCCACCCGCTCGCCGCGCTCCGCCTAGGACAAGACACACAGATTCAGCAAACACACGCACAACCCGCATACAGCAAACGCCAAGCAAACAACAACGTTACCTGAGCCCTCGCAGTCTCGGCCCGCTCCCTGACCACCTCACGACCGTACAGACCCCACATCCGGTCATAAAGGGCCCCGGCGGATTCCTTCACTACGGGGTCTTCGACCTTATAGATATCTCGCTCAAATTCTTCATCCGCCTGGTCGAAGGCCTCGAAGTGCCGGCACCCTTCGCGGGAGAGCGCGTTCATCGCCCCCTCGCAGGTGACCAGGGAGGCGTACGACATCAACCCCCCCGCGACGGCTGGAAGTTCCAACAGCTCCTCCTGCACCCACTGCAGACAGCGAAGCCCGGGCTCTCGGTCCGGCACCTCGAAGTCACCGGTCCGCGCACCCAGCTCACGATATGTATCCATAAGCTGCGTGCGCGTCCGTTCGGCCTCCGTATGCATCGCGGCCTCGGCCTCCTTCGCGCGGCTCTCCAGGGCGGTGAGCCGCTCTTGCAGATGTTCGGCGAGCTCCTTGGCAAGATTGCCCTCCGCCCGCGCCAGCTTGGCCTCCGCCTGCGCAGCCTGCCCCTTGGCGACGACCTCGTTGGCTTCCCTCCTCTCCGCCGCCAGCTGGCGCCGGAGGTCAGCCTTCTCCCTCTCCAGGGCGGCCACCCTGTCCGTTAGCTTACGGCACTTGCTGTCGGAGGCCGACTTCTCACGGACAGCGTGAGCATGTTGTGTCCGAAGTCTCTCGACTTCGGCAGACACAGCTGCCGTGAGGGCCCCCGACGCAGTACGGCTGGCGAAGTCAGCCACCTGCAAAGCCGCGACGCAGTACGTAAGGCCGTTGCCCCAAAAGAAAGAGGTGGGGGAGAGAGTATAACTCAGCGGACCTGACTCAGCGCCTCCGTCGCCTGACTCAGCGCCTCCGTCACTCCCTTCAGCCGGCGGGTCGCTGCGCTCGCCTGTCCCTAACCACCGCGAGGGCCGACACCTCGCCTCCGGCGCCAAGGGCCTCGCCCCTCGCCCTCGGCACTATGGCCGCCGTCGCGGTCTCCGCGCCAGGCGCAACCATAGCAAGCTGCCCCTCGTCCGACCCTGCAACGCATCTTCGAATCTAAAAAAAAATAATAATAATAGGCCAACGACTTACCACCAAGATAGTCGTCTACAGTAATATCGGTGCCGAAGTCGGCAACGCGCTTGCCCGACAACGGCAACGCTCGGGCCGCCTTCGAGGCCTCCGCCACTCCGCTGGCCGGCGGCACCACCTTCGTTGACTTGGAGCCTCCAGCGCCCGCCGTTGCCTCCGGCGCCTTGCTAGGTGCAGAGGCGCCCGCCTTCGCCGCCAGCGGCGGCCTGCCTCCGCCGGAGGCCGCAGCCTTCGCAGCCCCCCGCTGCCTCTTCGGCCTAGCTTCATGCAGCCTGACAGTCGCCTGGCGCTTTTGCGCCACACCTTGGCGATCCTTGTCCATCACTGCCCACACAACAGCACCGATATTCCGCCCGTAAGGAAAAACTCTCCACCGACGAACCATACGAGATGTAAAACAGTCCTCGCCAGCCGCGCAGGGGATAGGAACATTCCTAGGCCAGCAACCCCCGGTAACCCTCAGCATCCGAGCTGAAGACTCCCGGAGCTCGGGCGAAGACATCCTTTCCCCCGGGGCGGCGCACGTCCTCATTAACTCTCTAGCAAAACTATCAGACACCCCAAGTCCTCCCATCGCAGTACCTAATTTTCTCTTTTTTGAGGACGGGGCGGCCGCCAGCGCAGGGTCGCCTTCAGTCTCCACCGCCGGTTTCTTTCCACGGCGGTCCGCTTCGTCTTGACCAGGATAGCCATCGTACGACAATTGATTTAATTCGAAGACCCTGTTCAAACGGTCATTTGACCCGCGGATATCAAAGCTGCGCTGGCCTTCCGTCCTCGGCACGTAACGCCCCACGAGCCGCACCGCCCCGTCCTCCGCATCGCGCACAAACGCGGCCGGGTCGCGGTTTCGCAGATTCAGTGCGAAGGCAGGGCTTCGCACCACCCTTCCTCCGTGAAAAGGCATCTGGCGAGGGCACACTTCGCCCAGCGCCCAGCCGTACGCCAAGGGCCACACCCCGTACGCCACGAACTCTTCAACTAAATCACGCCCACTGCTCTGACCGGCGGCGCACCGAAGGGCCCCTTCGTCTGCATCTTCCTCCGCCACTTCAAAGGGCGGATACGCAGAGTAATAATGAGAGCACATCTCAGACACAGGGAGTCCTTCATGGCCTTCGACAGTAGCCTCAGCAACGTAAAACCAAAATTCATTCCAATTGCCCCACTTGTTGCGGGCGCACGGAACCAACTCCACTACTTGCATTGTGGTCTTGCCGGTCTTCGGCGTGAATGTGCATGACCCGAACTGGGCGACTTCGTCCCCAATCATCCTCTTCTGCCAATGCAAACAATAATACTTCGCAAAAACTTCAACCGACGGCTGTCCGCCGTACGAAGTCGTCGCCCAGACATACTTCGCCAGCGCCACCACGACATTCGGTGTCAACTGATGTATTTGAACGTTGAATCTACGCAGGACTTCGCCAACAAACCGGTGCGCAGGCAAGCGGAGACCGGCGGCGAAGAACGCCTCGAAAACGACCAATTCACCCTCCGGCTCGGGGACTTCCTCCGTCCCCGGAGCACGAGCAACTCCGCCGCCAAAGTAGCCCAATCGCTGCATATCTTCAACGTGGGCTGACGTCATCCGGGACACACCAAAATCAACAGAGTCACCGGCGCGCAACTCCTCCACCATCAAGCTACTCAACGTCTCCTCAGACGAGGCGGCGGCCGGCGGCCGGCGGCGTAGTAGCTGCGGAAGAAGAGGAAGACGGCATTGCTACGTACCGTCGGCGGCGGCGGGCGGTCTGCTTCACTCGAGCCAGAACTCCGGCGAGCAAGAGGACAGCGGAAGAAGAGGAGCAGCAAGACGGCGGGCGGCTAGGGTTTTCACGGAGCGCGGAAGGCAAAGTTCAAACAGCGCCAACCCCCGCCCCCTTTTATAGGTAGGGCACGGCTCTTCGGGAAACCCGCAATCCGACAGGGCGCGACGCTTCGGGAAACCCGCAATCCAACAGTACGCCGTCCATCAACGGTCACATCAAAAACCCCCGCGGAACCACTTCGAGCGAGGGCAGCGTCTCCGCCATCTAGCGACGTCTTCGGCACCAGGTGACTTTGTCGAACTGGTCCCTCGGAGGGCAAATGTTGGGGCGAAGGCAAAGACGCCACCCTTTGCTCGAGGCCTTCGCTGATAACCGCTGGTCAGACAGAGACAGAACAGGCAGGGACACCCTTCGCTCGATTCGGCACCAGACGAAGACCGGCGACGAAGTCATCCCGCTGCGCGGCCTCGTTCAGCTCCGAGGCCCACGTGTGATCTGGCCCATTGTAACGGGCCCTGCGTGGCCGCCTTTGTGTTACGGGCCTAATCTGTAAAGGCATGCTTGTAATTACAGCTTGTAACCCTGCTTTATGGGAATATTCTGGGGATAAACTAGGTGTCTGAGGGCACATGCGTCCTTAACACAAGGCGCCGGGCACTCAGATACCTATAAATACCCCCGCACAGTGCCCGTGAGAGGCTAGATTAACAGAGCTATTGCCCCCGAGCACGCAACCCTGTTGTCACCACTGTTCACTCTTGTTGGCTTCTTTGCTGCTGAGAGCAAGTTCCAACACTTACACCAAATTAACATATGAGTTACGATGATGTGTGTTGCCATTTATGCAAATATAGTTTGTGCACGATTTAGCTTTCTAGGCCCACGAGAAGGTTATGCTCCCGCAATCTCGGCATCCATACTAGTCCCCACGTGAACTTTTATTTGATGGCCCATTTTACCCACACATTTCTTTACCCTAACTGCTCTCATCTTTATCTCCCGAAGGCATGTAGCCGCCGCCAGTTTCTTCTTCCCCCATCTTCATCTTCCTCGCAGCGCCGGTGCTACATCTCCAGACTGCCCTTGCTCCGTGCGGACCCACTCTCCAGCGCGACTGCATAGCTGTTGTTCCTAGCGGCAGCGGTGTTCCGCGGCGCAACAGCGAAATCGACGATCGCAGGAACGCGCTCGACTTCGACTCTCCAGGCGACGCCAACCACATCGTCCCATGTGAGGACACCCCTCGTGTGCCAACCGCTGTGTATGCGGTGACTTGGCCTCCCCTCCACCGACCAGATCCACACCGCCAACGGGCTCACTGCTGTTTTAGCTCCAACTGCTTCGTATGTCACCTGGAGGTAAAGATCCATGATTCTAGTGATTCGATCTGTTGTTCATAGTGGTTGATCTGTGTCGTCTTCCCATCTGGTCCCCATATGTGGCATCATCCGTCAAAACATAGGCCTAGGGTTGATTGTTCTAGATTTGTTTTTATTAGTATTGCATAGGATCGTTAATGTCCTGTGATTTTGTTTTTATTAGTATTGCATAGGATCAGAAATATCTAACTGACTCTTGTTATCGGCAGCTCTCCTACTCGATTTGTTAAATATCTAACTGACTGTTGATATATGCATGGAGGAAAAGCAGGGTAGCCAGAATCTCTGTTGGCGTCGCCTGTTTCATTGTGTTCATGATGATCCTTTCAGTACTAGGCCTTTTTAGGTAGTAAAGGAAACGTTTGTGCTCTGGTTTCTGCAAGAGGTTTGCACATAAACAATTTTTATTGCAGTCTAGGCTCTAACCTTTGGTTGATAAACACTCTCACCATAAGTAACGAAGGAATAAGAATAAATGATGGGAGATACAAGAATCTGAAAATGAATAAATGATGTGATAGGTTGTTGTAGAGCAGCATGATCTAAGTGAATGCATAACTCTACTCTTATATTATATCATTCCTCTCAATCCATGTCTTTTAACTAGTGAATCATTTTAGGTTTCTGTTTGATTTACTTATGCTTGTTCTGACGTGTCTTTATTCTTTATACAGGCTTACACAGACCTGTTTTGACAAGAGCCGAGCAGCGATGCTTCCATTTCGGACCACGACCTAGCTAAAGGCTAATGGTTCCAAATGTCTGAAGTACCAAAGACAGGGCTAGCTCCTCGTTTTTTTGTCATGTCAAAATCGTGTATGATTGCAACAATATTGGCGAAATATAGTTGTACTTTATATTTTGATATACTATGAACAAAACAAGTGCCCTATGAGATCATCGTGATTTATGCATTTTCAAACTAAATTTTATGACACTTCTTGTTGTGTTTTATGCTTCCATTAAAAAACAGTCTTACTGCGTTTTACGCCAAATTGATGACACTTTTTGATGTGTTTTACAGCTAGGGATGAAAACGGACGGAAAAACCCCTATCCCGTTTCCGTATCCGCATTTTATCTTCGGATACGGGATCGGGTCCGGAATAGTCGGGAACGGAAACGGGAGCGAGATAAACGGAATTGTGAAAACGAACGGAAACGGAAATACTAACGAAACTCATAATTTAATACAAATAGAAATGTTTCTGATGTTTGACTAGTGATCGATTGGCAAAACAATAACATAAAACAAATAGATATAGAGAGGCAACATTTTATTATTATTTGGTTGCTAAATGTGTACTTTTAGCTACATCCGATGTTGTTTAAGACTTTAAATCACTTGTCATTGAAAAGAGCTGGTGGTTATAATGGCCAATTGTGCTATAATTTGTCACCTAAATACACGAGGCTTTAGTTTATATACTAATGTATATTAGGCTCGTCCCATATTTGTCAAATACGGAAAAAATACGGGTTCAATCCATATTTTTCCGTAAATACGGAAACGGTCGGGTCAAATGTAGAAAACGGTACGAGTCGGGACATGATTTTATCCGTCCGTTTTCAACCCTATTTACAGCAATCTCTTGCGAAGTGAGATTGTGCGCGTGTTTTACACTAAATTTCGTACTCATTTACGCTGTTTTAGCTCATGTTTTACGCTGAAATCATTTGAGCCAGAACCCGCGCACGATCGGCTGCACATGATTTTCATGCCGCAATTTTGGGCCCCGTTTGCTGTTACAAAATAGATATAGGATTTACGATAAATTTTGTACTCATTTACGCTATTTTAGATCACGTTTTATGCTGGAATCCGCCTGAGCCAGAACCCGCGCACGATCGGCTGCACGCGATTTTCACGCCGTAAGAATTTACGCTAAATTTCGTACTCATTTACGCTGTTTTAGTTCATGTTTTACGTTGGATTCCACCCGAGCCAGAACCCGCGCACGATCGGCTGCACGCGATTTTCACGCCGTAATTTTGGCCCCGTTTGCTGTTACAAAACAGATATAGGATTTACACTAAATTTCGTACTCATTTACATTGTTTTAGCTCATGTTTTACGCTGGAATCCGCCCGAGCCAGAACCCGCGCAAGATCGGCTGCACGCGATTTTCACGTCGTAATTTTGGGGCCCGTTTGCTGTTAGAAAACAGATATAGGATTTACGCTAAATTTCGTACTCATTTACGCTGTTTTAGCTCACGTTTTACGCTGGAATCCGCCCGAGCTAGAACCCGCGCATGATCGGCTGCACGCGATTTTCACGCCGTAATTTTAGGCCCCGTTTGCTGTTACAAAACAGATATAGGATTTACGCTAAATTTTGTACTCATTTACGCTGTTTTAGCTCACGTTTTACTTTGGAATCTGCCCGAGCCAGAACCAGAACTAGATCGGGCGCACGTGGATATACTTGACTGGGGCTTCCTATACTAATACCTCTTCCCTATATATATATATATGTATATGGTACACATATTTTATGTCTGAGTCTATTTGGTTGGAAAGATATTAAAGGGCATCGAAGGAAATTAAATCTCTTACTAGTTAAAATTAAATAGAAGAGGATTTAATCTCCCTCAGACATGTTTGGTTAAGCTAGAATGACATCCAGAACTATTTCAAGTGATCAATTAGAACTATTTCAAGTGATCAATTATTATATAAATTAGACAATCATTTCACGGACAACCGAAGACAGCCTCAATCTCCTCCGATCCCCACGCAATCGAACAAGGCTTAAAAGGACTGGGATCCGTTTCATATCCGATTCCAAGTATTTAGTATCCGATCCATATTTGATTTATATCTATATATGTATACTCAAAGTTAGATATTTAATATATCGATATCCATTCAAATCTTATCCAACACAACTCACTCGATAATATCTGTATTCGAAAAGAAAATATAAAACAAATATAAAACGAGTAATATATGTCATTATCTGATCTAAATTAGAGCATCTCTAATAGTGCTTTATATAAGTGATGTATATTGAATTATAGGGCATTTTTGGAAAAAATAGCTCCAACGACTGCCTCATTTTGCAAAAAAAAAAATCTCAAAATTAGATAGGGCACTCCCATAGTGTCCCAAATATACGACACCTGTACATCTGCCCTATCTTTGGAACCAACTGATCGGAACATTTAGTGTTGCCATCTTCTTCGTTGCGCCGGTCCCCTTCAAGCCATGTTCGGTTCTACCCCAATCCATATGGATTGAGAGAGATTGAGGGGGTTTCAATCCCTAGTAAGTCAAAATCCCCTCCAATCCGTATCAATCCCCTCCAATCCATATGGATTGAAAATAATCAAACAAGCCCTCATGGTGCCCCACCTGATCCCCCTGCTGCGACACCCATAAGAGCCTCGACATCCTGCTACATCGCCCCCCTGTAGGCACTGCCGCTTACCTCTCCCTGAACCGGCGCCCCAATTTCCTTCTTCGTTGCCCTCCCGATCTCCTTCCTTGTGCGTCCACCGTCGCCTGAATTTCACCATTGCGTTTCCCTTACGCGACCCCCTGCGCTACCCATAGGATCCTACATTCCTGCTTCGCCGGCCCTTGGAAGTCGCCAACAGTCGCCCCTGCCTGCATTGGCTCACTTGTCCACTGCACCCATCTCGCTGCCCTACGACCTACTGCCCCCCTGCGCCATCAATGGACTAGAGGCAAGCACCCAAGGTTTGCCGGTCGTCGCTCGAGGCTGCAATTGGTGCGATTCTAGGAGGTCAACCTAGTTTTCACCAAACATGTTAGCAGCTTGGATAGGAGGGGGGGAAGGATACAGGAAGAAGACGAACAGGAAGGTAGTTTAGTGTTTTTGTTATTCCATAGCCCTCCAATACCACAGGATGGGGTATAAGTATAGCGTTCCAGTATCACTCCACACGACACAACACGTGACACGTAGGTCACTTTACCCACTCGGGACCACACAATCGGTGATTTGGGCGGCGCACACGCTGGGACGCGGCAACAGAATGCACTGGAGGTTGTATCTGAAGGAAACGGTGATGCCTAAGAGGGGGGTGAGTTAGGAATTCTAAAACTTTTTCTAAACTAGACCACAAATAAATCCCTAGAGCAAAACATACGCAAATAATCAAACTAGAATGTGCAAACTAGGTTTTGTCTAAGTGTTGCTATCTCTACCGCAAAGACTAAGTTTCAATCTTAAATAATCTAACTAGATACACAAGATTGAAACTTAAATACTTAATATAAATGCAGAAGGTAAAGAACAAGGTAGAGATGCAAACTCTCGTGGATGACGCCGGTATTTTTATCGAGGTATGCAGAACCACGCAAGGTTCTGACTAATCCTCGTTGGTGCCCATAAGCAAAGGGTAGCTCATGCGAGTGCCAAGCACCACGGTCGAGTAATTCCATAGAGAGTTGCGGGCCTTATCCACATGCAAGTGGTGCTCCGCTTCCGACTACTCTCGGACGCTCCCAGACGTCTCCACTATCGAGCTTCCGGCCGAAACGCCGCGGGCCTCGTTCCCTCCGGTACAAACTCGTTTGTCACGGTCTCGCAAGACTCTCGCCCCACTCGGTATAATTACAATAGCTCACACAAGAGCGAGGATTTGTGTGGTTTTTCTAAACTCACTCAACTAACTAGGATTCACCTTGAGCAAGCGCTAATGCGGTCTAACTAACCTAACACTTTGCAAAGCACCTACGCTAATCACCGAGTGATTCTATTAAGCACTTGGGTGTATGAGCACTTGGAAATGTCTAAAATATGCCTTGGTATGTTGCTTGGCCTCCCACACATTGAAATGGCCGGTTGGGGGTATTTATAGCCTCCCCACACAATTGTAGTCGTTGGACAGAAGCAGCAATTTTCTGTCGACGGGCACACCGGACAGTCCGATGCCCACCGGACAAGCATTGTTCATTGTCCGGTGCCCTGCCATGTCAGCCGACTGTTGAGGTCTGTAGCAGTCGACTGTTGGATCTGACCGTTACCTAGACTATCAGGTGCACACCGGACAGTCCGGTGCTATAACCCGAGGGCACCTGGTTGTGGTCCCCTCTACACAGTCTGTCCAGTGTCCCACCGGACAGGTTACTGTTCATTATCCGGTGCGCCACTAGTGCGCTGGCTGACTGCCCACTTCATGGATTTCTTCGCTCTTTCCTTGGGCTTCTTTTATTCTTAAGTCTTGGACTTCTAAGCTCTTTTTATGTCTTCTTTTGAGGTGTTGCATCCTCAGTGCCTTAGTCCAATCCTCTTCGCATCCTGTGAACTACAGATACAAACACTAGGAAGCTCATCAGTCCACAGGTTATGTTGGTCACCAAACACCAAAACCTTTTGAGCCAAATGGCCCAGGGTCCATTTTCCTTACAATCTCTGCCTTTTTGGTGATTGATGACAACACAACCAAAGCAAGCAAATGTAACAAAATAATCGAATGAAAATATGCAATCTACTTGCTAGGATGCATGAGTGTCCTCACAAAGTGATATTATGGACTTAAGCCTCCCCTAACTCCATAATTAACTTACTTCTTATTTTAGACCAAACGTACTTAAAGAACCAAAACCACTTGAAAGATCAAAGATTTAAAAATTTGGTGGTGTTTGGTGTTTGATAATTGTCGGGGACCATAATTAGGGGTACCCCCAGGACTCCTAATCTCAGCTGGTAACCCCCATCAGCACAAAGCTGCAAAGGCCTGATGGGTGCGATTAAGTCAAGGCTTGGTCCACTCAAGGGACACGACCTCGCCTCGCCCGAGCCTAGCCTCGGGCAAGGGCAGCCGACCCCGGAGGATTCACGTCTCGCCCGAGGGTCCCCTCAAGCAACGGACACACCTTCGGCTCGCCCGAGGCCCGGTCTTCGCCGAGAAGCAACCTTGGCTGAATCGCCACACCGACCTACCGTATCGCAGGAGCATTTAATGCAAAGGTGGCCTGACACCTTATCCTGACGCACGCCCTTCAGTCGACTGAGCCGAAGTGACCGCAGTCACTTCGCTGCTCCACTGACCAGCCTGACAAGAAGATAACGCCGCCCGCGTCGCTCCGACTGCTGTGCCACTCGACAGAGTGAGGCTGACAGCGGCCAAGTCCAGCCTCGGGCGCCTTAGGAAGCTCTGCCTCGCCTAACCCCAGGGCTCGGACTCAGGCTCGGCCCCGGAAGACGACAAACTCTGCCTCGCCCGACCCCAGGGCTCGGACTCGACCTCGGAAGACAGACTCGACCCTGACCTCAGAGGAGCCTCCGCCTCGCCCGACCCAGGGCTCGGACCGACCGCGTCACAGGGGGCCATCATTACCCTACCCCTAGCTAGCTCAGGCTACGGGGAACAAGACCGGCGTCCCATCTGGCTCGCCCCGGTAAACAAATAATGATGGCGCCCCGCGTGCTCCATGACGACGGCGGCTCTCAGCCCCTTACGGAAGCAAAGAGACGTCAGCAAGGACTCGACAGCCCCGACAACTGTCCTTCCGCGAGGCTCCAACGCTCCTCTGACGGCCACGACATCACATGAACAGGGTGCCAAAACCTCTCTGGCTGCCACGACGGCATGTACTTAGGGCACTAGCTCCTCTCTGCTAGACACGTTAGCATACTGCTATACCCCCCATTGTACACCTGGACCCTCTCCTTACGCCTATAAAAGGAAGGTCCAGGGTTCTCTTACGAGAAGGTTGGCCGCGCGGGGGAATGGGACGGCGCGCGTAAGCCTCTCGCCCTCTCCCACGCGTAACCCCCTACTGCAAGCGCACCCGACCTGGGTGCGGGACAAACACGAAGGCCGCGGGATTCCCCTTTTACGCCTGTCTCCCTCCGGCTTCCCCCATTCGCGCTCCGTCTCGCACGGACCCATCTGGGCTGGGGCACGCGACGACAGTTTACTTGTCGGTCCAGGGACCCCCCGGGGTCGAAACGCCGACAATAATATTCATTGCTTTGGTCCCTAACACTTTTCCCCCTTTAGCATCAACCACCGAAAAGGAAGACATTAAAAGCATGTAGGAAGCAAATAAGACTTGCCGTCTTAAAAGATTTATCAATTGAGGCACTAAAAGATTACTCCCCCTAAAACGAGTGTTCTCCTTTTGGAAGAATCTTCTCCCCATTTAGAGACGAAGAGATACCGACGAGGACATTACTTCTATACATACAATGAATGGACCGATAACACGATCTCGTGCACGACAGCTAAATCTCCAGGTACGTTCTACCCTAGTCAATTGTGTTTCAGAGCTTACGCTTGGGGCCATGGATGTTTTGATGATTAGGTACCTTGGAGAGGACCAACAAGGACTTGGGAAAGGCCAAGGTGTTGAGGAGGAGCAGCAAGGGCGTCCACAACAGGAAGGAGATCAAGTCCGAGTCGGCTACGACTCCATCTCGGGTTCCAGGACCAGTCTGCACTGAAATGGACGCCCAAGATGCATCCGAACTCCGATTGAGACGGACTGGATATGGTTGGAAAGATAACGAGATTATCTAACCAACCCAACTGGTTCCACCCTAAAATTCATCCGGAGTCAACGGGAATCATCGAAACAAGTCAGCGTTCAGATTCTGTTTTGGTGCTGCGACACCGTCTGTTGGGCCGTTGGGCCGTGTATCGCGTCGGAGCCCATTAGGGGCGAGTCCAGGGTTACGCACGCCCTAATACTCTATTTATTCAGCAGCCGCCGCCACATTTAGGTTTGGGTTTTGCTTAGATCAATTCTGTCATCGAACAGTGTCGCCGTCATCGGCTTGTGAGACCCCCTCCCGTAATCAATACAATTTTGGTTGCGTTTCTTTCCTGTTCTTGCTTGTGTTCTTGATTGCGCTTGCAGGGATAAGCCTTCGTGGCGAGGTCATTCGTGTGTCACGGGTGATAACCAACGGAGCCGTGGTGTAGTGATTGCGAGGAACCGTTCGCTCGGAGCCTTGGATCATCAACGTCGAGATCTCCACTCAATCAAATTATCGTATCTCACGGAAGATCGGGCCGCGTCTACTATCAATTGGTATCAAATTTCCAGGTTGCTCGTGAGGTATAATCCTATCTTTAGATTAGTTTTGTTTCGTCCCATAGTCCACAAAAAGCCAAAAAAATTACGATCAGTTTATTCCGATCTAAAACCATCGCCTTAGCCTTTGCACAATTCAGTTTTAGAGTCCACACTTCTGAGTTCGTGTTCTAGTTGAGTTTGGTTGCTGGATTAGATTTGTTTTGGTTCAGTTTGATTGTGTCCATCCACTTCCAACCTACAAAACCGACCCTATCTACAAAACAGATCCTATCTCTACAACCGACCCTATCCACAAAACATATCCTATCTCTACAACCGATCCTATCCACAAAACAGATCCTATCTCTACAACTGACCCTATCCACAAAACATATACTATCTCTAAAACCGACCATATCCACAAAACAGATCCTATATCTAAACCGACCATATCCAGAAAACAAATCCTATCTCTAAAACTGACCCTGTGCTCCATAGCCGTCGCTTCGGTTCCTGCCGATTTGTGCCTTTGAAAACCATAACTTGAGGTACCTTCCATAAAACGGGCATAACTTTTCGCTCGGTGCTCCATTTGAGCTCAAATTTTTACAGCAGATTTCTGACTCCATTCTAGGGTGACCCAAACTAGCATACGGCCTGTTTGGTTTGGTCAAAAAATTCAAAAAAAATCGGGAAGATAATTAAAAAAATTGTTTAAGTGTTTTCATGAATTTCAGAGATCTTTTGTGAATTTCTCTAGGCCACAATATAACTCTGTTTCAAGTGAAATTTTGTGTGCTTCCATCCTTTGTGTTTTTGGATCAGTGGTAAAAAATTCAGAATATTTCGAGCTCTTTTGATGGTACTCCTTTTGAAACGGCCCTTTGATTTCTACTAGTGCTAAAAAATCTGCCCTATTTACAGAACTGCCATTCCCACTAGATACTTGTACCTCCTTTTCTTGTGCTTTGGTCCAACTGTTCTATTACATTTTCTAGGCCAACAACTAGGACGAGTACTTGGAACACTTATTCAGCATTGCTATCTGTTACTGACTTGTGTGCCACATATATATATTTAGTCAGCCTTCCCATAGATCCAATTTTCTCTCGAACAGAACAGGTACTCTTTTGCAATCACACCCACGCTCGTTGGACAGTCACATCGGTCACCGTTTGCCACCTGCAGTGCTGGTAAGAACGTTGTAAGAGCGGGGTAAGACGCTTCATAATTTGTATTCCACCACCTCCACCACCACCCTGAGAGATAGTTGTAGGGTTCACATTGTTTGTTGCCTTTTTTTGTCTCTGTTTTGTGCTAACAATGATAGGACCAAAGAATCAAATGGACAAGGACAAGGGGCCTAAACTTAACGACGATGAGTGTGTCTCTCAAATGGAATTGAAGGAGATGATGTGCACGATGACTGAAGCTTTTAAAAAATACCAGGACTCTACCTCGACATCCTATGAGCAGCTTGATCAACGAGTTGCTGAACTTGTTACACGCATGGACGTACTAGAGGCTCGTCCCCCACCACCAACTCGAGCCCCAGCTCACTCTCCTGTGGACGACGATGATGACGACGATGTTTATGCACCGCTGCGACAACGCCTCGCACGTAATCGACAAGGTATGGGAGGTAATGGTAGACGTCGTCATCATAATCCTGAACCAGACCATGATCCATTTGCTAAGATTAAGTTTTCTATTCCACCGTTCATGGGTTCTTATGATGCTGAAGCTTACTTAGACTGGGAGATGATGGTAGAACAAAAATTTAATTCCCATCTTGTTCCTGAGCAGCATAGGGTTAGACAAGCCACTAGTGAATTTAGAGATTTTGCTATCATTTGGTGGAATGAACTTGTTAACACACGTGCTGCACCACAAACATGGAATGCGTTAAAAGAGGAGATGCGAGCTCGCTTTGTTCCCCCTTCTTATAGACGTGATCTTCGAAAAAATTGCAACGCTTAGATCAGGGAGACATGTCGGTACAAGAATACTACCAAGAACTTCAGAAAGGTATGCTACGATGTGGGGTAGTTGAGGATCCGGAGGATCAAATGGTTAGGTTTTATGGGGGATTGAGGCGGGAGATTCATGATATTGTTGATTATAAAGAATATCATTCTATACAATGCTTGTTCCATCTTTCTATGTTGGCAGAAAAAGAATTGCAGGGTCGTCAACAACGGAGGAGCAGCACTTTCGCTCCACGCCAGCCACCGGCGCCAGCCAAGGCGTCATCATCTTCGGGCGTATGGACGTCCACATCTTCCACTGTACCTTCGGGTGTTGCAGCAAAACCTGCTACGACCACCTCTTCCACAGGCCGCTCCTCCGACATCAAGTGCCACCGCTGCCAGGGACTTGGTCATATTCAGCGAGATTGCCCCAGCAAGCGGGCATACATTGCTACTGGTGATGGTGGGTATGTTAGTGCTTCTGATGTTGAAGATGAAGATACTGTTGGAGCTAACATTGCAGAGACTTATGATGGTGATGAAGAGGTTCTTGGTACAACAGCGACCGAGACCTATAAGGCCTTGATTGTGCAACAAGCTTTGAGTACCACGGCTAGTGACGACGACAACAGACAGCGCCACAACCTTTTCAACATGTTCCTCATCGTCAAGGACTGCCGTGTACATACCATCATTGACGGTGGTAGCTGCAACAACTTGGTGAACGTTGAGGTGGTCAAGAAGCTTGGCTTGACCACACGAGAGCATCCCCACCCTTATCACATTCAATGGTTTAACAACAGCGGTAAGTTCAAGGTAACAAAAACAGCAAGGGTGCATTTTTCTATTGGCTCTTACCATGACTTTGCTGATTTTGATGTGGTGATTATGGATGCTTGCTCTCTTTTACAGGGACGTCCTTGGGAGTTTGATACTGATGCTATTCACCATGGTAGATCTAATAAATATACTTTCATGCATAAGGGAAAGAAAATTGTGTTGCTTCCTATGACTCCCACTGAGATTGTCCACTTTGAACATGAAAAAAAGACTAATGCTAAGCAAAAAGGTGTTTTGAACTCTGAAAACCAGCAACCTATTAAGTTAAAAACTCCTACTTTGCTAGCCACTAAATCTGATCTTGATGAGTTACATGCCTCTCTTGGACTTTGCTATGCCTTAGTGTGCAAAAATGCTTTCTATTCCATTGATGATACATCTATTGTCTTGCCACCTGCTATTGCTAACCTTTTGCAAGAGTATATGGATGTGTTTCCCTCTGAGATACCCTCTGGATTGCCACCTGTGCGAGGCATTGAGCACAAGATTGATTTAATTCCAGGGGCGAGCTTGCCCAACCGTGCTGCCTACAGGACCAACCCCGAGGAGACTAAGGAGATTCAGCGCCAGGTCCAGGACCTTCTGGACCGCGGGTACATTCGTGAGAGCCTTAGTCCTTGTTCTGTTCCTGTTCTTTTGGTTCCTAAGAAAGATGGCACTTGGCGCATGTGTGTTGATTGTAGAGCCATTAATAACATCACAATTCGGTACAGATATCCTATTCCTAGATTGGATGACATGCTTGATGAATTAAGTGGTTCTATTGTTTTCTCTAAAATTGACTTGCGTAGTGGATACCACCAGATTTGTATGTCTTTAGGTGATGAATGGAAAACTGCATTTAAAACTAAGTTCGGTCTTTATGAGTGGTTAGTCATGCCTTTTGGGTTAACTAATGCGCCTAGCACTTTCATGAGATTGATGAACGAGGTTTTAAGTGCTTTCATTGGTAAATTTGTGGTGGTATATTTTGATGATATTCTTATCTATAGTAAGTCTCATGATGATCATATTGAACATTTACGTGCTGTTTTTGATGTTTTGCGTGATGCACATTTATTTGGTAACCTTGAGAAGTGCACCTTCAACACCGATCATGTGTCTTTTCTTGGATATGTTGTGACATCGCAGGGCATTGAGATGGATGAGGCAAAAATTGTTGCCATCACGAGCTGGCCACTTCCAACCACGGTCACGCAGGTTCGAAGTTTTCTTGGTCTTGCAGGATTCTACAGGCGATTTGTGCGGGATTTCAGCACCATTGCAGCACCTCTCCACGAGTTGACAAAGAATGGAGTGTCGTTTCATTGGGGACCATCACAATAATAAGCTTTTGATTCCCTCAAGTCGAAGCTCATATAAGCACCACTGCTGCAACTTCCTGATTTTGACAAGACATTCGAGCTCGAGTGTGATGCGAGTGGCATTGGGATTGGAGGAGTGCTCATTCAAGGAGGTAAACCTGTTGCTTTCTTTAGTGAAAAATTGCATGGTCCAACTCTGAATTAGTCTACATATGACAAAGAATTATATGCTTTAGTACGAGTTTTACAAACTTGGCAACATTATCTATGGTCTAAAGAATTTGTCATACATTCGGATCATGAATCTTTGAAGTATCTTAAGGGACAATCTAATCTAAACAAACGACATGCTAAATGGATTGAATTCATAGAATCATTTCCTTACATTATTAAGCATAAAAAAGGAAAGGATAATGTAATTGCTGATGCTTTATCTAGACGTTATACTATGCTGTCCCAACTTAATCATAAAATATTTGGTTTGGAGACTATAAAGGAATTATATGCTGCTGATTTGGACTTCAAAGATGCTTCTGAATATTGCAGAGAGGGAAGAACGTGGCAAAAATTTATGCTGCGTGAAGGCCTTCTCTACCGTGCTAACAAGTTGTGTGTTCCAGCTAGCTCCGTTCGTCTTCTACTCTTGCAGGAAGCACATGGAGGTGGCTTGATGGGACATTTTGGTGTTAAGAAGACCGAGGATGTGTTGTTTACTCATTTCTATTGGCCTCGGATGCGGCGTGATGTTGAGCGCTACGTCTCTCGTTGCACCACGTGCAACAATGCTAAGTCCCGACTTAACCCCCATGGTCTTTATTTGCCTCTTCCTGTTCCTCGTGCACCTTGGGAGGATATTTCTATGGATTTTGTTTTGGGATTGCCTAGAACAAAGAGGGGGAGTGATAGTGTTTTTGTCATTGTCGATCGTTTTTCAAAGATGGCACATTTTATACCCTGTCACAAAACTGATAATGCTTCACATATTGCTGATTTGTTCTTCACTGAGATTGTGCGTTTGCATGGTGTGCCAAATACTATTGTTTCTGATAGGGATGCTGAGTTTTTAGTCATTTTTGGAGAACTTTGTGGTTTAAATTGGGAACAAAGTTGTTGTTTTCTACTACTTGTCATCCCCAAACTGACGGGCAAACAGAAGTTGTTAATCGCACTTTATCTACCATGTTGCGGGCTATTTTGAAGGATAATTTGAGGTTGTGGGAGGAATGTTTGCCACATATTGAGTTTGCTTATAACAGATCGATTCATTCCACAACCAAGCTTAGTCCATTTATGGTAGTATATGATTTTAGTCCTCGTGCCACAATTGATTTGCTACCTTTACCACCTTCTGAAATAGTGAACTTGGATGCTACACAACGTTCTGAATTCATTCTTAAGTTACATGAAACAACTAAGTTGCAAATTGAAAAGATGAATGAAAATTATCGTATTGCTGCTAATAAAGGTAGGAAGGAAATGAAATTGGAACCTGGTGACTTGGTGTGGGTTCATTTGAGAAAGTATAGGTTTCCTGATTTGAGAAAGTCTAAACTTATGCCACGAGCTGCAGGTCCTTATAAAGTTCTTGCAAAAATTAATGATAATGCATATACACTTGAGTTGCCGCCAGATTTTGGGGTTAGTCCCACCTTTAACATTTCAGATTTGAAGCCATATTTGGGTGACGAAGATGAGGCCGAGTCGAGGACGACTCCAATTCAAGAGGAGGAGGATGATGAGGACATCACTTCTATACATACAATGAATGGACCGATAACACGATCTCGTGCACGACAGCTAAATCTCCAGGTACGTTCTACCCTAGTCAATTGTGTTTCAGAGCTTACGCTTGGGGCCATGGATGTTTTGATGATTAGATACCTTGGAGAGGACCAGCAAGGACTTGGGAAAGGCCAAGGTGTTGAGGAGGAGCAGCAAGGGCGTCCACAACAGGAAGGGGATCAAGTCCGAGTCGGCTGCAACTCCATCTTGGGTTTCAGGACCAGTCTGCACTAAAATGGACGCCCAAGATGCATCCGAAC
Source organism: Zea mays (assembly GCF_902167145.1). NCBI lineage: Eukaryota > Viridiplantae > Streptophyta > Magnoliopsida > Poales > Poaceae > Zea > Zea mays. The sequence continues at coordinate 84,549,697 of NC_050101.1, forward strand.
TCCGATTGAGACGTACTAGATATGGTTGGAGAGATAACGAGATTATCTAACCAACCCAACTAGTTCCACCCTAAAATTCATCCGGAGTCAACGGGAATCGTCGAAACAAGTCAGCGTTCAGATTCTGTTTTGGTGCTGCGACACCGTCTGTTGGGCCGTTGGGCCGTGTATCGCATCGGAGCCCATTAGGGGTGAGTCCAGGGTTACGCACACCCTTATACTCTATTTATTCAGCAGTCGCCGCCACATTTAGGTTTGGGTTTTGCTTAGATCAATTCTGTCATCGAACAGTCTCGCCGTCATCGGCTTGTGAGACCCCCTCCCGTAATCAATACAATTTTGGTTGCGTTTCTTTCCTGTTCTTGCTTGTGTTCTTGATTGCGCTTGCAGGGATAAGCCTTCGTGGCGAGGTCATTCGTGTGTCACGGGTGATAACCAACGGAGCCGTGGTGTAGTGATTGCGAGGAACTGTTCGCTCGGAGCCTTGGATCATCAACGTCGAGATCTCCACTCAATCAAATTATCGTATCTCACGGAAGATCGGGCCACGTCTACTACCAGATACCCCCCTGACAGAGATCTTTTATTTAGGAAAAACATGAGAGACTAGAGGAACAAGACATGATTTGATTAGACTAACTCCGTCTATGCATAGGTAACAGATATATTTTAACAACATACGCATTTAGAAACATGGGAAGTATAAGATATGAAATGTAGTCTAATAAAAAACTAGAGAAGACATGTAAAAGGTACAAATGTAGTCATGTGAGTCATGAAACTACTTGAAGATTTGAAGTGGAAGCTTATTGTCCTTCTCCGGGGACTGCATTTTCCTTCAATGAGACTACTAGATATAATAGACTTGAGAACATATATTAGTCTCAAAACTTAGATTATAGAGTAACCTCCCCCCTGAAGGTGTGCATACAAGTTTTGAATACTTGTAGGAGACATGCACTTTGATTTTGATATCAAGAGGGGCAAGTTATCTATAATCCAAGCTTTGGCACATATAAGTTAAAATGATACCAACTGAAGTATTATACCACTTGTAGTATATCAATTATAGTATATGTGAAATGAAAATACCAATTGATATATCATTTTCTTAGGAATATTGAATAAGCTATGTGTTGCGCTTAACTAAACATTTTAAACCATGTAGGCTTACTCAAGAGTATGAATTGAAAACGAGCAATCCTACCATATGATTGTCCTAGTATGCATGTAGTTAATATCAAAAGTAAATATCACATGTAAAACTAGGCATGTAAGGTAAAGACTAGATACAAGAAAATAGATACGCATATCTAAAAGGAAATACAATAAATCTAGTTACCTTAGACATGGGTGGAAATTTTGGGTCCAAAGTATTCACTAACCCTCTTGGCAATAGACTTAATCCAATATGATGCGTCACATGATACACATCCCAATTTTACCAAGTCTCCAAATTTCCTGAAGTCCTTCGGATTCTCACTTCCCTCTTGGGATCCAAACCTTCTTGGTGCTTTTCATGGTTGAAATAATTTCTTTAGGCACCCAGATGCGTTTGGACCCATTTCCTTTGTTGGCTTGCTTGTTGGCCTTGATTGCTATCACCTTTCCATTCTTTTTCTTTTTGATTAAATATGGTGTAGCAACCTTTTTATCCACCTTGTTTATGTAGGTGTTGGAAATTTTGCTTGTTGGCTTTTGCTTGAGCTTTTGCCTTTGCTTCTGCCCAATCTTCACCTTGCATTGGTAAGACTTGTGGCCTTCCTTGTGGCATAGCCTACAAATCACAGTTTCGCCCTCCACAGGCTTGTTCACTACCGTAGTGGTGTTATCTTGAGGAGGTTGGATTTGTTTGGCTTTGCCTTTCTTGTCATGCAAGGCCTTGCCAAGGCGAGCCACCTCTTGCTTTAATTGCTCATTCTCCATTGCAATGTCATCCGAACATGTTTCTATAACAACATTCTTAACAAGAACTTGATTGCAGGGGTTAGAATCATCAATTAAATCAAAGCAAGAAGTAGAAGCATCTTTCTTATTAATTTCAAGCATTTCAACCAAAGATACTTCTAGGGTGCTACCAATGTTTTCTAGCTTAGTAGTTAGTTCATCATTATGTATACTAAGAATTTCCGTTTTCCCTAGCAAATTTTCAATAGCTTCTTGAGAGATAGCTACTTTAGCCTTAAGTTTTTCATTCTTTTTAATAAGGCCATCATCGGTAGCTGAAGATGGAGCACTAGACTCTAATTCTCAATTTTAGTTGATAGCTCACAATTCAAATTTGCAAATGTTTCAATTTTTTCTAGGAAACATTTATAATCATTTTCAGAGCTAATCAACTTGTTTTTCAAGGTTTTAAGTTGAGCATTTTGCTTAGTGCATACATCCTGGAAAAAAATTACGGCTTCCGCAAACTCATCTACGGAGGGCTTTCCCTCACCTTCATCATCACTACTGCTATCATCACTAGAGGATGAAATACTCATTTTATCTCTTGCCATAAGGCACTTGTGTGATGACCGTGATGAGTGTGATGAGGATCGGTGGCTGCGCATCCTTGGAGGTTCATCTTTGCTTGACGAGTAATCCCAAAATTTGACACTTGTAAGCACCTTGCCTTTGCTCCTCCCTTCTGTGGGTTCAGCCATATTTGGGCAGCTATCCCTGAAGTGGCCCTTCTCCTCGCACGCGAAGCATCCTCTCTTTCTTTGCTTTTTCCTGTCAATGTTAAAGAGAAGATCCTCGACTTGCATGGGCACACCCATTAGATTAATCTTGCGGATCATCCCCATTACCTTTCTGTCGGCGTTTCGACCCCAGGGGGTCCCTGGACCGACGAGTAAATTGTCGATGCGTGTCCCAGCCCAGATGGGTCGGCGTGAGACGGAACACAAGGGGGAACAATAAGGGGAACCGCGGCTCGTGTTGTCCTGCGCCCAGGGCGGATGCGCTTGCAGTAGGGGGTTACAAGCGTTCACGAGGGAGAGAGTGAGCCTATCCGTCAGCCCGTTCTCCCGCGCCGCCACCTTTTCGTACGAGGGCCCTGGACCTTCCTTTAATAGTCGTAAGGAGAGGGCCCAGGTGTACAATGGGGGGGTGTAGCAGTGTGCTAACGTGTCTAGCAGAGAAGAGCCAGAGCCCTATGTACATGCCTACGTGGCTGTCGGAGAGGTGTTGGAGCCCTGTTCATGTGATGTCATGGCCGTCGGAGGAGCGCTTAAACCCTGTAGAAGCACAGCTGTCGGGGCTGTCGGGTCCTTGCTGACGTCTCCTTGCTTCCGTAGGGGGCTGAGAACCGCCGTCGTCATGGAGCACGCAGGGGTGCCATCATTACTTGTTTTACCGGGACGAGCGAGATGGGACGCCGGTCTTGTTCCCCGTAGCCTGAGCTAGCTAGGGGTAGGGTAATGATGTACCCCCCCTGCGACGTGGTCGGTCTGAGCCAAGGTCGGGCAAGGTGGCGACTCCTCCGAGGTCGAGGTGGAGTCCGAGCCCTGGGGTCGGGCGAGGCGGAGACCATCTTCCGGGGTCGAGGTTGAGTCCGAGCCCTGGGGTCGGGCGAGGCGGAGCTTCCTATGGCGCCCAAGGCTGGACTTGGCTGCTATCAGCCTCACCCTGGCGGGTGGCACAGCAGTCGGAGCAGGGCAGGTGGCGCTGTTTTCCTGTCAGGTCAGTCAGTGGAGGGGCGAAGTGACTGCGGTCACTTCGACCTTGTCGACTGAGGAGTGCGCATCAGGATAAGGTGTCAAGCGATCCTTGCATTGAATGCTCCTGTGATACGGTCGGTTGGTGAGGCGATCTGGCCAAGGTTGCTTCTCCGCGAAGCCTGCCCGAGCTAGGGCTCGGGCGAGTCAAAGGTGCGCTCGTTGCTTGAGGAGGCCCTCGGGCGAGACGTGAATCCACCCGGGTCTGCTGTTCTTGCCTGAGGCTGGGCTCGGGCGAGGTGAGATCGTGTCCACTGAGCGGACAGAGCTTTGTCCTGTATTGCGCCCATCAGGCCTTTGCAGCTTTGTGCTGATGGTGGTTACCAGCCGAGTTTAGGAGTCTTTGTGCTGATGCATAAATAGTTGTACTATAAAATGGGGAACTTAAAGTTTATAATGATTATTGAATATCAGTAGATGCATTTAGGGCTCGTTTGGTTTGTGCCCTCCGATGCAGTTGCCTGCCAGGCAACGGATCCCAGCCGAGGCGCTCAAAATCAAACGTCTGGGAACGCTGCTGTTGGGGGCCTGCTTCGTCGCCGAAGGTCCTTTAAGCAAGTTGGCACATAAGCAGATATAGCACGAAGGTACAGGCCGAAGCTACGATCTAGGAAGCTTCGGCATAGCGACATGTCTTGAGACGAAGGGCTGCACCGACCTAAAGAGGAAAAGACCGATCAGTCCATGATAGTTTGTGTCATGTTTATAGTTATTTGTCGAAGGAATGAATGTACTTTCGACCGGGCTGCGTCCCGTGCCTATAAATAGGTGAACTGTAACCCCGTACTGTTCACGCTGACTTGTATTCACTTGCACGTCACACTTGGATTTTCGCCGTCTGTTAAGCCGAAGGTATAAATGTAATTCAATATTGTTTATATTTATTCATGATGCTATATTAATGATTTCATATGATTATTCATGATGCTTTTCATGTTTCATATGTTCCTACTTCCATTATTATACATTGTGATTGCGAAGGTACGTCCTTCATAACCTTCATCTGAAGATCATTAAATCCCAAGGGAGATAATGCTTCGAAGGACGAAGGACTTTAATCATTAACATTTTGTGTTGCCTTGTTCTTGATTCATAGCATTTGAGAACAAGTTCCCAACAGCTGCCTGGTGGCCAAACTTTCCTGAGGCTCGAAACCAAACAACCCCTTACTATATACATGAGTGTTAGATCTAGTAAATATATGAAATGTCTATTTGATATAATTGCGAAAATCCTAACTCATATGCACAAGTTTGTGAGATACATTAGAGTTAACACACTGCGCAAAAAGTTAGAAGAAAAGAGCTAGAGTATGCATCTAAAGGTCTGTTTGGTTCAACCGTAGATTCCTAAAAATCTGATTCTAGCTATGATATGTGAGAAAGCTGTTGCGAGCTAATGGCTTGTAAAAGCTAAAATATGTTTGGTTGAAACAACCGGCAACTATAGATTTTGTAAGAGCATGATAGCCTGGTAATATAGATGATAGGAATCTAGAAAATTTAGGGTACGAGGCGATTCTAAACTGAGCTAAAGAAATTTGTAGATTTTTAGGAATCTATTCTATTGTTCTACCAGTTTGGTTAAGATTTCAGATTTTTGGCATCAAATATGGTTCAAAAAGCTAAATCAAGCACACCCTAAGGCTATGTTCGGTTCGGTGGGGATCGACCGGGATGGTGGCCCAATCCACGTGGATCATCCTGGTCTGGAAAGTTTTCTGGACCACACTTGTAACTGCGTTCGGTTAGCCCACGCAGTATTATTCTTCAGAATTTTCCCGGCCATTTTTCTAAAGATCAGCCCGGGAACTTGCCCACGCCGCAATGACGTGGAACATTTCCACGCGTAGGCGAGGGGAAGGGCGACGCGTGCGACTTGTGAGGCGACGACGGCGGTGCGGTAAGAGCGATGCCTGTGACCTCACCATCTGTTGTTCGTCTCCATTCCCTTCGATGGTCGATTTCTCTCCGGTAATCACGCCCTCGTCCTTTTCCAATCTATTTAATGTCCATGAATGAGAAGCTGGGAGTTTTTGGCAGGGGCTGCATCGACCTCGCTGGGCGCGCAGATGCCGGTCCACAGATGCCCATGGTGTCGGCCTCGCTGGGGTGTGCTAACGTCCAAGCGATGGCCTTGCGAGACCGCGCGGAGGCTCGAATGACCCTCCCATGGTGTCTAGATTGAAGGACACCACTACTAGAAATTTGAGGTCGTATTAGTACCCCATGAAAAGACCACCTCAAATTACCTCGGTAGCTATTAGGAAGGCAGCAGCGGACTTTCTCCAAAGCATTAGACGCATTTAGCAGCTACTAGCCAATGAAGTTACCTGCACCTTAGCACAAGTATTGATGTATAGCCTCACCGTACAAATGTTGTTCATAGCATGAGCACCTCACAAGCCGTCATTTCTCTGTTAATACGAATGAAAAGAATTCTGGTCCAATTTTGGAATGAATGAAAACTTGTTTAATTAGAGTTATATATCGCTAGTGGAAAATCTTGTTTTGTAATGGCCCAAACAGCAAACACATATGTTTCTCTCACTTATTATGTTAATCGCCAGAAAAGAAATATTGTATGGTCCAGTAGTCACAGATAGATAATAAGTAAATATATTTTATATGCAATCATCAAATACCTACTATGGTTAGATAAATTTGGTTGGCTCTTATCATATTTAACTTGAATATCAAAAGCTATCTAGGGTCTACTACATAACAGAACCAAAATAGTTGTGAACGGAACTAACCCTGTAATTCTTCAAACTTTTGCCAACCTTGCCTCCCATCTTTGTTGATATCAACCAACTGCTTATAATCCAAACGACAATCAACCACATAATGTCCTGAACCGATCTTGGGCAGATGGATAACTGAAGCATGAAACTTGTAATGACAATGAGGCTAGCCTGACAGATGACTGCACACGTGCAAAAAACGAACCAATTGGATCCAATAGGGACATAGGGGCTTGTTCCTTATCACCCATCTGAACATCAGTCTGAGCATGAGACAATTCTTTGTTTGTTTTTTAAAAAGATATCTAGTTTATTTGTTTGTTCCTACAAGAGACACATGCAAATAGAAGGGCATAGGTTCAGTTCATTTGTTCAGCTCAGTTCAGTTTATTTGTTTTTTTAAAAAGATATCCAGTTCAGTTCATGTCATCAATTCAATTCATTTTTTCAGAAAGATATCCAATTCTTAGTTTTTAGCTTTGTTTCTTTATCCACATCAGCCTACTTTTGCAGCGATGATGAGTCAAACAGTTGGCCGCTATTGTATCATTTTTTTTAAAAACAATTGATTACTAAAATTTGCTATTTGCTTGTTGCTAAGATATTTTTTTTGTAGATTGTCTCCCACCAGCATTGCAGGTCTAATAAACGTAGTGTTACTTGTCATACCCCCTGGTGTCGCAGGTGTTTGTAAGGAACTGACACGCGCCCAAGAACTCTAGTGTTACTTGTAAGAACTCTAGCATTAGTTGATGGTGGGTATGCTTGTCATGATCTGTTAGTTGTCAAACCATGGCTTGTGAGATTGCTATGATTTCCTATCATTTGAGTAGTGTAGTCTTAAGCAACTACCTTTCACGCGACATTGAAAGCTATTAATGTATTATAATCTTGATGTATTTATTATTACCTGCAAGTTAGGTTTTGTACAAATCAAGCATATTTGTCATTAAGCTAAAATCATGTATGTATATATGCATTTGTGTGATTTGGATGAACGATGTCGTGTGTCATGTATATTATACAGTACTATATAAGAACCTGGGCATAAGTGCACAGAATGCATGGTTATGATCCCTGTCTAATCGAACAGCAAGAGTGACAGGAAGGGATTGAAGGCCAGAGGGAAATTATGAGAGGGTTTGAAGTGACATGAAAGGGATTCACTCGTTCCCCAAGTGGAACAAATCAGCTTGGGGAATAGATCCCAAGCTACCGAACAAAGCCTAAATAGGTGTCGTACCATAGCACAAAAAGCGTTGGACTAACGCAGTGCCGATCCAATGGCTAATCTTATCCTTGTGCATCATAGCATTGTCCGACCCTAAATTTTGGTCCAACGATGGGTGTCATACTACCATCGGTACTAGGCTAGGTTTATGGAGACCATGGAAACTCAGCCTCATTAGTTCGACAGTGGGAAATTAGCTAGACAGAACGGCTACAATGTTCATTAGAGCAGTTTCATTCCCAGATGTGCATGAATCTTTTAACACGGTTAGTGGAGGTAGCCTAGGCATGAACCAGACCTATAGAGGTGACCTTGAGAGCACCTAGGGGGGGGTGAATAGGTGATCCTGCAAAATATGACTTGAAACACACAAACTTGGTCTAAAAGTTAAAGTTAGTACAAATTAAACCATGTTTGAGAGAGGGAGAAGAGAGACAAATTCCCTTCACTTGATTGTGCTATAAATATATGAATTAAACTTAGAGCAATATCACAAGTGAGAATAAAAAACTTAGTGTTGGGGACTTGTTCTCAAGTGCTATGAATTAAGAACAAGGCAACACAAAATTTTAAATGTTAATGCCCTTCGTCCTTCGAAGCATTATTTCCCTTTGGATATAATGATCCTCAGACGAAGGTCATGAAAGACATACCTTCATCATCACGATATATGTTAATAAAAGGAGAAGCATAATAAATATAAAAGATAACATGAACAATTATATAGCATTGTCAATTCATCCTCATTATATTATCATGGAAAAGTAGGAACAATATTGAATTACAAATGTACCTTCGAGTTGACAGAAGGTAAAGGTACAAGCGTGACGCACGAGCAAGTACAAGTCAGCGTGAACAGTACGGGGGTACTGTTCATCTATTTATAGGCATAGGACACAGCATGTGAGAAATTACATTCATGCCATTTACATTTATTATTAATCTTATAGACAATCCTATGAGGACTAGATAGCCTTTTCCCCATTAAGTCGGTTCCTTTTTCCGCCATTTAGTCGAAGCTCCCTTGCGCGTAGCTTCGGAGCAACGACAGCCTTCGTCACGATCATGCTCTTCTCATCGTGTATGCTTTTAACCTAAGTCCGAAGGTACCTGTCCATAAGCCATGCTTGGAAGACATTGTTAAATTACGTTTTTGAGGACCTTCGGAGGATGAAGGCCCCCAACAGTAGCCCCTCGCAGTATTAATTTGTTTAAGATAACGAATTCAGACTGCGACAAGGACAAAGACCTTAAGCCGAAGGTCCAAAAAAACACCTTCCCTTTGCTAGAATAGCAACAGTCAATGACGGATGGGGCCCCCCGATTTGGAGCGTGCCGAGCGTATAAATAAGAACTCGCACCAACCATATTTGGTATGCTGCTTGTGCCATTTGCTTTATTTTCTCAATTTTATAGCTCTTGCTCACTAACGCTTGCTAGTTTCTCAAGCTTTTTGAGCTTCGGTTTAAAAGACACATTTTCGTCATTTCCGAAGAAAAAAATGTCTCAAGACAAGAAGGTTGCTGCTGAGACGAAGCTAACTGAAGAGGAGAAGCTCTTTGAAGAGAAGAAGGCTGCGAATCCTTACATAGCTAGGTTTATTGAGTCAATGGCAAAATCAAATACAGAGAAGATTACTAAGGAAATACTGGAAGGCCTGTCTGAAGATACCGGTGACAGTGATGATTATGATGCTGAAAGCGGGGGAGAAGATTCTGAGGATCGGCCGTGGAGGCCGAGTCATACAATTTTTGGGAAATCAACAATTAAACAGAGTCATCTTGACAATATGAGAGGAAGGTACTTTCGGGATATGTCTATTGTGAGAGTTGGTGGAGACAACAACGTCTCTGCCCCTGAGGAAGACGAAGTTGTGATTTACCGAAGTTTCTTCAAAGCTGGGCTTCGGTTTCCATTGAGCAGGTTTGTAGTCGAAGTGCTGAAAATTTATCAGATTTACCTTCATCAGATAACCCCAGAAGCTATTATTAGAATGGGGATTTTTGTTTGGGCTGTGAGAAGCCAGGGACTAGAGCCAAGCACAAAATGCTTTTGTAGTATGCACGAGCTTGTATACGAGACGAAGGCCATGGGCAAAGAATAATACCATAACAATTTTGGTTGTTATGGATTTATCGCCCGCCCCAACGCAAGCTACCCGGTGCCAACATTCCGGAAAAGGTGGCCCGGGGCCTGGATGGAGGAATGATTTTACGTGAAGAATGACATGAAGGCAAGAGAAGATATTAAGGAAGTTATTATGCGCCCCATTTGGTCCCACTTCGGCCTCCGAAGGCCGAAGGTTGAAATTGACGAAGCCGCTGAAGCATGTCAGAAGGCATTTGGTACTGTCTGCTTCTTTATTGGTACGAGAGATTTAATTCAAGAGCACATAGCATTCAGAGTATGGTCGCTTGTAGAGAGCTGGGAAATGCCGAAGGAGACCATCACCGAATCTAATGAAGGTGAACTGGTTCGGCTGAAGTACACATTCAGATATGGGGATAAATTCGATGAACCAAACGATGACTGGCTAAAATGCATCAAAGTTACAAGTGATGAACTGCTTGGATCATATTCCAAGGCGGAAGACAATGCATTATCCACAGCCTTCGGAGGCCAGGGAAAAAAGAGATTGAATAGGGTTTTTGATGCCATTGGTTTTGTTTACCCGGACTACCGTTATCCGCTGCGAGGACAGGGAAAGAAGAGGAAAACTGCTGCTTCGGCCACTCCAGACGAGCCTGCGCTGAAGGGCAAAAAGTTAAAGGTCCTTACCCACCAGCCACGCTATATCGAACCGGCCGTGGTGCCTGAGTTTAGCAGGGAGGCTTCTTCAGCTGCTAAGCCAAGAGAACCCGTTCCTCCTACGCAGAAGGCTGAAGAGCCGACTATAATGCCGAAGGCACCTTCGGTTGATCTAGCTGAAACGAAGGTTGACAAAGATAAGGCTGAAAAATCAAAAACTGAAGAAGTAACAAAGATGCCAGAGATTTTAAGTCCTTCAACAGAAGCAACAGCACTGAAGGCAGAAAAGAGTTCTACCAACACTACTACCAACACTCCTAAGAGAAGGAGGATGGTAAATGTGTTAGATATTTTAGAAACAACTGACTCCATAAGTCCCGCTCCCACAGGGAAAGTTGCCGAAGCTAACAAAACGCAACCCAAAGCTGATACTAAGCAAATAGAAGTTGAGACCACAATAACCCAGGCTGAAAGAGAGGCAGGGCCCACAGTGCCTGCTAAGATGAAGCCTGCTGAATTTGAAGAAAAGGCAACAGAATAAAAGGCCACAGAGCAAAATTTGTTTGAAAAGGCTGCCACTCCTACTCCCGAAGCTTTAAAAGAGAGCATTGATTATATCATCCGCCATGCTTCGAGAAATGGACTTTCTCAGGAAGAAGAACGAGAAGCTCAACATTATGCCCAAAAATTGAAATACCCGATGGGGGCATTAGTGTTCAATGGCAGTGGGGAAGAAGATTTCTTGTACTGTCTCCCGGATAACAAAGAGATATCCGTATGTCGGGAGATGGGTAGAAGCTTCGGATTTCCGAACCTAGGAGATGGTCTTTCAATACTATCAAAGGATGAACTGGCTGACAGCTTAGCATATAATAGAATAAAGGTATAAAAGTCAATTTTGTATTTGAAAATGAATTACTTCATTTGTTTATACTTAATCTTGTCCTCCTCTTGTAGGGCTTAATCCTTAGCAATGCCCTTAGAGCACAGAAAAACATTGAAGATGAAGGGTATACAATGGCTCTGAACAATCTTCGTTCAGAGGTGATCGAATTAAGGAACGAAGGCATTGAAAAAGACAAAATATTAATTTCATTGGTAAACAAAGTAAAAGAAGATGAAGCTAGTTCCAAAGCTCAAGCTGAGATTCAAAAGAATGAGATCGAAGACCTTCGGAAACAGTTGGCTGAGGCCAAAGAAAAATGCGCTCTCACCAAAGCTAACCGAGATGCCAACGAATATTGAAAAAACTATTTAGAAAAAACAGTTGAAGAACTTCGTTTATCCAAGGAGAGATGTTTTGAAAAATCTTTGGGCTACGTGGAGAAGATAAAGGCTAGCTTTGCCAACGTGGGCGCCTATTCAAACGAAGACAACTTCATACGAGGCGACCCTGAAGGTGTTATCGAGTGGATAAGCGGAGAAGCCGAAGCTTTTGAAGAAATCTTAAGTGACCGAGGAGATGTATGTGCATTTTCTGGTGCACGCGGGATTTTAGCAATCTTGGAGAATGCGGGGTGCAATCACGCCAAAACCATGGCCCATGCCGAAGCTGCCTTCTCCGCGGACATCACGAAGGACCCTTCAGCTGAAGCAACCTTAATGGGCGGAAAATTTTACAATGATGTATGGGAAAATGGCGACCGAGAAATGGCTCATGAAATAATGAAGAAAAGTGAAAAAGATATTCACGACGCTCGAGAAGCAGCAAAAAAGCTGAGGAAGCTGCAGAACGCGAGAGACGAATAGGTATCTGTTGGGGGTATGCTTCGTCGCCGAAGGTCCCATAAGAAGAAACGCCTTCGGAAGATTGACACAAAGCCGAAGCTACGAATCAGAAGGCTTCGGAGTATATTTCCAAAGGCACCGACTTAAAGATGAAATGACCAATCGACCCATGATAATTTGTATTATGATTGTAGACCTCTGTAAAGGGCATGAATGTAATTCCCCACAGGCTGCGTCATGTGCCTATAAATAGATGAACAGTACCGCTGTACTGTTCACACTATCCTGTAATTGCTCGCGTGCTACACTTGGATTTTTGCCTTCTGTCAAGCCGAAGGTATAAATGTAATTAAATATTATATTCAATATTCAAGTTTATACAATGATAACATATGAATAACATTATATGTCTATTCATATAACCTTTCTTGTTTCATATGTTTCATCTTTCATTATCTTATAACTGTGATGATGAAGGTACGTCCTTCATGACCTTCGTCCGAAGATCATTATATCCTAAGGGAAATAATGCTTCGAAGGATGAAGGACTTTAACATTTAATAATTTGTGTTGCCTTGTTCTTGATTCATAGCATTTGAGAACAAGTCCCCAACATTGGCGCCCACCTCCGGTGAACTCACTTCCACTTTTGAGCTGATGGCTTTGTCCAACAACCAAGCTGAAGTTGCTTCGGCTACGAAGCTGGTGCTCCCAATAACATGTGGTTCATGCTCAGAGCCAGCCAAGAAGAAGCAGAAGAAGGAGGCTTAGAGAAGGGTGCAGCATGTTGGGGTGCAGGGACCCTTCATCAAGTCAAAATGGTCCCACATCCCAATGACCTTCTCCCAGGAGGACCTTCAGCTCAAGGATTATCCTCATAATGATGCTATGGTCATATCTTGTGTCATCAAGGGATTTCTAGTCCACAATGTTTTGGTTGATACAGGCAGTGCAGCCAACATCATATTTGCTAAGGCCTTCAGACAGATGCAAGAGCCAGAGGACAAGATTCATGATGCTACACACCCTCTTTGTGGCTTCGGAGGAAGGCAGATTGTAGCACTTGGCAAAATCACAATGCTAGTGACCTTCGGATTTGTCCACAACACAAGGACTGAACAGGTTGTGTTTGATATTGTTGACATGGAATACCCCTACAATGCAATCATTGGTCGTGGGACACTCAATGCTTTCGAAGCAATACTTCATCCAGCATATCTATGCATGAAGATACCTTCGGAACAAGGACCCATTGTTGTTCATGGCAGTTAGGAAGCTGCTAGAAAAGCTGAAGGAAACTGGACAGATTCAAAAGCAATCCACAACATAGATGGAAATGAAGCTTGTGAACAGTGCAAGTACAGAAGAGAGAAGGCTGCCTCGGCTGATCAGCCGAAGCCTATGCTTCTGTGTGAAGATATAGCAGAGCAGAAGGTATTGCTGGGTTCTCAATTATCTGAAGAGCAGGAGAAAACCTTGATAAGGTTTTTATTCAACAACAAAGATGTGTTTGCTTGGTCAGCTAATGATCTTTGCAGTGTCAATAGAGATGTCATTGAGCATTCACTCAATGTGGATCCATCTTTCAGGCCAAGAAAACAAAGGCTTCGGAAAATGTCCGATGACAAAGCTGAAGGTGCTCGAAACAAAGTGAAGAGACTTCTTAGTGCTGGTGTTATCAGAGAGGTCAAATACCCAGAGTGGCTAGCTAATACTGTTATAGTGAAGAAGGCAAATGGTAAATGGAGAATGTGCATCGATTTTACAGATCTTAACAAGGCTTGTCCAAAGGATGAGTTCCCATTGCCAAGAATAGATTCTCTAGTAGATGCAACAGCTTCATCAGAGCTTATGAGTTTACTAGATTGTTACTCAGGCTACCACCAAATCTGGATGAAGAAGGAAGATGAGCCGAAGACCAGCTTCATAACCCCAAGTGGTACATATTGTTATCTTCGGATGCCTGAGGGGCTCAAGAATGCTGGAGGAAGCTTCAGCAGAATGACAGCCAAGGTCCTTCATTCTCAGATAGGCAAAAATGTGCTAACATATGTTGATGACATCATAGTAAAAAGCACGAAGCAAGAAAATCATATCACTGATCTGCAACAAACATTTGCTAATTTTAGGCAAGCTGGCCTGAAATTAAATCCTGAAAAATGTGTCTTTGGAGTAAAGAAGGGTAAGTTCCTTGGATGCCTAGTTTCAACGAAGGGGATCGAAGCCAATCCAAGCAAGATCGAAGCCATACTTCGAATGGATTCGCCAAGTACGAAGAAGGGGGCCCAACGGTTGGCAGGAAGATTGGCTTCATTGAACAGATTTATATCTAGACCAGCAGAAAGAAACTTGCCATTCTTTGAAATACAAAAGTCGGCCGATGTCTTTCAGTGGGGCCCAGCTCAACAGAAAGCCTTCGAAGAGCTGAAGCAATACCTGATTGATCTAACAACATTAACTCCACCTGCGCCAGGGGCTCTGTTACTATTATATGTGGCAGCTTCGCACTCTGCAGTGAGTGCGTCGCTTGTGCAGGAGAAATTAGGACAAATCAAAAAGCAAGCCCCAGTATACTTTGTCTCCGAAGTTCTAAGCTTATCAAAGAAAAATTATACAGAATTGGAGAAGGTGTCGTATGCTGTCTTAATGGCCTCCAGGAAGCTTCGGCACTACTTTCAGGCATTCCATATAATTGTCCCTTCATCTCAGCCTTTGAAAGATATTATGAGGAACAGAGAGGCTACTGGAAGGATTGGAAAGTGGGCTCGGAACTTAACGAATTCAGCATTGATTATGTGCATAGATCCTCGATCCAGTCCCAAGTGTTAGCAGACTTTATCGCTGTCTGGATGCCAGGGGCTCAGGAAGAAGAAGCAAATAAAGATGCCGAAGCTTGGACAGTGTTCTGCGACGGTTCCTAGGGAACCTTCGGGGCAGGTGTAGCTGCTGTCTTGGTTGCACCTTCCAAAGTCAGAACATGCTATGCAGTAAAACTTGATTTCAGCTGCACAAATAATATTGCCAAATACGAAGCCTTGCTTTTGGGGCTTCGTAAGTTAAAGGCAATGGGGATAAGAAGGGCGGTCCTTAAAACTGATTCCCAAGTTATTTCTAGTCATGTTGACAAAAGTTGTAGAGCAAGAGACCCGAAGCTTGAGAAATACGTGGATACAGTTCGAAGGCTTGAAGCTTCTTTCGAAGGGTTTTTTGTCAAGAATATTCCACGAGGAGAAAATGAGCACACTGATCTGCTAGCCAAGTCAGCGGCACAGGGGCTGCCTTTACCTTCAGAAGTATTCTTTGAGACAATAAGAGCACCTTCGGTGGAACTTCTTGAAAGAGCAGCACTCAATATATCTCCTGTTCATAGTGAAGATTGGAGAACCGAGATTATATCTTTTCTCCAAGGCAACTGCCTTTCAGATGACGAAGCTTATGATAAGAGAATAGAGGCAAGAGCTCGACCATATGTAATAATAGAAGGGGAATTATACAAACATGGAGTCTGTTCTCCACTGCTCAAGTGTCTATCCAGAGCTGAAGGTATAGAATTGATGAAGGAAGTACATGCAGGATTGTGTGGATCTCACATTGAATCTAGACCTTTGCTGGGGAAAGTCTTCAGACAAGGATTTTATTGGCTGAAGGCAGCTTCGGATGCAGCGGATCTGGTTCAAAAATGTGAAAATTGCCAAAAATGCGCAAGAGACCAGAAACAACCTTCGTCATTAACCCAATTGATACAACCAACCTGGCCATTGCAAAGATGGGGCCTGGATTTGTTAGGTCCACTTCCACCAGCACAAGGCAATTTAAAATATGTTGTGGTGGCTGTAGAATATTTTTCTAAGTGGATTGAAGCGAAGCCTTTGGCCACAATAACTTCGGTCATAGTCCAGAAATTATTTTGGCAAAACATTGTTTGTCGCTTCGGCGTACCAAAGGCTATAACTGTGGACAACGGTACACAGTTTGATGCCGAAACCTTCAAGGAATTCTGTGATCAAATCGGCACGAAGATCCATTTGCATCAGTCAGACATCCAGAATCAAATGGACTTGTCGAAAGAGCAAATGGTATTATAATGAAGTTATTTTTAATCAGCCTAGAGGAAAGTGGCCGGAAGAGTTGATTAAAGTGGTGTGGAGTCACAACACGATTGTATCAAGATCAACAGGTTTTACACCATTCAAGCTACTATTTGGTGACGAAGCTATAACCCCAGAAGAAGCTAAAACAAGGTCAATAAGAACAACAGCTTCGACTGAGGACGAAGCTGATTATCATGTAGCAAAAGACACTATAGAAGGGGTCAGACTTCAGACTATGGAAAATATTAATAAATATCAAGCTGAAACAATAAAATGGCGCGACAGAAAAGTCCGGCTGAAAAATATCAAGCCAGGGCATCTGGTGCTTCGGAGAGTGGCTAATCCGGACACAGTAGGCAAGCTATAGCTGAAGTGGGAAGGACCTTTTCTGGTCGTATCTTCGTCAAGTCCCGGTTCTTACAGACTAAAAGATATGGACGACAATGTGATACTAGGTCTTGGAATGCAGATGAGCTTTGGCGGTATTATGTATAGATTCATGTAATCTTTTTCTATTTTTCTATGGCACCCTTTTCCTTTTCGAAGGGGGAGAAAGGTTTTTAATGGGGCCATAGTTTGTAATCTTTTCCTTTCTTATTCAGCTCCATGAGAGCAAAATCCCCCAAATATGTAAATGTAAAACCTGAGCATGCACCATCGAGTGCAGGAAAAAAGGAAAAAACAGGGAGAAGCTCGAAAGTCGTCCCTAAGGGGATGCAGAGCATGACGAAGCTACAAAAAAGCCGTTCCTAATGGAGCGCAGCGTAAGTTTTGTGCTTAAAAGTCGTTCCATAGGGAATGCAGAGCCAAATACCACCAAAATATAAGGCGAAGCGCGAAAAGTCAACGCGAATACCGCCGAAATAGAAGGCGAAGAAGTTCAAAAGACGTTCCTTAGGGAATGCAGAACTTACACCGAAAAATAAACGGTGCAGCCGAAAAATAAACGGCAAAGAGATTTCAGTCATTCCTTAGGGATTGAAGGTTATGGATGAAGCTTTGGATGTGTGTGTTTGGGCATTCATGTGCACGATACATTACATCATACATTGCATACATAAACATTCATTTAGACATACATAGGATCATCATCATCATCATACCATATAGATACAAACAGTTGCTTCGGCTCTAAGAATGCAACTTCGAAAGTAGAATCATGCTTCATTGTGTACGAAAAGAAGGGAAGGTGTTTTTCGCCTTCGGCTCAAAAGTACAAGTTTCGTTCACATCGAAGCACTTCACACATTGATGGAAAGGTAAAAGTATATTACAAGGTATGGACAAAATTTACAGAGTAGAATCTAATTCTTAAATTATAATATCCTTTACAAAGGTTAATACAAGAGTCCTTAGAGTTTTTTTCCACAGCTATCTATTCAAGCTTCATCATTATCTATCAAGCTTTGGATCGTCTGTTAAGCTTCGGCTTTGTGCTCTTCAGCTTCGTCATCCCGCTCTTCAGCTTCGTCATCCTGTACATATTGAAGTGTTGTAAGGAAAACTCAAGTTTAAAGCAAAAGGTAAGCACAAGGTATGATTTTGTTACCGGCTTAAGATGACTCCGAGCTTCGTCACTAGCTAAGCTTCGTCCACCCTTCGTCCATACTAGCTTTATAAATTTCTTTCCTATGCTTCGGGCAAGACTAGGAATATCAATCAGATCTGCTGGTGATAAGCTAAAGTTGGGTCTATTGACAATCTTTCCATGTGTGCAACCAGATTTCAGGAAGACAATAGCTGTGCCCTGAGAAGCTACCAGGGCACAGAAATCACCATGTTCGGCTATAATTTCATCAAGGGCATCAACTTCACCCTCGATATGTTCGAAGGCCCCTGGCAGGTCTTCAATCAAAGGATTAAATTTTTCATAGCCGGCTCCAACCGAATTGAAGATCTGCTTCAGCCGTTGCACACATCGGCTACTGAACTCCAGACATTTGTTTCGAAGCTCTGTCAATGATTTTTGCAAATTTGAACTTTTTTCGACCTTAGCCTCAAATTTTGCATTAAACTTCTGCTTTTCCTGTTCGAAGCTTTCTGACTTTGAGAGAAGCTCCGTATTCAACTTTGCAATTTTTGCTTCAGCTTCTGCCAATAAACCCTCTGTTGTCTGAAGCTCGAAATCCTTCTTTTCAAGAGCAGCTGCTTGATCTTTTATTTTGCTTTCTAAACCTTCAATTATAACTTCATGCTTTTTATCTTCAAGATCTTGTTGCATTCTCAAAGCTTTACTCAATAGCATACTCTGTGCAGAAGCAACCTTCGTTAGAAAACACCTTCGTTGTTAAAAAAATAAAAAGTTGAAGATAAGTTTTTTACCTTGAAATTAGAATAGAATAAACTACCAACGATATGCTGTCGTCGATAGCGGCTGATGTCGGTCTCGAGCTTCGGGAAACCAATACTCTTTGATAGAGTACCGATAACCTTCGCTCTGGTTTGATCTCGGAGGCAGCCTAACCTTTCATCGTCAACACCGCCAAAGAGTAGTGCCCCTGGTTGATACCCGCAGGATATGGCGTATTCTCTCAACTCTTCTTTCTCAGCATTCGTCAATTCTTGCCCAATTAAGTTTTGAAAGTTAAAATTTTCTTCTTCTAAAGCAGTTTCGACTATTTCTTTCTCCTTCTCAGGCACTGTAGCTATGGTTTCCTCGGCGGCTGCAGCAGCTTCTTCTGCGGCCATGTCCAGAAGTATCTTATCAATGTTAGAAAGCGTGCTTTCTAGATTTGCATCTCCGGTCGGTTCAGCTTCGGCAGTTGCAGCTTCAGTAGGTGCAGCTTCGGTAGCTGCAGTGTTCTCAACAGCTGGTGCCTTCGAAGCCGAAGCTGGTCGTGGTGTCTCTTCTATAACTTCTGTCACAGTAATAATTCTTCATTTTTTCGGCCCAGCTGCTTTCTTCGCTATCGTAGGCTCCTTCTTCTTCTGAAAAAGCTTCGTCAGATGTGGCGCTAGTGGACTTAGCTTGATAGGCAAGGATTCAGTCATTACCTTTAGAATTTCTACCACATCGGTAGCAGAAGGTGATGCAGGAGTTTCTTCTTCTATATCAGTCGCCTTCTGCTTCAGAGCTGCAGCTTTTCTCTTCTTTGGAGCAACCGCTGTTGGCTCAGGGTTCAATTTCCTTTTCTTCAGTTTTTCTTCATCTTCTTTTACCATTCTAGCGGCCTGTCTGCCCACAACACTGACAACTCTTTTCCTTTTCTGCCCTTCGGCGCCCTTGTTCAACCGCTCATAATCAGGATATCCAAAATGTAGAACATCCATTACCCGATTCAATCTTCACTTCGGTCGGTAGCCGAAGGCTACATTCATCAACTGATCTTCTTCTTTCGTATAGTTCCCTAAAATCTCGTTACACATAACTTCGATCGTGTCCAACCATTCTTGGTAGGGTTCCTTGAAGTGTTTTTTGAACTTAAAGTGATAAGGCAGCCGAACGAGTACACCCTCTTTCTTCTCTTCTTCAAGCTTCGGCATACCCCACTTCCTCAGCGTTGGGAATACTCTGTTGGCTAAGTATTCCTGGACTAGGTCCCTAGTTCCAATATGTTCAGACACAATTCTAAACTCATACACATCATCTTGGCATGGATCCCCCGGTGTCATGTTGCATTGAGGCCTAGTCAGCCCGAAGATTAGCTTCAACGGGCTCTGAACTAGCTTCTCCTTTTCTTCATCAATTTTAACATAAAACCGTTCAGATTTCCAACCGGTCGGCCATTTAGTACGATAGCTG
Organism: Zea mays; assembly: GCF_902167145.1. Lineage (NCBI taxonomy): Eukaryota > Viridiplantae > Streptophyta > Magnoliopsida > Poales > Poaceae > Zea > Zea mays. Next base: position 84,569,684 of record NC_050101.1, read on the forward strand.
ACCACCGGTGTCTTCATATCCTTCCGATAAGCAAAATTATAACAATTGAAGTTCTCATGCAATCCGTCTTCTCTAGCCTTCGTCTGATAATGAAGTTCATGTACTCGGTAGAATGCATCGGCGAGCGGATCTACCCCTTGACTTCGGAGGGCCCTGATGTACACGCTGAGCCTAATAATGGCGTTAGGGGGTCAGCTGATGAAGGTAAATCCCGAATTTTCCAAGACTTCTGCAATCATTCCGTGCAGAGGGAATCTCAACCCTGCTTTGAAGAAGCTCTTAAAAACTACAACTTCATCATCTTCTGGTTTCGGGATAGTTTCTTCCCCGCCAAAGCAAACCAACCCCTTCTCGGTTTCTCTGATGTAGCCTAGCTTCGTCATCATAGTCATATAAGCTTCAGACACAGTTGATTTCCCAAAATCCAGATGGCTGGGCTTTGATGGCATAATGATGTCATAATCAATCTCTCCTTCATTACCATCACCCTCTTCAAAATCTACCTGCTCGGTTTCAGCAGCGGGTGATTCTTTGTCAGCAGCGCCTTCAGTCACAGTCAATCCCGACCGCCTCATAACTTCGGAGATCGGGGCAGTTTCAGCAGCTTCGGCTTCCTCTCTGTCGCGAGTAACTCTAGCTGTTGAGCGTACCCTGGCCATTTGATGTTGAATTTTCTGTGTTTTGACAAAGTTGAAAATTTTTATCTTTGCCAAAGCTTCCTCTTGTTACGAAGCTAGAGCAAAACGATCCTTCGGTTCAGAATGCAATGAGCAAGCTTCGACTGTGGTCAATTTTTTTGGCAGCACAACAGTGCAATAGCAGTAAATGCTGTCGTAACTTCACACCTACTCGTCTGTTTATATAGTGCTACAGGTGGGAAGGTGAATCGTCAAGCCGCTCGCACCCGTTGAATAGTCACCCGCACACGCTGAACGGTGGACCACTCGGTGCCTGGAAGGTGAATCGCCAGATCGCTCGTATACACTGAACGGTGGACCACCTGACGCTGGGAGTATTTTAATCGTTTCTCGGCAACAAGCTCATGGAAGGTGTTTTTCGGACCTTCAGCATTCCGAAGACTGGGAGAGTTTTTCACGGATCGAGCTCGTCACGAAAAACGATCTAGTACTGTGAAGGGGCTACTATTGGGGGTCTGCTTCGTCGCCGAAGGTCCCATAAGAAGAAACACCTTTGGAAGATTGACACAAAGCCGAAGCTACCAATCAGAAGGCTTCAGAGTATATTTCCAAAGGCACCAACTTAAAGATGAAATGACCAATCAGCCCATGATAATTTGTATTATGATTGTAGACCTCTGTAAAGAGCATGAATGTAATTCCCCACAGGCTGCGTCCTGTGCCTATAAATAGATGAATAGTACCCCTGTACTGTTCACGCTATCCTGTAATTGCTCGCGTGCTACACTTGGATTTTTGCCTTCTGTCAAGCCAAAGGTATAAATGTAATTAAATATTATATTCAATATTCAAGTTTATACAATGATAACATATGAATAACATTATATGTCTATTCATATAACCTTTCTTGTTTCATATGTTTCATCTTTCATTATCTTATAACTGTGATGATGAAGGTACGTCCTTCATGACCTTCGTCCGAAGATCGTTATATCCTAAGGGAAATAATGCTTCGAAGGACGAAGGACTTTAACATTTAATAATTTTTGTTGCCTTGTTCTTGATTCATAGCATTTGAGAACAAGTCCCCAACAGTATCGTTTAATGGCCTTTAGCTTCGTCGTTTGTTTTCATGACTTCGAACTGATTGATTTTTTCTACCGCAGCTGAACTATCTCCTCCACCGGAGCCGTTCGACCCCTTGGCTGACCCAGAAACGAAGAAAGCAATAGAAATCATCAACATAGCTGAATCTATTATTGACGAAGTCGTGAACAAATTGCTTAACGAAGTTGTGGAGAAGGTTCTGAAGGAAGAATAGTAATTATTGTAAAAACATTCTTAGGCGATTAATGTAACATTTGTTGAACTAAGTCTATAATATTTGATGTGTATAGTTTTGAATCTAATATGTAAACTATTTTTGCAATTTACTTCTTTGTGATGCATGAAACTTTTATATACATACCGTTTTTGAGTCTTCGGCGAAAAAACACCTTCCCTTCTTTTTCATGCTTCGTAAAGAAGAATATTTATGCTTCGTGAGAATATCCACGCTTCGTAAAGATCATCCAAGCTCCATAAAAACATCAATGCTTCGTAAACAATAGATCTCTTCTTCCACATCAGAGCTGATGAAGCTGTAATTCTCAGCTTACTTTGTGCCTTAGCACCTTTTCATTTTTGTAAAGCATTCTCTGAAGATCGACTTTGTTTCCAATTCATGTCGTTGGTGTGATATGATGTATGATGTGATGCTATGCGAGATGATGCGATGATATGATGCAAATAATGATGCTAATGCCGAAGACGCACACCCACGCTGAAACACACAATCTTTGCGTCCTCTTAGGAACAATCAAAATCTCTTTGCCGCTTATTTTTCGGCTTCACCGCTTATTTTTCGGTGTAAGTTATACATCCCCTTAGGAACTTCTTTGCCTTCTATTTCGGCGGTATTTTTCGCGTTGACTTTTCTCGCTTCGCCTTATATTTCAGCGGTATTTGGCTCTGCATTCCCTTTGGAATGACTTTTGAGCGAAAAACTTACACTGCGCTCCCTTAGGAACGACTTTTTGTAGCTTCGGCAAACTTACGCTGCGCTCCTTAGGAACGACTTTTTGTAGCTTCGGTGAAACTTGCACTACGATTTTTAGCTCTGCATTCCCTTAGGAACGTCTTTTGAGCTTCAGCAATTTTTATGCTTCGTAAATCTGTGAAGAAGATATATTTCATTCTGACAAGAGCGAAGCTATTACAAGAAATTAAAACTAGGTTTACATTGATTGTTCCTTATTAAAAACAAAATGACAATGAACGTAAAAATGTTTCAGAGGTAGGATATCTCTCAATAGATGTGCTTTGATTCCGGCACAGTACTGTTGACTGTGCGAGCTTCGGATTCCTCCCTAAATTCCTATTGCTGTTGAGAGTGCTGGCGCCCTTCTGGCTGCTGGCTTCAGGAATAGGTCGGATGTAGTGGTGGTGGAGGCGGGAGTTGTGGCCAGGAAGCCTGTGAGTGGCTAGCCGAAGCGACAGATGCTGCAGGATGATTGTTCACATACTCTGGTATCTAAGGAGACTGACACGAAGCAGTGTGTAAGACCTGCTTCGGCTGGTTCTGCCGAGCTTCGGCTTCTGCTATCTCCTTTTGCTTCTGAATGGTGACATGGAACATTCTTGTAGTATGGCCCTTGTCCTCACCACATAATAAGCAGTAAATCTTTCTAGGTTGATCCCCAAATCTTCCTCTGAAGCCCCTGGCGCCTCTGTCCCTTCGAGCTGGTGGCCTGAAAGAGCTTTGCTGTTGCCCCGAAGATTGTGAGGTATATTGTGACCTCTGAGACTGACTTCCTTTGTCGTCACTCTGAGTGGAGTTATGGATTGACCTAACATGCCTCGGATGGATTCTTCCTCCGAAGCCCTTGGTCATTTCGGAGAATCTGTAAGCTTCCTCCCTTCTTTGGCGAAAATCATTGTCAGCCCGGATGTACTCATCCATCTTTTGAAGCAGTTTCTCCAGAGTTTGTGGGGGCTTCCTGGCGAAATATTGGGCAGTAGGTCCTGGGCAAAGACCCTTGATCATGGCCTCAATGACAATCTCATTGGGCACCGTAGGCGCTTGTGCCCTCAATCGCAAGAACCTTCGTATATATGCCTGAAGGTATTATTCATGGTCTTGCGTGCATTGGAACAAGGCCTGAGCTGTGACTGGCTTCGTCTGAAAGCCTTGGAAACTTGTCACCAGCATGTCCTTGAGCTTCTGCCACGACGTAATTGTCCCTGGCCGAAGGGAAGAATACCAAGTCTGGGCCACATTCTGGAGTGCCATGACGAAGGACTTAGCCATGACAGCCACATTGCCTCCGTATGAGGATATTGTTGCCTCATAACTCATCAGAAATTGCTTTGAGTCTGAATGCCCGTCATACATTGGTAGCTGAGGTGGCTTGTAAGATTGTGGCCATGGGATAGCCTGCAGTTCTGCGGCCAAGGGAGAAGCATCATCAAAAGTAAAGGTATCATGGTTAAAATCATCATACCATCCATCTTCGTTGAATAAGCCTTCCTGACGAAGCTCCCTGTGTTGGGGCCTTCAGTCTTGTTCATCTTGAGCAAGATGACGTACTTCCTCAGTAGCTTCGTCGATCTTCCTTTGAAGATCGACCAGCCGAGCCATCTTCTCCTTCTTCCTTTGTACTTGTTGATGGATGATTTCCATGTCCCTGATCTCTTGGTCCAAGTCCTCCTCCTGGAGTGTTGGACTAGTGGCCTTCCTTTTCTAGCTCCGAGCTTCTCGGAGAGAAAGAGTTTCCTGGTTTGGGTCCAGTGGCTGCAGTGCAGCAGCCCCTGTCGCTGAAGCTTTCTTCAGCGGCATGACGAAGGTCAGTGCTTGCCGAAGGTGGTCGTATGAGTTCACCTGAGGTGGGCGCCAATGTTGGGGACTTGTTCTCAAGTGCTATGAATTAAGAACAAGGCAATACAAATGTTAAATGTTAATGCCCTTCATCCTTCGAAGCATTATTTCCCTTTGGATATAATGATCCTCAGACGAAGGTCATGAAAGACATACCTTCATCATCGCGGTATATGTTAATAAAAGGAGAAGCATATGAAATATAAAAGATAACATGAACAATTATATAGCATTATCAATTCATCCTCATTATATTATCATGGAAAAGTAGGAACAATATTGAATTACAAATGTACCTTCGGCTTGACAGAAGGTAAAGGTACAAGCGTGACGCACGAGCAAGTACAAGTCAACGTGAACTGTAGGGGGGTACTGTTCATCTATTTATAGGCATAGGACACAGCCTGTGAGAAATTACATTCATACCCTTTACATTTATTATTAATCTTATAGACAATCCTATGAGGACTAGATAGCCTTTTCCCCTTTAAGTCGGTTTCTTTTTCCGCCATTTAGCCGAAGCTCCCTTGCGCGTAGCTTCAAAGCAACGGCGACCTTCGTCACGATCATGCTCTTCTCATCGTGTATGCTTTTAACCTGAGTCCGAAGGTACCTGTCCATAAGCCATGCCTGGAAGACATTGTTAAATTACGTTTTTGAGGACCTTTGGAGGATGAAGGCCCCCAACACTTAGGAAGAGGAAAATCACAATAAAGTAAATGAGACAATACACCGAGATTTATCCTATGGTTTGGCCAAAGCGTACCTCCACATTGTGGTATCCTCCTTCAGACAAGGGATGAAATCAACCCCTCTCAAGTGATCACTAAGGTCAACTTGAGTGCCACATTTTTCTTCCTTATACTGATATCTTGTTTGTGAGGAATCTCCACAAATTGGAGTCTCTCATAGCCTTACAAGATGATCACAATCAAGACTTAGAGTAAGGGAGAGAGAAAGAACACACACACAAAGCAACAACACACAAGAAAGCTAAAGAAACGAGCGCAAGAACAAAATATTGCAGTTACAACTCAAAATCGGAGCTCAGATCTCACTAGAATCACTAGAATGTGTGCTTGCAGAGATTCAGAGTGTTGGTGTGCTCTTGAGATGCTTGCGTACTGGTATGAGGCACCCAAGGGTCCCTTTTATAGCCACAAGGGGACTAGGAGTCGTTGCAATCTTCATATGGAAGCCCAAAAACTTCCCTGTCTACATGAGAGCACCTAGAGGGGGTGAATAGGTGATCCTGTAAAAAACAAGTCTAAACAACACAAACTTGGTTTATTATAAATGTTAGTGAGATCAAAACCACGGTGATATGAATAGAGAGGAGAGAACTCTTCACTTGATTGTTCCTTTAGAATATGTATTGAACTTAGGAACAACAGCGCAACTGAATATATGTGAACCCTATGGAAAAAAACAATAACAAAGAAAGATACACAAGTGACATAGTGATTTTATCCCGTGGTTTGGCCAATGCCTACTCCACGTTGTGGTGACCTCCCTCAGTCAAGGATTGCACTCAATCCCTCTCAAGTGATCCAACGATCAAACTTGAGTACCACAGTTTTCTTCCTTTACCTCAAGTTTTCCCTTTGTGAGGAATCTCCACAAGTTGGAGCCTCTCACCCTTACACAATAGATCTCAAGTGAAAACAAGAGTAATAGGGGAATAGAAACACACACAAGAACTAGTGTCGCAGCAATAACACGCACACAAGTCAAGAATTGAGCACACAAAACAATGCAGCGGAGTCACAGCTCAAAAATTTGCTCAAATCTCTAACACAATGAACCGAATGCGTGCTTGAGGAGTCTAGGCGTCGTAGGATGTTCAATGGAGGCTTGGTGTAGTGCTCCATGCACCCAGGGGTCCCTTTTATAGCCCTAAGGTTGCTAGGAGCTGTTTGAGCTCCATTTGGAAGGCCCTAATTGCCTTCTGTCCGTGGACGCACCGGACAGTCCGGTGCACCATCGGACATTGAACAGTGGGCGATTTCCTTCCTTTTTCTGGCAAAGCCAATCGTTGCTAGCCATGGGCCACCTGGCACACCGGACAGTCTGTTGGCACACCGGACAGTCTGGTGCCGCCTCCTGACCGTTGGCTGAGCCACGTGTCACCCGCTGATCGCGCGGCCGACCGTTGGCTGGGCGCGCGGCTGGCACACCGGGCAGTCCGGTGAATTATAGACGCGGCTCCCCCAACTTTTTCCGAGAGCAGCCAGTTCACCGAGGCGCCAGCCTAGGAACCATACAGTCCGGTGCACCACAGGTTGGTGCAAGTTTGGCTGGACTTAGCCAAACTTCTCCAATCCGATTTCTCTCGTTTTGACAAGGTTCCTAGCACTTAGTAGAATAATGTTAGTACCAAAAACAATTTACTAAGGCTAGAATCATATCTTGCTTTTCAATTTGCATCTCTTTGACACTTAGCTTATATCAAACAAAATAATATGTGTTGAGCATCTAATCACGAAAACATTTATAGAAATGGCCCAAGAGCACATTTCCCTTTCAATCTCCCCCTTTTTAGTGATTTATACGAACACATCAAAAGCAACTCAAAATGCAACAACATTTTCAAAGATGAGCTAAAGAGTTCAAGTTGAAGATCAATTAGTCTCACATAGAATTTGGCATATTAGGATCACTTTTGCCACCACTTGGTTTATTTTCACAAAACAAATTTGTTTTCCTATCTCTATGTCAAAGACACTTGAATTGGCAAATCAAAAGATCTTTCAAGAATAGTTTTGATCAAATACCAAAAACTCTCCCATTTTCCCATAATTGAATTTCTCCCCAGAAGAGAACTGGTTTTGCAATAAGAGGGTTTTGATCAAACACTAAAATGTTGAAATTCACAAGTGGTTGGCTGATCTAGTTGCTTTGGCCTTAATTTCTCCCCCTTTGACATTAAACACCAAAACAGAAGAACTCTTAGGCCCCTTAACCCCATTGCCTCACAAAAAACTCGCAAGTGAAAACCAAAGGCAATAAGAAAACATAGATAAGAACTTGGGACAAAATACATTGATATCGGAATGCAGTGGAAGCCCCTTCTTTGTCCAAGTTCACCTTTTGCCTTTCAATGCCATCTTTGAGACTAGATCAGTATTACTCAAGCAAACACATTAGTCTCAAAGGATCAAGTTGTAGTACATCCTCCCCCTAAACATGTGCTTGTGAGGTCCGGGGATGACTTGTACAACTTGAGCACCAAAAATAAGCAAGTAAACACAACAATGCTTAAAGTAACATGATCAAAGACATAAAACACATGTATGCTATATATCAATCCAAGTTCCATGAATCTAAGACATTTAGCTCACTACGCAACCTGCAAAACCTTTTCTCATCTAAAGGCTTGTGAAGATATCGACTAGCTGGTTCTCGGTGCTAATATGATAAATACCGATATCTCCCCTTTGCTGGTTGTCTCTCAGAAAGTGATATCGGATGTCTATGTGCTTAGTGCGGCTATGTTGATTATCCGCCAAGCGGATTGCTCTCTCATTATCACATAGGAGTGGGACTTTGCTCATATTGTAGCCAAAGTCCCAGAGGGTTTGCCTCATCCAAAGTAGTTGTGCGCAACACTGTCCTGCGACAACATACTCGCCCTCAGTGGTGGATATGACAACAGATGTTTGTCTCTTAGAGCTCTAGGACACCAGGGACCTTACCAGAAACTGATAAGTCCCTGATGTGCTCTTCCTATCAACCTTGCACCCGGCATAGTCGGAATCTGAATATCCGATTTAAGTCAAAGGTAGAACCCCTTGGATACAAGATCTTGAAGCAAGATGGAGAAACTAAATATCTAAGAATTTGCTTCAGGGCCACAAGATGACATTCCTTAGGGTCGGATTGAAATCTAGCACACATGCATACACTAAGCATAATATCTGGTCTACTTGCACAAAGATAAAGTAAAGAACCTATCATAGACCAGTATGCCTTTTGATCAACGGACTTACCTCCTTTATTGAGGTCCAAGTGTCCGTCCGTTCCGATCGGTGTACTTTGTTTGAGAGATGAAGGTTCCTTCCTTGAGTTGCTTCACATGGAATCCAAGGAAGTAGTTTAACTCGCCCATCATAGACATCTCGAATTTTTGCATCATTACTCTGCTAAAGTCCTCACAAGACTTTTGATTAGTAGAACCAAATATTATGTCATCGACTTATATTTGGCATACAAACAAATCACGATTAGAAGTCTTAGTAAAAAGAGTAGGATCATCTTTCCCAACCTTGAAAGCATTAGAAATGAGAAAATCTCTAAGGCATTCATACCAAGCTCTTGGAGCTTGCTTAAGTCCATAGAGCACCTTAGAGAGCTTGTAGACATGGTCGGGATACCTGTCATCCTCGAAGCCAGGGGGTTGTTCTACATATACTTCCTCCTTGATTGGTCCATTAAGGAAGGCACTCTTCACGTCCATTTGAAACAACTTAAATGAATGGTGAGCAGGCCAATAATATGGGTATTAACACGAGCCTAGATAGAGGAGCAAAAGTCTCCTTAAAATCCAAACCTGCGACTTGGGCATAACCGTTTTGAAAGGGAAATAGGGTCAAACCTTTTCCTAAATGATTTGAAAATGCTTCTTGCAATCTTATTCATATACCTTTGACTATTTGCAAAAGGACTTTGAAAAGACTTTCCAAAAAGAATTTGCAAAAACAAAACAAGTGGTGCAAGCGTGGTCCAAAATGTTAAAATAAAAGAAAGCAATCCATGCATATCTAATGAAAATATAAATTAGTTTAATTCCAAGGAACCTTTGCACTTACCTTATGCAAACTAGTTCAATTCTGCACTTATATATTTGCTTTGGTTTGTGTTGGCATCAATCACCAAAAAGGGGGAGATTGAATAGGAAATAGGGTCAAACCTTTTCCTAAATAATTTTGGTGGTTGAATTGCCCAACACAAATATTGGACTAACTAGTTTGCTCTAGATTATATGTTCTACAGGTGCCAAAGGTTCAGCACAAACCAATAAAAAGACTAAAGTTAGGGTTCAAAAGAAAGGAGCAAAAGAAACCGAAGAGAACCCTGGTCTGGCGCACCGGACTGTCCCGTGTGCCACCGGACAGTGTCCGGTGCACCAGGGTGGATCGACTTCAAACTCTTCACCTTCGGGTTTCTAAGTCCGCGCTCCGCTATAATTCATCGGACTATCCAGTGGGTCACCGGACTGTCCGGTGTGCCAGCGGAGTAACGGCTCGCCAGCGCAACGGTCAAATCCAATGGTTGGCTGACAGGTGAACAGTTCGCGCAAAATTATATGTTTTGGTGGTTGGGGCTATAAATACCCCCAACCACCACCATTCAAGGCATCCAAGTTTTCAGCCATTGCATTCAACACAACTGCTCTAGACTTCACTCCAAGACACAAACAAGAGATCAAATCCTCTCCAAAGTCCAAAATCACTTCAAACACATAGTGACTAGTGAGAGAGAGTTTTTCGTGTTCATTTGAGTTCTTGTCGCTTGGATCGCTTTTCTTCTTCCTCCATTCTTGTTCCCAAGACATTTGTAATTGAAGCAAGAGACACCAATTGTGTGTTGGTCCTTGTGGGGTCTATGTGACCCAATTGATTAAGGAGAAAGCTCACTCGGTCTAGGTGACAGTTTGAGAGAGGGAAAGGGTTGAAAGAGACCCGGTCTTTGTGACCACCTCAATGGAGAGTAGGTTTGCAAGAACCGAACCTCGGTAAAACAAATCACCGTGTCATCCGCTCTATTTCTTTGGTTGATTTATTTTCGCCCTCTCTTTTGGACTCGACTTTATTTCTAACGCTAACCCCGGCTTGTAGTTGTGCTTAAAATTTATAAATTTCAGATTTGCCTATTCACCCCCCTCTAGGCGACTTTCAATTGGTATCAAAGTCGGTACTTCATTAGAGTCTAACCACTCGAAGTGATGTCGGGAGGATACGCCAAGAGGGAGATGGAAACGGAAACAAGTCGCGGGAAAGCTCCATCGAAGGAGTCCGGCGCCAAAGGAAGGGAGGAATCACCTCCCCGCGTTAAGTCACATCGGAGTGGCGATAAGAAGAAGATGAAGAAAGTGGTCTACTACGAGACCGACTCTTCGTCGCCATCCACCTCCGGCTCCGACACTCCGTCCGTCACTTCTAAGCGCCATGAGCGTAGGAAGTTTAGTAAGATCCCCTTACGCTATCTTCGCATTTCCAAAAGCACTCCTTTACTTTCCGTCCCATTAGGCAAACCACCAGTTTTTTACGGTGAAGATTATTGTATGTGGAGTGATAAAATGAGGCATCACCTAACCTCACTCCACACTAGCATTTGGGACATTGTTGAGTTTGTAGCACAGGTACCATTCGTAGGGGATGAAGCATATGATTCGGACGAGGTCGCCCAAATCTGGCATTTTGACTCCTAAGCCACCACTATACTCCTCGCTTCTCTATGTCGAGAGGAGTATAATAAGGTGCAAGGGTTGAAAAGTGCCAAGGAGCTTTGGGACGTGCTAAAGACCGCACACGAAGGAGATGAGGTGACCAAGATCACCAACGGGAGACGATCGAGGGGGAGCTCGGTCAATTCATCCTCAACCAAGGAGAGGAGCCATAAGCCATGTACAACCGACTCAAGACCTTGGTCAACCAAGTGCGCAACCTCGGGAGCACCAAATGGGATGACCATGAAATGGTCAAAGTTATTCTTAGGTCACTCGTATTTCGTAATCCTACTCAAGTTCAATTAATACGTGGTGATCCTAGATATAAGCTAATGTCTCCCGAGGAAGTGATAGGAAAGTTTGTGAGCTTTGAATTGATGATCAAAGGCTCCAAACAAATCATCGAGCAAGGCGGCACCTCCACACCCGAGGTGCAACCCATCGCATTCAAAGCGACAGAGGAGAAGAAACAAGAATCTACGTCAAGTAGGCTCCCCATCGACGCCTCCAAGCTCGACAACGAGGAAATGGCGCTCATCATCAAGAGCTTCCGCCAAATCCTCAAGCAAAGGAGGGGGAAGGATTATAAACCCCGCTCCAAGAAAGTGTGCTATAAGTGTGGTAAGCCCAGTCATTTCATTGCTAAACGTCCATTATCAAGTGATAGTGAAAGGGGCGACGACAAGAAGGGAATGTGATACACCAATTTTCTAAAAAGAAGTTAAATTTCTTTTTCTCTTTTCTTTCATATTCTGTGGTATTGGGGTTTGGAGTTTCAAGAGGCATTCCTTAGAGAAACAGTAGATCTTTTAGCATTTTTTCCGCTGGGGTCGGGAGCTCAGATGGGAGAGCGAGTCGGGCCATTGATCTCGATCCGATGGATGGGAGCCCCCCTCTCCTCCCCAACCCTAGCCAACCCCCTCTCCCTCTCTCCAATTGTTGCAGCCACCCCTCCCTCTTCCTCTCCACCCCATTTGCAGCCGCCCTCTACCCTCTCCACGACTTCCTCCTCCCTCTAGATCTCCCCCACGCAGCAAGGATCGAGAAGAGGAGGAGCACGTTGAATTGAAGAGGAAGAAAGGATCAAGGAGATGTTCTACCCCATCTCTTCTTGCAGTTTTTCTTGGGGAAACCCTAGGTAAGGATACGATCCATGTTCCTCCCTGTAATTATGTGTTTTTGGGGGTTGTGAATCATGGGGATTGAAGGATTAGAGGTTGGATTAGATGGAGGGGGTAGTTTTTTATCTCGAAATTAGTTTCTGCGGAATGGCAGATTCGATAGTTTCTGTTCATACCAGTTTTCTGTGCTCTTATTGGCCTCAAAAAAATAAAGAGTCTATCTATGAGTCATATATAATTTGTAGATCTTTCTGTGGCCGTGAAGAACACCCCAATCGGACATCAAATCAGAAAGTTATTGCAGTTTGATTATAACAGTTTTTCAGTCTCACAATTCTATGCAGAATCTGTTCTTTTAAGATTTAGGCACTTTTATCAACAGAATTAAACTTTAGGTTGGTAAAAGAAGTTGTAGATAATTTCATAAGATTTTCAGATTGTTAAAGAGTGCATTCATATGAATTTTGAAATTCCAGTTATGTTTGTTTTACTGTGACTGTTTCTGTTTGCCTAACAAAAATGAGCAGGTCTGTTCACTAGTAGGTTTCATCTAGTAAATGGCCGAATTGGCTCTTCCAACTATGGAGACTTTTGTAGAGAGATAAAATATCTTACTGCCCGAAGAATTTCATAATTTTTGGTTGAGTAGTTTGGGAGATAACGAATTTTGAAGTTAACTATGCTGCTGTTTGAAACAGATTCAGCCAGTTATCTTGTGAGATGTTTTAGAACTTATAGATGACTGAATTTAATTATCCATTGAATACCGAAGTTGCAGAGTATTTTGTGTATATACTCCTAGAGTATTTGTTTGATATCATCACTGTTATAATTTTAAAGATACCAAATTAACAAACAGCGCTGCTGCTGTGTGGCATGTGGTTCAGGGTGGGAGTCTTTCCACCAGGTCTTGGTTTCCAGTGTAGGAGCGAATTGTTGATTGTTGGCAAATGTTTGTGAAACATTTGTACTAAGTTTTATGCACGCTAGCAGGTGGCTACACTCTAGATCATGCCCAGTACATTTTTCTTCTTCGATGAAGGCAAGTGAATGTAGCGGTGGTTGCTACCGTTTTGACCTGTTACTTCTATCGCCTACACTCTAATATTCAGAATTATTGGATTCTTTCATAATTGAACTATATGATGATGTTTTACTTGATTGTATTATATTGATGCTCTATCATATATTGATGGTGATTATGGTTCGAGTATGACCCATGAGATTAATTCACACCCCTGAAGGCAGATGAAGCATCATTTGAGGTATGTATTTTATCTGAAGGAAGATGAAGTATTATTTGAGGTTTGTATTGTATCTGAAGGCAGATGAAGTATTAATTGAGATTTGTATTGTATCTGAAGGAAGTGTAGTTTATTGATAAATGCAGCATACCATATACATTGCATGACTCATTTGCATCTGAAGTTTTGTCGTGACCTATGGTCCGACCGTACCGGTACAACTTAGCATCGTACGTTGCCCGAGGAGGGGTACGATGCGGCTTCATACCCTTAGAGGTATGAAGGCAGAGGACATATGCATTGCATTCATATGAATTCATTGAAGTGATATTTGCAGATAATGTGGTTTTATACCCTTAGAGGTATGAAGACAGGGGACCTACACATTGCATTCCTATGCATACATTGAGTGATATTTGCAGGTATTGTTGACGTAGGGAAGTGTTATACAACCTATCGTGGTTGTTCAAGGAAATGAGATAGTATTGGTTATATTGGGACTACTGAGTTCTATATCTACAAGTATTTCTGATTTTATTTGTGATTCTTTTAGAATGTTGATTAATTCAATTTGTGGTTTAAATATCTCATCAAAACAATTTGCTTGCTGAGATGTTTCATCTCACTCTTGCATTACTCAATGCAGGTGTTTGTTACTCATCAAGGGGAGTGGGAAGTAGCAGCACATCCACCTTCACTCTCATAATAACGCTGCCTAGGCGCAGCCATGATTTAATTAGAAACTTCTTGTCAAATGATGTTTGTTTTTAACTAGTCGTGCGCACTAGTTAATTCAGTTCATGTTGTTATGGTTGTGTTCCCATTGCTAGCAGATTATTAATTTCTGTTATGTTTTCTTATCATGATATCTATTTATACTTTGTTGCTTCCCCATTTATGCAATTTTCAAAGGAGATGCTGTCGAAATTTTATATATGAATGTTAGATGTATAGTTTAGTAGCATTCTAGGGTATTTGTGGATCCTGGGTGTTACAGGGAAGAAGGAAGGAGAAGAAGAAGTACCACAAGAAGAAGGGCGGCGATGCCCACGTGTGTCGGGAATGGGACTCCGATGAGAGCTCCACAGACTCCTCCTCCGACGAGGACGCCGCCAACATCGCCGTTACCAAAGGCCTTCTCTTCCCCAACGTTGGCCACAAGTGCCTCATGGCAAAGGACAGCAAGAAAAAGAAGGTACAAGCTAGAACCACCCCAAGTATACTACATCTAGTGATGAGGGTAGTTCTAGTGATGAGGGTAGTTCTAGTGATGATGAAGATAATTTGCTTGCCCTTTTTGCAAACCTTAACATGTAACAAAAGGAAAAATTAAATGAATTAATACGAGCGATCCATGAGAAGGATGAACTCTTGGATAGCCAAGAGGAATTCCTTATTAAGGAAAACAAGAAGCATGTTAAAGTTTAAAATGCCTATGCTCAGGAAGTAGAGAAAAATGAAAATTTATCTAAGCAGCTAAGCATTTGCCATGACACTATCTCTAACCTTAGGACTGAGAATGCCAAATTACTTGCTAAGGTTGAAAAGAGAAATGTTTGTGATGATTCATTTGCCAATCTTAAAAATAATAATGCTAGTTTAATTGCTAAGATTGACAAATTGAATGAATCAATTTCTAGCCTTAAAATTGAAAATGCTAGTTTAATTTCAAAGGCTAAAGATTTAAATGATTGCAATGTTTCTATTTCCAATCTTAGAAATGAGAATGCTATTTTACATGCTAAGATTGATGCTTTAAAATCTTGCAAAACCTCTACATCCACTGTTGATCATGTTTCTATTTGCATGAGATGTAGAGATATTAATGTTGATGCTATCCATGATCACCTAGCTTTAATTAAAGAACAAAATGATCACATAGCACAACTAACTAGTAAAATCAATGAGCATGAAATAGAAAATGAAAAATTTAAATTTGCTAGGAGCATGCTCTATAATTGGAGACGCCCTGGCATTAAGGATGGCATTGGCTTCCAACAGGGAGACAATGTCAAGCTTAATGCCCCTAAGAGATCGTCCAATTTTGTTAAGGGCAAGGCTCCCATGGCACAGGATAATGAGGGTTACATTTTATATCCAGCTGGTTATCCTGAGCATAAAATTTGGAGAATTCATTCTAGGAAGTCTCATTCTGGTTCTCATCATGCTTTTATGTATAAGAATGAGACATCTAGTTCTAGGCATTCTACCCATGTTAAAATGCCTAAAAAGAAATCTCCTGTTGCATCAAATGAGCATAATGTTTCATTTAAGACTTGTAGGAAACGTGTGACGCCTAAGAGGGGGGGGGTGAATTAGGACTTCTAAAACTTTTACTAAACTAGGCCACAATTAAATCCCTAGAGCAAAACCTATGCAAATAATCAAAACTAGAATGTGCAAACTCGGTTTTGTCTAAGTGTTGCTATCTCTACCGCAAAGGCTAAGTTTCAATCTACACTAAATAAGTATGACTACAAGATTGAAACTTAAGTGCTTAATATAAATGCGGAATGTAAAGAGCTAAGTAGAGAAGCAAACTCTCGTGGATGACGCCAGTATTTTTACCGAGGTATCCGGAACCACGCAAGGTCCCGACTAATCCTCGTTGGTGCCCCTACGCAAAGGGAAGCCCACGCGAGGGCCAAGCACCACGGTCGAGTAACTCCGTAGAGAGCCACGGGCCTTCTCCATGCGCAAGTGGTGCTCCGCTTTCGGCTCCTCTCGGACGCTCCCCGCCGTCTCCACTATCGAGCTTCCGGCCGAAACGCCGCGGGCCTCGTTCCCTCCGGTACACGGTGGCGGCCGTGACACAAACACGGTTGTCACGGTCTCGCAAGACTCTCGCCCCACTCGGTACAATTACAACGGCCCGCGCAAGAGCCGAGGGGTTGTGTGGTTTGTCTAAACTCACTCAACTAACTAGGGTTCACCTAGAGCAAGCGCTAATGCGGTCTAACTAACCTAAGCACTTCGCAAAGCACCTACGCTAATCACCGAGTGATTCTATTAAGCACTTGGGTGTTTGAGCACTTGGAAATGTCTACAATATGCCTTGGTATGTTGCTTGGGCTCTCACACCTGAGAATGGCCGGTTGGGGTGGTATTTATAGCCCCCACACCCCCAACTAGCCGTTGGACAGAAAGCAGCAGCTTTCTGTCGTCGGGTGCACCGGACAGTCCGGTGCACCACCGGACACTGCACAGTAGATGTCCGGTGCACGCCACATCAGCCGACCGTTGGCGCCTGTAGCAGTCGACCGTTGGATCCGACCGTTGCCGTCTGCCCGTTGGCACACCGGACAGTCCGGTGCACACCGGACAGTCCGGTGCTACAACCAGAGAGCGCCTGTCTGCGGCCTCTCTGCGCAGACTGTCCGGTGCCTCACCGGACAGTCCGGTGCACACCGGACACCAATGTCCGGTGCGCCACCAGGCGCTGGCTGACAGCCCTTATCTTGGAATTCTTCGCTGATTTCTTCGGGCTTCTTTGTTCTTGAGTATTGGACTCCTATGTATCTTTTTATGTCTTCTTTTGAGGTGTTGCATCCTCATTGCCTTGGTCCAATTCTCTTCGCATCCTGTGAACTACAAACACAAACACTAGAAAACTTATTAGTTCACAGATTGTGTTGTTCATCAAACACCAAAACTCAATTAGCCAAATGGCCCGGGGTCCATTTTCCTTACAATCTCCCCCTTTTTGGTGATTGATGACAACACAACCAAAGCAAGCAAATAATACAAGTATTTGAGTGAAAATATGCAATCTACTTGCTAAGATGCATGATTGTCCCCACAATGTGATATTATGGACTTAAGCCTCCCCCTAACTCCATAATTCACTCACTTCCTATTTTTGGACCAAATAACCAAAACCACTTGAAAAAGTCATTTGGAGATATAAAATTTTAAATTGGTGGTGTTTGGTGTTTGATATAGTTTTCATTGCTTTGGTCCCTAAACTTCTCCCCCTTTGGCATCAACCACCGAAAAGGAAGACATTAAAAGCATGAAGGAAGTAAATAAAAGCTTGCCCTCATCAAGAATTGTATCAAATGATATCACTAGAAGGATATTAAATTAAACTATGTGAATGATACCACTTGTATGAGTCCTCAAAAGATTACTCCCCCTAAATGAGTTGTCTCTTTAGAAAGAGTTTTTCTCCCCCTTTAGAGATGAAGAAATACTCCCCTTGACAGAGATCCTCTACTTAGGAAAAAGCATGTGAAAAATTTGAGGTGCAAGACATGGTTTGAAAAGACTAACTTCCCTTATGCATAGGTAACAGAATATGAGTTAACTACTTATGCACTTTTGCAACATGGAAGCATATGATATGAAATATAGTCTAATCAAATATTGGAGAAGACATGTAAATGATGCTGAATGTAGTCTCAAAAGATACCAATTGAAGATCAATGGCGAGCTTGAGAGACAAGAGAGTTCTTGGAGATTTTGCAGTGGAAGATTGTTGTCTTTCTCCGGGGACCTCATTTTCCTTACAATGAGACTATCACATGAAATAGACTTGAAAAGGTGTTAGTCTCAAAGTATTAGATTATAGAGTAACCTCCCCCTGAAGATGTGCAAACAAGTTTTGAATACTTGTTGGTGACATGCACTTTGATTTGATATCAAGAGGGGCAAATTATCTATAATCCGAACTTTGGCACATATAAGTTAAATGATACCACTTGTAGAAATCAAAATTGTCAATTGATGCATCATTTACTATGGTGTCATATAAAAGCTATGTGTCGTGCTTTAACTAAACATTTTAAGCCATGTAGGTTTGCTTAAGTATATGAATTAAAAACTAGCAATCCTACCATATGATTTACCTAGTATGCATGATTTTGAACAAAAGTACATAACAAATGAAATACTAGGCAAGAAAGGTAAACTAGATAAAAGATAAATAGATACGCATATCTAAAAACGAGAAATACAATAAAACTAGTTACCTTAGTCATGGGTGGGAAATTTGGGTCCAAAATTTTCACTAACCCACTTGGCAATAAACTTGATCCAATATGATGTATCCCATGATATACATCCCAATTTAGCCAAGTCTCCAAATTTCCCGAAGACCTTCGGTTCACTCACTTCCCTTTCGGAATCCAAACCTTCTTGGTGCTTTTCATGGTTGAAATTATTTCCTTTGGCACCCAGATGCGTTTGGCCCCCTTTCCTTTGTTGGCTTGCTTGTTGGCCTTGATTGCTATCACCTTTCCATTCTTCTTCTTTTTGATTAAGTATGGTGTAGCAGTCTTTTTATCCACCTTTTTGATGTAGGTGTTGGAGATTTTGCTTGATGGCTTTTGCTTGAGCTTTTGCCTTTGTTTATCCCCGGTCATCGCCTTGCATTGGAAAGACTTGTGGCCTTCCTTGTGGCATAGCCTACAAATCACAGTTTCTCCCTCCATAGGCTTGTTCACTCCCGCAGTGGTGTTATCCTGTGGAGGTTGGATTTGTTTGGCTTTGCCTTTCTTGCCATACAAAGCCTTGCCAAGGCGAGCCACTTCTTGCTTTAATTGTTCATTTTCCTTTGCAACCTCATCCAAACATGTCTCTACAACAATATTCTCAACAACGACTTGGTTGCAGGGGTTAGAATCATCTATTAAATCAAAGCAGGAAGTAGAAGCATCTTTCTTAATTATTTCAGGTATTTCAACTAAAGATGCTGTTGGGGTGCTACCAATGTTTTCTAGCTTAGTAGTTAGCTCATTATTGTGTATGCTAAGAATTTCCATTTTCTCTAGCAAATTTTCAATAGCTTCTTGGGAGCTAGCTAACTTAGCCTTAAGTTTTTCATTCTTTTTAATAATGCTATCATCGGTAGCAGTGGATGGAGCACTAGATTCTAATAGCTCAATTTTAGTTGATAGCTCACTATTTAAGTTTGCAAAAGTTTCAAATTTTTCTAGTAAACCTTTGTAATCATTTTGAGAGCTAACCAACTTATTTTTCAAGGTTTTAAGTTGAGCTTTTTGCTTAGTGCAAACATCCTGGAAAAATTCTACGGCTTCCGCAAGCTCATCTACAGAGGGCTTTCCCTCACCTTCATCATCGCTACTACTTTCATCACTAGAGGATGGAATGCTTTTGTTACCTCTTGCCATAAGGCATTTGTGTGATGACCGTGATGAGCGTAATGAGGATCGGTGGCTGCGCGTCCTTGGAGGTTCATCTTCACTTGAAGAATCATCCCAAGTTCTAACACTTGTTAGCGCCTTGCCTTTGCTCCTCTCCTTTTTGGGCTCGGCCATATTTGGACAGTTGTCCCTGAAGTGGCCCTTCTCCCCACATGCGAAGCATCCTCTCTTCCTTTGCTTTTTCCTGTCAATGTTAAAGAGAAGATCCTCGACCTGCAGGGGCACACCCATTAGATTAATCTTGCGGATCATCCTCATTACCTTTCCGACGCGTCGGATTGTTTCTTCGTCCTCGGAGGATGATGTGCATGGTTGATTATCTTCATCATCGTCACTTTCTTCTTCTTCCTCTTCTTCACTTGAGGAACTTGGAGTGGGAGCCTTCTTTTTGTCCTTCCTTTCATCACATGCAAAAGCATATGGTCTTGAGGAAGTTGGCTCCTCTCCCCGACTCATTTTTCGCGACATCTCAAAGGCCGCGATTTTCCCAATCACAATGGTCGGGGTCATGTTGCTTAAGTCCTCCATGTTGTGAAGGATGGTGATGATGCTCCCATATCTTTGTTGTGGTAGCAGGGAGATAATCTTCCTCACAATGTCCGCATCACCTAGCTTATTAATGCCAATAGAATTGAGCTCATTGATAATTAGATTCAAGCGAGAATACATGTCTCTAACAAGCTCATCATCTTTCATAGCAAAAGAATTATACTCATTTAAGACTAGGCAATGTTTTTGCTCACGGACATTGGATGTGCCGTCATGGAGCTCATGCAATTTTAGCCAAATCTCATTAGCAGTCTTCAGGGTAAATACTTGATTGAAAATATCCATGCTAAGAGATTCATACAAGCAATTTTTGGCTCTAGCATTTAAATGAATTTCTTTTTCTTCACTCGTGGTGGGTTTCTCGGGATTCTTGAGGGGTTTCATCCCGTCATGAGTGACTCTCCAAACACCTAGATCAACGGCCTCTAGGTAGCAAGCCATTCTAGCACTATAGTATGGGAAGTTAGTGCCGTCGAAGTGTGGTGGCCTATGGGTATCCATCCCTTCCTCTAAAAAGCGTCGGCTCTTTTTAGCGGTGAAGCTAAAGCGTTTCAAATGAGCCAAACCGGCTCTGATACCACTTGTAGGAAACGGGTGACGCCTAAGAGGGGGGGGTGAATTAGGACTTCTAAAACTTTTACTAAACTAGGCCACAATTAAATCCCTAGAGCAAAACCTATGCAAATAATCAAAACTAGAATGTGCAAACTCGGTTTTGTCTAAGTGTTGCTATCTCTACCGCAAAGGCTAAGTTTCAATCTACACTAAATAAGTATGACTACAAGATTGAAACTTAAGTGCTTAATATAAATGCGGAATGTAAAGAGCTAAGTAGAGAAGCAAATTCTCGTGGATGACGCCGGTATTTTTACCGAGGTATCCGGAACCACGCAAGGTCCCGACTAATCCTCGTTGGTGCCCCTACGCAAAGGGAAGCCCACGCGAGGGCCAAGCACCACGGTCGAGTAACTCCGTAGAGAGCCACGGGCCTTCTCCACGTGCAAGTGGTGCTCCGCTTTCGGCTCCTCTCGGACGCTCCCCGCCGTCTCCACTATCGAGCTTCCGGCCGAAACGCCACGGGCCTCGTTCCCTCCGGTACACGGTGGTGGCCGTGACACAAACACGGTTGTCACGGTCTCGCAAGACTCTCGCCCCACTTGGTACAATTACAACGGCCCGCGCAAGAGCCGAGGGGTTGTGTGGTTTGTCTAAACTCACTCAACTAACTAGGGTTCACCTAGAGCAAGCGCTAATGCGGTCTAACTAACCTAAGCACTTCGCAAAGCACCTACGCTAATCACCGAGTGATTCTATTAAGCACTTGGGTGTTTGAGCACTTGGAAATGTCTACAATATGCCTTGGTATGTTGCTTGGGCTCTCACACCTGAGAATGGCCGGTTGGGGTGGTATTTATAGCCCCCACACCCCCAACTAGCCGTTGGACAGAAAGCAGCAGCTTTCTGTCGTCGGGTGCACCGGACAGTCCGGTGCACCACCGGACACTGCACAGTAGATGTCCGGTGCACGCCACGTCAGCCGACCGTTGGCGCCTGTAGCAGTCGACCGTTGGATCCGACCGTTGTCGTCTGCCCGTTGGCACACCGGATAGTCCGGTGCACACCGGACAGTCCGGTGCTACAGCCAGAGAGCGCCTGTCTGCGGCCTCTCTGCGCAGACTGTCCGGTGCCTCACCGGACAGTCCGGTGCACACCGGACACCAATGTCCGGTGCGCCACCAGGCGCTGGCTGACAGCCCTTATCTTGGAATTCTTCGCTGATTTCTTCGGGCTTCTTTGTTCTTGAGTATTGGACTCCTATGTATCTTTTTATGTCTTCTTTTGAGGTGTTGCATCCTCATTGCCTTGGTCCAATTCTCTTCGCATCCTGTGAACTACAAACACAAACACTAGAAAACTTATTAGTTCACAGATTGTGTTGTTCATCAAACACCAAAACTCAATTAGCCAAATGGCCCGGGGTCCATTTTCCTTACAAGACTTTTGATGCTTCCTATGTCTTAACTAACAAATCAGGCAAAGTAGTTGCCAAATATGTTGAGGGCAAACAAAATGGATCAAAGACCTGTGTTTGGGTACCCAAGGTGCTTGTTTCTAATGTGAAAGGACCCAAGACCGTTTGGGTACCTAAGAACAAGGCCTAAACTTGTTTTGTAGGTTTATGCATCCGGGGGCTCAAGTTGGATTATTGATAGTGGATGCAGTAACCACATGACTAGGGAGAAAAGGATGTTCTCTTCCTACGAGAAAAACGATGATCCCCAAAGAGCCATCACATTCGGGGATGGAAATCAAGGTTTGGTCAAAGGACTTGGTAAAATTGTTATATCACCTGACCATTCTATTTCTAATGTTTTTCTTGTAGATTCTTTAGATTACAATTTGCTTTCTTTTTCTCAATTATGCAAAATAGGCTACAACTATCTTTTTATGGATATAGGTGTTACTGTCTTTAGAAGAAGTGATGATTCAGTAGCATTTAAGGGAGTATTAGAGGGTCAGCTATACTTAGTTGATTTTAATAGAGCTGAACTCGATACTTGCAAAAATTGCTAAGACTAATATGGGTTGGCTCTAGCATCGCCGACTAGCCCATGTAGGGATGAAGAATCTTCACAAGCTTCTAAAGGGATAACACATTTTGGAACTAACAAATGTTCATTTTGAGAAAGACAGGGTTTGTAGCGCATGTCAAGTAGGGAAGCAAGTTGGTACCCACCATCCACACAAGAACATCATGACGACCGACAGGCCGCTTGAACTACTCCACATAGATCTATTCGGCCCGATCGCTTACATAAGCATCAGCGGGAGTAAGTACTGTCTAGTAATTGTGGATGATTATTTTCGCTTCACTTGGGTATTCTTTTTGCAGGAAAAATCACAAACCCAAGAGACCTTAAAGGGATTCTTGAGATGGGCCCAAAATGAGTTCGGATTAAGGATCAAGAAGATAAGAAGCGACAACGGGACGGAGTTCAAGAACTCTCAAATAGAAGGCTTTCTTGAGGATGAAGGCATCAAGCATGAGTTCTCTTCTCCCTACACACCCCAACAAAATGGTGTAGTGGAGAGGAAGAATAGAACTCTACTGGACATGGCAAGGACCATGCTTGATGAGTACAAGACTCTGGACCGGTTTTGGGCTGAGGCGATTAACACCGCCTGCTACTCCATCAACCGGTTATATCTTCACCGAATCCTCAAGAAGACATCATATGAACTCCTCACCGGTAAAAGCCCAATGTTTCATATTTTAGAGTCTTTGGTAGCAAATGTTTTATTCTTGTTAAAAGAGGTAGAAAATTTAAATTTGCTCCTAAGGCTGTAGAAGGCTTTTTACTCGGTTATGACTCAAACACACGGGCATATAGAGTCTTCAACAAATCCACTGGATTAGTTGAGGTTTCTTGTGACATTGTGTTTGATGAGACTAATGACTCTCAAGTAGAGCAAGTTGATCTTGATGAGCTAGATGATGAAGAGGCTCCATGCATCGCGCTAAGGAACATGTCCATTGGGGATGTGTGTCCCAAGGAATCCGAAGAGCCAACTCAAGCACAAGATCAACCGTCATCTTCCAATCAAGCTCAAGGTGATGGAAATGAAGATCAAGAGAATGAGCTACCTCAAGAGGAGGAGAATGATCAGGGGGGAGATGACAATGATCAAGACAAGGAAGATGATCAAGAAGTACAGGATCAAAGACCGCCACACCCAAGAGTCCACCAAGCGATTCAAAGAGATCACCCCATGAACTCCATCCTCGATGATATTCATAAGGGGGTAACAACTCGATCTCGAGTCACTCATTTTTCTGAACATTACTCTTTTGTGTCTTCTATTGAGCCATACAAGGTGGAAGATGCATTAAGAGATTCGGATTGGGTGTTGCCAATGCAAGAGGAGCTCAACAACTTCACGAGGAATGAGGTATGGCATTTAGTTCCATGTCCTAACCAAAATGTTGTAGGAACCAAGTGGGTATTCCGCAACAAGCAAGATGAGCTTGGTGTGGTGACAAGGAACAAAGCCTGACTTGTGGCCAAGGGATATTCACAAGTCGAAGGTTTGGATTTTGGTGAAACCTATGCACCCGTAGCTAGGCTTGAGTCAATTCGTATATTACTTTCCTATGCTACTTACCATGGATTTAAGCTTTACCAAATGGACATGAAAAGTGCCTTCCTCAATGGACCAATCAAGGAAGAGGTCTATGTTGAGCAACCTCCCAGCTTTGAAGATAGTGAGTACCCTAACCATGTGTATAAACTCTCAAAGGCGCTTTATGGGCTCAAACAAGCCCCAAGAGCATGGTATGAGTGCCTAAGAGATTTCCTTATCACTAATGGTTTCAAAGTCGGTAAAGCCGATCCTACACTCTTTACTAAAACCATTGCAAATGATTTGTTTGTATGCCAAATTTATGTTGATGATATCATATTTGGGTCTACTAACAAATATACTTGTAAAGAGTTTAGTAGGATTATGATTCAAAAATTCGAGATGTCTATGATGGGGGAGTTGAAGTATTTCCTAGGATTTCAAGTCAAGCAACTCCAAGAGGGCACCTTCATCAGCCAAACTAAGTACATTCAAGATATACTCACCAAGTTTGGAATGAAGGATGCCAAACCCATCAAGACACCCATGGGAACTAATGACATCTCAACCTCGACACGGGAGGTAAATCTGTAGATCGAAAGGTATATCGGTCGATGGTAGGATCTTTACTCTATCTATGTGCATCTCGACCGGATATTATGCTTTCTGTATGCATGTGTGCAAGATTTCAAGCTGATCCTAAGGAAGTTCACCTTAGGGCCGTGAAAATAATCTTGAGATATTTAGTTCATACACCTAAGTTTGGTCTTTGGTACCCCAAGGGATCCACTTTTGATTTAATAGGTTATTCAGATGCTGATTGGGCAGGGTGTAAAATTGATAGGAAGAGCACATCAGGGACTTGTCAATTCTTGGGAAGATCCCTGGTGTCTTGGGCTTCAAAGAAACAAAATTCAGTAGCTCTTTCTACCGTCGAAGCTGAGTATATTGTCGTAGGCCATTGTTGCGCGCAATTGCTTTGGATGAGGCAAACCCTTAGGGACTATGGCTACAAATTTAGCAAAGTCCCTCTCCTATGTGATAATGAGAGTGCAATCCGCATGGCGGATAATCCCGTTGAACACAGCCACACTAAGCACATAGCCATTCGGTATCACTTTTTGAGGGATCACCAACAAAAGGGGGATATCGAGAGTGCTTATGTTAGCACTAAAGAACAATTAGCCGATATTTTTACCAAACCACTAGATGAGAAAACCTTTACCAAACTTAGGAATGAGCTAAACATTCTTGATTCTAGGAACTTTGATTGATACTTTGCACATGTAGCTCATTTATGTACCTTTGATCATATCTCTTTTACATCTACGACTAATGTGTTTTCAAGTATGTTTCTATGATAAGTCATAGATTGAAAGGGAAATGGAGTCTTTGGCGAAGACTGTGGCAGAACCGCCCGAATTATTCCAGCTTAAGTGCCTAAGTCACTCCAGCAAGGGCAGCAACACACTTAAACCGGAATAACCCGTCAGTCCCTCGGATCTAGTCCGATAAAGCCACTTATCCAGGATCGAATACCACTAGCTCACTCGAAGGTGAGGCATAGAGAAATACAATAAAGCATAATACCATAAGTTAAGAAAGTATCATTAGTGGTTACATTATCAGAGTTTCAGAAATAATAACCATAAATTTTAATGCAGCAGAAATAACTAACGGAGAAAACCGAGTAACATGGCGAAGCCTGGCCACGCTACTCCTCCAGGTCCTCTCTTGCGGAAGCAGTAACCCACTCGACCGTCTATCCCGGTGGCAGGGACGAAGGCCAAGTCACACCAGCAACCAAATCAAGGAGGTACCTGCAAAAATTATGCCACAAGCAAGGCTGAGTATACTAATACTCAGCTAGACTTACCCGGTGTGAGGAGTCTACTCCTCTACCTCTAGACATGCAGCTGTTTGGCTGAGGGGTTTGGTTTGCCAAAAGCACTAGCTGAGTCTAAAATCAAGTTTTAGCTTTTCAAGTTTTAGTATGATCCTTTTTAAACTAGATGAGTACCTAGCTATTCATACATGGTATCAAACATTATATCAACCAACATCTTTTGCCAGTCAGCTCATTTCCACTTATTACTCAATGCAGTACAATGGATCAAGCAGTCTCATTAGCTGCGAGAAGCAGACGATTCGAATCGAGTTTTTATCCTTGCAAGGTAAACCTAAACACACGATGTGGCGAGGCACTTCGTCCCCACACACATCAACCGTCCCCATCGATTCCCTAGCAACAGAGAGGGGCTCACCGCCTTGGCGTACAATGCCTCACTAACCCCGACTGCCGTCGTGCAGTGACCGCACTTGTACCCACCATAACCGGAATGGGAGACCACGTCTCAGGTCGCGTGAGGAGGGCAATCTGCGGGCAGGTTCACTCAGATACTAGGCTTACCGATTTACCATATTTCTCGGCATGTGTTTAGTACATTCAAACGCTTGACACAGGTATCCGCACGTTAATCCTTATTCCAATTTCTGTCTCGTAGACAACGCATCCCCATGGATCCGTGTCCACAGACCATCATCATTCTGATATATAAATGGATACAATCAATTCCTGACCTCGCGCGAGTGCTAGAAAAAGCACTCGACTTCTACCGAGATCCCTAATTAGTAAAGCAGCTACTCGACCTAGCATACTAGTATCCATCTCAATAGGAATCCTGAGTTCATGCAACTAGGGTTTCAGTCAACTCCTACACTTAAGTGCACAGTACGAGCCTACAAACATTAAGTGTAGTAAAATAGCATATATAAACGGTTATGCATAAAACCGGGGCTTGCCTTTTCTTTAACACTTAGATAATGTTTGCTGGGTGGCACTCGCTTGGCGAGCATTCACTGGTTATGTCCATCCTTCCTTGGGTTGTCTACCAGCTGCATCTTGTGGTTGGCACCACATCACGTCCACGATCAGCATCACTCGGTCCTAAATGAGATGCAAGATGCATGTGGATGAATATAATGAAAGTAGCACAAGATATACAAAGACACAGTGGCGAACTAAACATTAAATTGTAAGACACCGTAACAACCATATGCTAGCATTAGCTATCTACACTTCATCGAGCGCATCACATCAACACCACTGGAAGGACGACGATTACTACCTATAATTTACCAACACAACACGGCATCATGAGTACAAGAATTTATTTAATTGGATACGACTTTTTATTAGTTCTTCCATTGATCGCACAAAAGTATCCTAAACACAAGTTGAACGGAGGACCTATGCATTAATGTCGATGGACTCCTATATCACAATCAACTACAGCAAGCGAGCACATTAATCGTAGAACACATGTTAACCAATGTTTAGCCATTACAAGTCTATGTCCGCTAAGTGCTAACTAAGCATTTTTAGCCAAAAGGGTGAACTCAATCATCAAATGGCACTTGCAGATTTTTGGGACAGCAACACAGCAGCTACTTGTTTTAATCATAACTTTTCAAATATTAATTCAAAAATAGCAAACTAGAACTTTATGGAAAGTTTAGAAAGTGCTCTACAACTTTGGTATTGCCATCACAACAAGATTCAACACTTAGCAAGGTTAAAAGTGCTAACACAACAGATCTGTCCAGATTTGGACAGATTCAGACTTGTGACTTTAAAAATTCATAACTAAAGATTCAGACATCCAAACAATATGATTCTATATTTTCTGGAAAGGTAATGAAATTATCTACATACCATTTATAAACATCTCAAGGTGATTCAATATTTAACTAAGGATAAAATACACTAGAAGACTTTGCTGTCCAGAACTGGGCAGATTCAGTCTTCATATTTGAAACATTCATAACTTAAGCTTCAGACCACCAAAAAGAGTGATCTAAGACTTTTTGAAAATATTAGCAAAAGAACTACATAACTTTTATAATCACCAAGAAGTGATTCCAGGTTTAATCAAATCAAATATTACAGTTTTCGAAATCTGTTCTAACATAGGATAGAACACAACAACCAGTTTGTAAAATTCATAACTCTTAAACTACCAGGCCTATGGTTATGAAATTTTAACACAAGCAAGATCAGAAAAGCATCTACAACTTTCTTATAACGACTATGAACAGATTGCAAAATTAAGTTGAGCAAACAATGCAGTTTCTGAAATCTGTATAGAATTTGGACAGATTCAGTTACTGAATTTGTAAAAAGCATAACTCCTAAACTGTCAGACCTATGGCTGTCAAATTTTAACACCAGCAAGATAATAAAGTTGTCCACAACTTTCTTGTGACCACAAATCACTGATTTCAACATTAACTTAAGAAACCATTGCAATCTCTGAAATCTGTTCAGAAATTCGACAGACTCAGGTGATGGCGTTGTGAAAAGCACAACTTCTAAACCATTAATCCTAAGATCATGAAATTTTAAGACAAGCTAGATGTATAAGTTAGCTGCAACTTGTATATGGAACATACTTACAGAAAACATATTTTGCTTTACTAGATTAATTGCACAACCAAAACTATACATGCAGGAATTTTTCAGCTTGCAAGCACAAGAACACTTAACTCAATCATCAAGCACAATCAGGGACAGTTACTACAAATTCTCATTTCCAAATTGCAATGATTTGGTTATCGAACACATCTATCACATGCTTATGTTATGTAAGTTGGTTACCATGAAAGAGACACTTTAATAGTGTAAATTAGCATGTGACGATAAGTTAATTCTAAACTCTTTACCTCTCCCAACACATGATCATTTTAATGTCATCAAGGTACCACAACATCATACGAGGACATATGCATACTAGTTTCCAGTTTTACATCTACAACTTCTTTACTAGTTATTTTCAGCCACTTAATTGGTATTGATCGAATTAAACCTCTAACTCGACAATTTGGGCACCATAAATTTCAGAATTCTACCTAGACATCTAGCGTCACATAGAGAGTCTACTAAATAACTTGCAACCACTTGAAGTACTGGAAACACCTACATATAACAATTATTTAACGCAATTGAATTCCTCTATTTAACAAGAGTTGGCTAACACAGCATGAAAAAAATAGTAATTCATACACAAGTTCATATTTTTCTCAATCATAACACCATGAGACCAACAAAACTAGTGTCACCATTTTAGACATCTTAACTTAAAATATAGCTAAAAGTAATTCGATTAGTTTTCTTAACTACTTTCCTATATCAGGTCACTTAGCTCCCAATTAATCAACACACCATATTTCCTTTGACGCAATAGGTAGAGCCCGACTACTTGTTTCTAACAATCCTTGGGTATCAACAATTAATTGCCTATGGCATTTATCCGACTTGAAAACATAGAGAAGACGACGACTACTACGACATGTCGTCACCTCATCTTAATCGCATAATCAACTTTAGCTTTACTGATCGAGTCTGCCAACTAACCGTTTAAAATAGTAAAACCTATCCTTCGCACTACAATTCAATCACGGCCATACAACGCATATATGTTCTACTTTTTAATCACATGACGCATGAGTTGCACTTCAATCGTTTCTTGGCTGTACATCGCATATTCGTCTACCACCCTATTCTTCGCCTAACCAGTACATTGCATTTCGCATAAATAGAACATATCTAGACATCTATCTCCTTCATAAAATCAAATCGAGAGACACAAACACATACACAATTAATCATATGAAAATAACGCCGATGCGGAATCAAACAAGGAGCGTTGCGGTCTCACCGGGGTGAACGACGACGATGTTGGGACTGCGCAAAACAGCAAACACCTGACGGGCATCCCGGCGTGCTGCTCACTGCGCAGCACAAAGCAACGAGTCGTACATAGACGTCGGGGCTGCTGCTCATGGCTAGAAAAGCTGGGCGCAGGGAACTTGGACGCCACGACGGCCTGACCGAGCGGAGAGGGGTGCTGCGCAGGGCGTCAGCCAGAGGTGGAAGAAGGGCGTCGCTGGCCTCTGCTGGCCGTGGAGCAAGGAGCAGGGAGCTCGCGCCAGGAGGAGGACAGGGAGGGCGCTCGGCTGCTCGCCATGGACAGTAGAGAGAGGGAGGAAGAGATGGGCGCCATGGGAGGTGGAGCGCGGGCTGCAGCTGGCCGTGCCTGAAGGGAGGCCAGCCAGAGGAGTGGTGCGCGCATCCAGGTGCCCAGGGAGAAAAGCAGAGGGCGTCGCGCCATGGATGCCGGTGAGCTCACTGCTCGAGCTCGGACCAGAGGAGGTGTCGCGCCCATGGAGGAGAGGGGCTCGGCTGTGGAGATTGCTGGGAGAAGGGGCGTTGTGCACATGGAGAAGAGGTCCGGCCATGGGAGCGAGGGAGCTCGCAGAGGGAAACGCCATGGCTGCTGGCCTTGCTTCCTGCGCGCTGGCTGCTGCGCGTGGGAGGAAGAAAGCTACTGGCGGCCGAAAGAAATGGAGGGGTGGGAGTGCAAAATTGCCCAAGTGCAAGGGGAGAGGGTCCGTATTTATAGAGAAGCCCTAGGGTTAGGGTTTCCTTAGTGGGCTGGGCTGGGCTGGAATGGGCTTGGCCCAAAATCCCAATTCGGGTCGCGCTAAATTTATTTTCCGGAATAAAAATGTTCCTGCGGGTTTCGTCTGTACGCAAAACAGAGCGAACTAGAGTTTCGATGAACGGACGATTGAGCGATTAATTCGGCCGATAGTTTGATTTGAATTCGCTCGGAAATAATTCCCTACGCGTGATTCGAAAATAAATCGTCCTGAGATTTGATCGGCTTTGGATTTTTAGTCGGAGAAGGCGAATCGTGATATTTTAAAATCACTGTCGATACAGAGTTTTGAATTCAGTTTGGACATGAGATATTTGGCTGAGTCGGATAAATTTGATTAGAGGACGACATATCGAGTATCCCGTTTGAAAGTACGGACTCGGATTAAAATAGTCGGACATCGATCGAGGTTCGAGAAATTAGACTCGGTCTCAGATCAAATAACAGTCGTCGAGAGTTGATTATCGAGTTTGCATCCGTGCCGAGAATTAAAAGTTTTAACAGGCTCCAAAATTGGCCTTCTGTGAGACTGAGTAACTCTGAATTCGGTGAAATGTGAATGAGAAATCTGGATAAACAGAGATAGAGACGATCGAGAAATAGAAATTTTCACTGAGCATTCAAGTTAGGGACAAATCTCCTGACATAACACGAAACTGACACCTGGGGTGTCACAAAGACAAGGCTTCCACTCCACTCTATCGGTATTATTTACCCTTCGCCGTCACTCAGCGCCGCTCTCCACTTTGGTATAATCTTCACTCATATTTACTTGTACCATTAGGGAGAAAGTAAAAAGGGCTCTAAAGACTCCGTTTTTGGCGATTAATGCCAAAGGGGGAGAGAGTATTAGCCCAAAGCAAAAGGACCGCACCACCACCAATTTCAAAGTTTACAAATGAAGTTTTTTAATTGGTATCTTACGATGAAATATTTAAAAGAGGATTTTTTTCAATTGGTTAGTATTTTTCAAATTTGTATAGTTAATCTTCCTTCAATTGGTAAAACCCTCTTGAACACTAAGAGGAGAATTTCATTCAGGGGGAGTTTTTTGTTTAAGTCAAAGGAAAAGCATTTGAAACAGGGGGAGAAAATTTCAAATCTTGAAAATGCTTCTTGCAATCTTATTCATATACCTTTGATTATTTGCAAAAGGACTTTGAAAAGACTTTCCAAAAAGAATTTGCAAAAACAAAACAAGTGGTGCAAGCGTGGTCCAAAATGTTAAAATAAAAGAAAGCAATCCATGCATATCTAATGAAAATATAAATTGGTTTAATTCCAAGCAACCTTTACACTTACCTTATGCAAACTAGTTCAATTCTGCACTTATATATTTGCTTTGGTTTGTGTTGGCATCAATCACCAAAAAGGGGGAGATTGAAAGGGAAATAGGGTCAAACCTTTTCCTAAATGATTTTGGTGGTTAAATTGCCCAACACAAATATTGGACTAACTAGTTTGCTCTAGATTATATGTTCTACAGGTGCTAAAGGTTCAGCACAAACCAATAAAAAGATTAAAGTTAGGGTTCAAAAGAAAGGAGCAAAAGAAACCGAAGAGAACCCTGGTCTGGCGCACAGGACTGTCCGGTGTGCCACCAGATAGTGTCCGGTGCACCAGGGTGGATCGACTTCAAACTCTTCACCTTTGGGTTTCTGAGTCCACGCTCCACTATAATTCACTAGACTGTCCAGTGGGTCACCGGACTGTCCGGTGTGCTAGCGGAGTAACAGCTTGCCAGCGCAACGGTCGACTTAAACGGTCGGCTGATAGGTGAACAGTTCGCGCAGAATCAGAGCAGCGCCAGAAGGCGCACCAGACAGTGAACAGTGACTGTCTGGTGCGGCACTGGACTGTCCGGTGGCCCAGGCTGTCATAGCTCCAACGGTTGAAACCGTCAGAACCCTAATGGTTGGGTGACGTGGCTGGCGCACCGGACAGTGTCCGGTGGCGCACCGGACTGTCCGGTGCGCCCATCGACAGCAGCCCTCCCCAACGGCTGTTTTGGTGGTTGGGGCTATAAATACCCCCAACCACCACCATTCAAGGCATCCAAGTTTTCAGCCATTGCATTCAATACAAGAGCTCTAGACTTCACTCCAAGACACAAACAAGAGATCAAATCCTCTCCAAAGTCTAAAATCACTTCAAACACATAGTGACTAGTGAGAGAGAGTTTTTCGTGTTCATTTGAGTTCTTGTCGCTTGGATCGCTTTTCTTCTTCCTCCATTCTTGTTCCCAAGACACTTGTAATCAAAGCAAGAGACACTAATTGTGTGGTGGTCCTTGTGGGGTCTAAGTGACCCAATTGATTAAGGAGAAAGCTCACTCGGTCTAGGTGACCGTTTGAGAGAGGGAAAGGGTTGAAAGAGATCCGGTCTTTGTGACCACCTCAACGGGGAGTAGGTTTGCAAGAACCGAACCTCGGTAAAACAAATCACCGTGCCATCCACTCTATTTCTTTGGTTGATTTATTTTCGCCCTCTCTTTTGGACTCGACTTTATTTCTAACGCTAACCCTAGCTTGTAGTTGTGCTTAAAGTTTATAAATTTCAGATTTGCCTATTCACCCCCCTCTAGATGACTTTCACTTTTGCCACAAGTCGAGCCTTGTTCCTTATCACCACCCAGTGTTCATCTTGCTTGTTGCGGAACACCCACTTGGTCCCCACAACATTTTGCTTTGGACATGGCACCATGCTCCATACTTCATTTCTCTTAAAGTTATTGAGCTCTTCCTGCATGGCCAACACCCAGTCCGAATCCTACTAGGCTTCTTCTACCCTGAAAGGCTCAATAGAAGAAACAAACGAGTAATGCTCACAAAAGTTAGCTAAACGTGAGCGAGCAGTTACTCCCATGCTGATGTCACCCAGAATCTGATCCACTAGATGATTCCTTTGGATAGTGGTTCGTACTTGAGTTGGAGGTGCTTGTTGTGCTTCTTCCTCTTTATCCTTTTCTTCATGTGCTCCCCTTGATTCATTCCTTTATTTTGAGGTACATTTTCCTCATCTTGAGTTGGGGGATGCACCAGTGTTGAGGAAGATGGTTGATCTTGATTTCGTTGCTCCTGCGGTCGCACATCACCTATTGCCATAGTTTGCATGGCGACCGTTGGAACTTCATCCTCATCTACATCATCAAGATCAACTTTATCCCTTGGAGAGCCATTGGTCTCATAAAATACAACGTCACTAGAGACTTAAACTAAATCCGATGATTTGTTGAAGACCCTATATGCCTTTGTATTTGAATCATAACTTAGTAAAAATCATTCAACAACTTTGGGAGCAAATTTCGAATGTCTACCGTTATTTACCAAGATGTAGCATTTGCTCCCAAATACACGAAAGTATGAAACATTGGGTTTGTTATCGGTTTGTGGCGTGGCAAGCTGTATTTACAGCTTCTGACCAAAACAGCTCAGGTTTCCTGTATTCCCCAAGCATTGTCCTCGCCATGTCAATGAGTGTCCTGTTCTTCCTCTCTACTACACCATTTTGTTGTGGTATGTAGGGAGCAGAGAACTCATTCTTGATGCCTTCCTCCTCAAGATACTCTTCCACTTGAAGGTTCTTGAATTCTGATCCATTGTTGCTTCTTATCTTCTTCACTTTGAGCTCAAACTCATTTTGAGCTCTCTTTAGGAAGCGCTTTAAAGTACCTTGGGTTTCTGATTTATCCTGCAAAAATAATGCCCAAGTGAAGCCGGAAAAATCATCAACAATAACAAGACCATACTTATTTCCCTCGATGCTATGATAAGCAACAGTCCCGAAGAGATTCATGTGGAGGAGTTCCAGTGGTCTTGACGTTGTCATTACGTTCTTGCTTTGATGGGTAGTTCCCACCTGCTTCCCTATCTAGCACGCTGCACAAGGTCTGTCTTTCTCAAAACAGACGTCAGTTAGTCCTAACACATGTTCTCCCTTTAGAAGCTTATGAAGATTCTTCATTCCAACATGTGCTAGACGGCGGTGCCAGAGCCAGCCCAAATTAGTCTTACCTATTAAACATGCATCTAGATCGGCATTCTCTTTAGAGAAATCAACTAAATAGAGCTTGTTGTCTAACACACCTTTAAAAGCTAATGAACCATCACTTCTTCTAAAGATAGATACATCAAGATTCATAAATAAGCAATTATATCCCATATGACATAATTGACTTACAGAAAGTAAATTGTAACCGAGCGTTTCTACTAAGAACACATTAGAAATTGAATGCTCAGTAGTGATGGCAATTTTCCCCAAACCTTTAAGCTTGCCATGATTCCCATCTCCAAAGACGATCGTGCCTTGGGAATCTTTGTTCTTGACATAGGAGGTGAACATTTTCTTCTCCCCCGTCATGTGGTTTGTGCATCCACTATCAATAATCCAGCTTGTGCCCCTGTATGCTTAAACCTGCAAGGTAATTTAAGCTTGGGTTTTAGGTACCCAACTCTTATTGGGTCCTACAAGGTTAGTCAGATAAGATTTTGGAACCCAGATGCAAGTTTTGTCTCTCTTGCACTTAGGTCCCAAATTTCTAGCAACTACTTTATCATTTTTGCATATAAGAACAAATGAAGCATCATATGGTTGATAAAGCATGGTTGATCCATTTGATACATTCCTAGGCGCATGAGAAGCAATATGATGAACATGGCGCCTAGGTCTATTCCTACCATGAGCATGTGAAGAGCTAGATGATGCAAACATTGCATGAGAATGAAAAACAGCATCATGACGTACAGGTAAAATAACATGACTATAACAACCATGAGAAATGTTAGAGCCATTCTTAACATGGGCATATAGATAAGCATGATTCTTTATACCATGAGAAGAATGAGAGCTACTAGCCATAGGAGCCTTCCCTTTATCCTTGTTGAGATTGGAGGTCCTTTGGCTTGTTAAGTTCTTGGTTCCCTTTTGAAAACCAAGTCCATCCTTAATAGAGGGGTGTCTACCAATGGTGTAGGCATCCCTGACAAATTTTAATTTGTCATAATCACTTTTGCAAATTTTAAGTTGACCATTAAGATGTGCAACCTCATTATTCAACTTAAGAATAGTGGTAGCATGGGTATTGAAAGCATCAATATCAACATCTTTACATCTATTGCAAATAGAAACATGCTCCACAGTTGAACTAGCAATATTTACTTTATCTAGCTTAGCATTTAAATTCTTAAGACTAGATATAGAATCATTACAAGAAGATAATTCAGAAGAAAGAAGTTCATTTCTCTTAACTTCTAAAGCAAGATATTTTTCAGCATTACCAAGTTTATCATGTTCTTCATAAAGAATATCTTCTTGTTTTTCTAACAACCTATCTTTCTCATTAAGGGCATCAATTAATTCATTGATTTTATCTACTTTAGATCGATCTAAACCCTTAAAGAGATCACTATAGTCTACATCATCATCTGATTCCGCATCACTAGAAGAAGTATACTTGGGGTTATCTCCTGTACGTACCTTCTTCTCCTTAGCCATGAGACATGTGTGATGTTCATTGGGAAAGAGGGAGGACTTGTTGAAGGCGGAGGCAGCTAATCCTTCATCGCCGAAGTCGAATGAAGAACAATCGGTGTCCCATTCCTTGCCAATGTGTGCCTCGTCCTTCGCTTTCCTATAGTTCTTCTTCTTCTCCTTCTTCCATTTCTTTTCTTGTCCCTGGTCATTTTCATTATTGGGGAATTGTGCAATAAAATGACTAGACTTACCACATTTGAAGCAGGAGCGATGTTCCTTTGATTTGTTCTTGTTGGGATACTCCTTGTGTCCCTTCAAAGTGGTCTTGAAGCGCTTGATTACAAGCGCCATTTCCTCCTCATTGAGCCCGGGAGCCTCCACTTGTGCCACCTTGTTAGGTAGCGCCTCCTTGCTGCTTGTTTCCTTGAGAGCAACGGGCTACGACTCGTAGAGTGGGAGTGGTCTATTGGCGATGTCATCAACGTACCTTGCTTCTTTTACCATCATGTTCCCGCTTACAAATTTTCCAAGAATTTTCTCAGGCGGCATCTTGGTGTACCTAGGATTCTCATGAATAAGGTTTACAAGATGAGGATCAATAATAGTAAACGACCTTAGCATGAGTCAAACGATGTCATGATCCATCCATCTTGTGCTCCCATAGCTTCGGATTTTGTTCACCAGGGTCTTGAACCTGTTGTACATTTTGGTTGGCTCCTCTTCCCTTTTCATGGCAAATCTTCCAAGCTCACCTTCTACCAATTCCATTTTGGTAATCATAGTGACATTGTTTCCCTCATGAGAAATCTTGTGGGTGTCCCAAATTTGTTTGGCATTGTCCAAGCCGTTGACTTTGTTATACTCATACCTGCATAGAGATGCTAGAAAAACAGTAGTATCTTGGGCATTTTTATGAATTTGTTCATTAATCAATACATGATTGTCACTACTATCAAATTGTATTCCATTTTCCACAATTTCCCAAATACTAGGATGGAGAGAAAATAAATGAATATGTATTTTATGGCTCCAAAAAGAATTGTCTTCTCCATCAAAGTGAGGGGGTTTACCAAGTGGAATGGATAATAAATGAGCATTCGAGAATAATCAAAAGAGTAGTTCTAATTAACTGTTTTCTTTTTCGACGAAGAGTCTTCGTCGTCGTCATCCCTTGGTGAAGAAGAGGAGGCGTCGTTGTCGCAGTAGATGATCTCTTGATGCGCCTCTTCTTCTTTCCATCCTTTCTCTTGTTGTTTGAGCCTGAGTCAGTGGGCTTGTCACCTTTTGGCTCATCAACATAGAGGGCCTCCTCCTTGTCGTTAATCACCATCCCCTTGTCTTTAGGATCAATCTCTTCGGGCGGTTAGTCCATGAATGAAGAGTACGGCTCCGATACTAGTTGAGAGCACCTAGAGGGGAGGTGAATAGGTGATCCTGTAAAAACAAGTCTAAACAACACAAACTTGGTTTATTATAAATCTTAGTGAGATCAAAACCAAGGTGATATGAATAGAGAGGAGAGAACACTTCACTTGATTGTTCCTTTAGAATATGTATTGAACTTAGGAACAATAGTGCAAGTGAATATATGAGAACTCTATGGAAGAAAACAATCACAAAGAAAGATACACAAGTGAAACAATGATTTTATCCCGTGGTTCGGCCAATGCGTACTCCACGTTGTGGTGACCTCCTTCGGTTAAGGATTGCACTCAATCCCTCTCAAGTGATCCAATGATCAAACTTGAGTACCACAATTTTCTTGCTTTATCTCAAGTTTTTCCCTTTGTGAGGAATCTTCACAAGTTGGATCCTCCAACCCTTACACAATAGATCTCAAGTGAACACAAGAGTAAGGGGGAATAAAAACACACACAAGAACTAGAGTTGCAGCAACAACACGCACACAAGTCAAGATCTGAGCACACAAAATAATACAGCGGAGTCACAACTCAAAGAATTGATCAAATCTCAAACGCAATGAACCAAATGCATGCTTGCGGAGCCTAGGCGTCGTAGGATGTTCAATGGAGGCTTGGTGTAGTGCTCCATGTGCCCAAGGGTCCCTTTTATAGCCCCAAGGCAGCTAGGAGCCGTTTGAGCTCCATTTGGAAGGCCCTGATTGTGATAGGTGGCTAGTATGGTGCAATAGGTGGCCTGGTGCCTAAGTCTAGGCCCTCACAGACCCGGTGAGGCTCAGACCAGCAGAACATTGGCTCTTTTAAGCATATCTTCTTCAATTTTTTTGGCTCTTCTTGGTAGGTTCCCTACGACTTAGACAAACATAGTTAGCACTTAATACAATTGACTAGGTGTGGAAAATGTACCTTTTCTCCTCCATTACACCAGGGTTTGCAATTTGCCAAAAACTAAGTCCAAATGTCACTTTTCTTGTACAAGAGAGTTAGACAATAAACCAAGGTGCACAAAACATAGTATAGGGTGAGTGCAACTTATCCAAACACTTAATCCTTGTGTTTATGCTTGTTTGTCCAAAGTTGCACTTTTGGCCCTTCAAATTAGCTCATATGGACTTGATCTCTTCAATATGCCTTTCATGCACATGTACTCATTCTCATATCAAAGTGGTTAGTCCAATGTAGTGTGTTGAGGACTTTATCACCAAAACAGGTAGAAATGGACCTATGAGGAGGCCAAGCGTTTGTCGGGCTTACTACGAAGGCCTATTGTGGGGCAGGCATGCAAACGATTTGGATAGGACGAGTCAATCCACTAGATGTCGGTGGAGGAGCAGGCCATGCCCACTGGACTAGAATAGGCCACATCTGGTTGATCTCGCTTCAGGGGCTG